>NC_140566.1:1258287-1510787 GCF_057381845.1 Rhamphochromis longiceps
TCCCAGTTCCCTCTGCTGAAAAACATCCCCACAGCATGATGCTTCCACCACTGTGCTTCACTGTAACGATTTTATTGGCAGACAAGGAGTGGTGCCATGACGCTTGGCATTCAGGCCAAAGAGTTCAACCCTTGTCTCATCAGACCAGAGAATTGTGCTTCTCGTGGTCTGAGAATCCTTTAGGTGCTTTCTGGGAAACTCCAGGTGAGCCGTCACCTTCTACTGAGGAGTGGGCTCAGTCTGATGACTCTACCATACAGGCCTGATTGGTGCTGCAGAAATGGTTGGACTTCTGGAAGGTTCTCTGTCCACAGAGCAACACTGGAGCTCTGTCAGAGTGACCATCAGGTTCTTGGACACCTCCAGCTCCAGGTAGAGTCCTGGTGGCTCCAAATGTCTCCCATCTATGGATAATGGAGTCCACTGTACTCATTGGGACCTTCAATGCTGCAGAATCTCTTCGTACCCTTCTGCAGACCTGTGCCTCGATACAATCCTGTCACTGAGGTCTACAGACAATTCTTTGGACTTCATGGCTTGGTTGGTGCTCTGACACCTGTCCATGGTTTGGACCTTACAGAGACAGGTGTGTACTTTCCAGATCAAGTCCAGTAAACTGAATTTACCACAGGTGGACTCCAGTCAAGTTGTAGACACATCTGACAGATGAACAGTGGAAACAGGAAGCACCTTAGCTCAGATCTGAATGTCACGTAATGTTTTTGTTCGCTATTTTTAATAAATTTGCAAGAACATCAAAGTCTTGTTTTCACTTGTCATTTTGTGTGTAGAATTTTGAAGTGAGAAATGAATTAAATTTTTGAATTAAGCTGTAACATGAAAATATGAGGAAGCGCCGTGAATCCTTTCTGGATGCACTGTAACTTGTTTCTGTGAATCATTGCAGTCTGCTGATGCACTGTTGTTGTCTGACCCCTTTGCAAAGACAAATTAAACCTCACATTGACAACCTGTTTGTGCAGATTCATTTATGTCTAATTTCCATAACATGGTATGGGGCATTTTAAAATGTTTAGCAAAGTAAACCAAAAAAAGTGTTCCTCATAAGATAAGTAGGAAAATATTCAATATAATATGTGTATGATATACAGAAGCTGGTTTATTGGAAATAACTGTTGAATGAGTGTGATCCGGTCAGCCTGTGAGGAGCCCTGGTTAACCAGCTTCTTTTTAATCCCTCTAGCTAAGCTAAATCTGTGGTAGCCTGGCTTATAGCATCAACTTGACTAAATATGTTCATTCCTCCTGATGTTGACTGTGGTTGGTGAACGTGTGTGTGTGTTAGCCAAGACGCAAGGAGAGAATGTGTTGTTGCATTTGTCCCATTACAACACAGTGATATGGGTCCAAGAAAAGATCTGCCAAGGCTCTAATTCAAATGTAATAGAGTTGAATAAAGCAGCGCCACCTTCTGGTGAAGATGGCCTACATGTACTGACCTATATAAGAATACAGTGCAGATTAGTGATGGGATTTCCGGCTCTTTTTAGAGATCCGGCTCTTTCGGTTCGGCTCACTAAAAAGAGCCGGCTCTTTCGGCTCCGAACCGGCTCTTCGGGTTGTTTTGTTGCTTTAATTAATTTATTATTAACAATAATATAAAATTATGCACAAAAGGAATTACTAACGTAAAAACAAGTGGTTTTATTTATATATGTTTATATATAAATATATGCGGTGGCCCCTAGAGACAAAACACGTACAAACTCCAAAACACATTTCTAGCATGAACTGAACTTCCAAAGCAGAGCTACTAGATCACTTAAATTACACAATTGAAAGCATGTGTGTATTGTTTGTATATTTATACACAGGCACTCATATATATATTCAAATAATTTAAAAAAAAAGTTCATTTACCTGTTATTACCACACACCAAATCCGGTCGTTGGTACTTGCTGGCTTGTGTAGCCACAAGATAACAAAGGCTCAACACTGCGCCCTAGCATCCTGGAGCACTTCTGTTGTCTTTTGTACGTGTTTTGAGTTTTTATGTGCTTCTGAGTTTTTATATGCTTCTGAGTTTTTACGTGCTTCGGAGTTTGTACGTGTTTTTACGTGTTTTTGGAGTTTTTACGTGTTTTGGAGTTTGTACGTGTTTTGGAGTTTGTACATGCTTCAGAGTTCGTACGTGATTTGTCTCTAGGGGCCACCGTAAATATACTTTTATTTATTCACTCCACATAAAATGTAATAAATAAATCATATAATACAAAAATCAACTATTCACATTTCAAGTTTTAACTATTTAAATTTTCAGCTTTTTCCTTTCACAAATTTAAAGTGAAAAGAACACAAAACACTGCAAACCACAACACAATTAAATATAAATTATAATATGAAAACTAAAAGAACATGCATATTCTCTGTCATATGGACCTGCATGAATAAACTTTCTCAATCCTTTATCATCTGCAACCGAAAATAGTTGTGGATGATTACTATACCTTTCTAATGTTGTTGTCCCTGCCTCTCTTTCTCTCTCTCTGGCTCTGTTCCTGTGCTACTGAGTGTAACTACCGCCCCTCCCCCCTCTGCCCAGCGTAAAGCACAAGGCTCGCGTGCAGAGTGAAGCGGAAAAAAAGTGCGAGAGAGAGAGAGAGAGAGAGGGTGAGAGAAAGAAAAAAAAAAAAAACCCACGTGACGGCTCGCGATAAGGAGCCGGCTCGCGTCGTTCACGTCAAAGAGCCGGCTCTAAGAGCCATTTCGTTCGCGAACGACCCATCACTAGTGCAGATGTCACAGAGCCCACTCTGGTCACAAGTCCTGCACCCGTTCACTGACTTCACAGAAATGAGCTGGAAGCTGAATGGCAGATGACAAAGCTAAAACGCCAGTAAGTGAAAAGAAGTGATGAAAATCACATGATGAAGCAGCCCTGAAGCCCACCATAGACCTGTGGAGCAGAGGTTAGCACTGTTAGCTCACAGCAACAGGGGTCCTGGTCCTCTGTATACAGGAGATTGATAGTAACGCATTATTATCGGCACAGGGTCGAGGCAGGGCTTGAAACTGATGGTGCTAAATGACTGCATGTGGATTTGGGCCGACTGACGTGAAGCAAAACCAACATATGGGCACCTTCTCACGAAATTCCGACAGCACTTAAATGTAGCAGAGCTCTGCCGGGAAACAAAGCCCTCTTTGTCACTTCTTCCCCTTCTTCAGCTTTTTCACGTGAGCGAGGTTAATAAACGACCACTGATCATGTCTGATGACACACTTCGGGCGCAGAGTTGTGCTTTGTAACTTTTTCCTGCTGGTTAGACCTTTGTTAGAGCCCAGTCTGGAGCGCAGGAGAGAGGAGGAGGGATTTCCCTGTTCCAAAAACTTTTTCATCCAGTTTCCATTAAGGAGGGGGAGGGAGGATGGACATTCCTCTCATACTGAGGCCAGGCGGTGTGGGGGGGAGGGGGTGCTTCCTGCCACTTCTCATGTACCGCTTCTTTCTTTACTCCCAACATGGAAAAAGATTCCTTGGCCTCTAACAAACTCTTTTCCCCGGTGAAAGAATAAAAAGCCCTCGGTGACGTCCAAGATGGAGCGGCTGCAGCAGCGCGTTTCGTAACTTCAGGAGAGTTGGTGCCGAGGAGACGACAGAGCAGCAGGGAGCGAACAAAAGGATGTTTCACTGAACTCACGGGCTCGGAAAGTAAACCAGGTTCTTCAGGTAAATCATTTACGTGTGTGCGCGCACATCAACCGGATGCTCCGCTTATCTTTGTCACACTGTTTCAGTCCTGCTGTTGTCATTTTACGGCACCAAACTAAACGGCTGAGAAAAACCAGACTTTCAGCGCGTCGTTCGTGAAGCTTGGATTGGCTTCGGACTTGAATTAACTTCAATAATCAGTGCCAATTCACTGACAGCGTGACGCGTAGGTGGGTGTAGCCTTTACTGCATCCTGGCCTTATCAGTAGGACTCCAGTTAGCTCTGTGTGACATTTGAATGTGAACGTGGGGTCCTTGGAGTGGGTCAGTCTGAAGTGGATGACTCAACAGTTGTTTTGCATTCACAGCGGTGTACTGTCAGTTATCACAGGCGCACAGTAATCTGCGTATGTGACGTTTGGACCTCAGAGTGAGTAACAGAAACTAAACTGGAAATCTTTAACTGACCAGATAAACAAGAAAACTCACTCTATGCAAAAAGCCGTAGAGTGATTTTAATTGGGAAATCCATCCATTCATTTTCCCAACTGTTTATCCAAATTGGGCACGAGCCGTGTCCCACGAGCCTGCCCCAACCCTTACAGGGGGTTCGGCATTTCCACACAGCATCATGGCTTTAGTTTCTCTGTTGACACACGCAGACTAAATTCTGATAATTCTCATTTAATTTAAGACTAAACAAGATTGAGTTTAATGATTTAGATTAACTTGTATTTGTAAAATATTTGAAATTGTAGCTTTTAAATAAGCTTGAATTGCCATTAAACACAAAGACTCCAACTGCAGGCCTCGAGGGCCGGTGTCCTGCAGGTTTTACATGTGTCCTTGATCCAACACAGCTGATTTAAATTGCTAAGTGACCTCCTGACCATGTTTTGAAGTTCTCCAGAGACCTGGTAATGAGCTAATCATTTGATTCAGGTGTGTTGACCCAGGGTGAGATCTAAAACCTGCAGGACACCGGCGTTCCTGGCCTACAGCTGGAGTTGGACATCCCTGGAATAGAAGGTGTAGCTGTACAGTCACTGGGCCTTTCTTTTGATTTGAAGATATTTGTTAACAGCACTCTTCAACGAAAGACATTTGCTGCTCCAAAATTTGGAGTTCAGCTTGAGGTGAAAGGGGCAGTCCATGCTAATGTCTAATGTTGGGGTAAGAGTTTCTTTAACTGAAGGGGCCGGGCTCAGCTCCTGTGAAACAGCCCCGCACCATGATCCTCGCTCCACCAAACTGTACACTTGGCACAGCGCAGTCACACAAGCATTGTTCCCAAGTGTGACACTGAACCGGCAACTAGCAGAAGTAGTGAAGGTAGATGACTTTAATCCCTGGGGTTGAGAGGTCGGCAGAGGTAGAGACCAGCAGCCGGGTGGATTTGTGACTGAAGGATCGCAGCTCAGAAAATGGGAAGATTTACAAAATGGTGTTTAGATCAAAAAGACAGGAGATGTTCAAGTTTTCACTGCGAGTGAGCAGGATGCACAGGACAGAGGCTGAGACGGTTTGGACGCGAGCGGCAGCTTTTGATTATTTTAGTAAACAAGTATTCCATTTCTTTTTCGAGTAATTGGATGAGACATCGTTTTGTTTTAATAATCAGCAGTAGAAAAATACAGGTCCTTTAAAATAAACTCCTCATTGGTTTTCATGCTAGAAATGTCAGAGTTCTGCATAGTTTAACTAAACAGAACCTAAAGGAAGTGAGGTCAGAGGTCACATTGTAATGTAACTCCTGTATCTTTACTGTAGACTTGAGTAAACCAAACAGTGGAGGATGGGAGAAGCTCACAGGTTTGCTGATCAGTGGTTTGATGGAGCACCGAGCTAGCGTTTCCCTGTAAAGGTCTGAATGGTTATGACAGTAAGAAGCACTGCTAGAAAAATGTTTTCCCTGCACCAGAGCTCGTTCTCGTGGTTACGACCTTTTGCTCCTGATCATTTGTGTGTAGACAAACTCCGTGTTAAACTGTGACGTTTATTTTCACTGCTGCTGTTGTTTTATCAGCCGTAGCAGCCAGTTTGCTAACATGTCAACAGTTTGCTGATTGACTGGGATCACAGTCCGACTTACAGCTGGTTACACCCCCAACATACCGTTTACCCCCGTTATCCTCTGTTATCCTCGTGCTAACCAGGCCTCACCCTGCTTAGCTTCCAAGATCAGAAAAGGCTGGCTCCAACCTTTAATGTGCTATATCTTGTTTTCACCAGCCACATACCCCAGCACGTACTGCACCCGTGTGTTGTACCTGATTCTTGAATATTGTATCTGACAGTTTAAATATCTGCGGTTGCTTCAGCATCATTCTGCTTGCTTCTTTCATTTTATGTGTCGTGAACAATCTGCACTGATCTTAAGAAACATCTGCAACATGAACGACGGACACTGAGTCAGCACTCTTCTGTTATACTGATATAGAAAGTCCAGAATAAGGACGTCTGCCTTCAGACAGTTCCACATAAACATCTTGGTGGTCTTCACTTAATATCAGATGTGTGAGTGGATGTTGGTGCTCCACAGATCTTTAAAGAAGTGTTGCATGTTATACTGTGCTGAGCTCAGGTGACAGAAGCATGAAATGTGGTTTCCATGTTTGCATGAGCCGTCTCGAGGACAAGTCTACACATTGTTCTTGACTCTTATTTATTTTATTAGAATCATCATGGGTTTTATTTTTCAAGTCCTGAATATTTTCATGCTTTATCTTAGACCGAGTAAATACATGTGCAATAAAGTGCAGTGCGTACATTTAACCAGGAAAGGCATCTGCAGTATGAAAGCACTCCCACTATTTTGTCTTTCTATAGTTTTAAAGACAACAGGAGGAAAAATGTGATCCCACAGTCCATCCTGTTGTTCATAGAGTCACGATGTCATGGTCTGAAACACTTATCACAGAGACGGTTGACAGTCAATGCTGGTTAAGCAATTACACTAGTGCACAGGTATGAAGGTGTGGCTTGGAGCTGAATAGTTGCCAGGTCCACCTCCGAGCTCCACCTGTCAGAGTGTGGGAAGAAACGGGAAAAGAGGTGCGTTGTTTCAAACCTTCAAAACCCAGGTACACATCGCTGTGAGTGGAACAGACATTTTTTCACTGGGATTGCTTTATAAGGAAGGATTCTTTGAGCCACACAGGTATGATATCATTTTAAAAACAAAGAAAAGGTCTGGACAGAAGCTGAATTCAGGTTTGAGCTGTAGAGATAAAATCAGCGCTTTACTGCCATGCAGCAGAGACCAACAACAGGTGGGAAGAAAAATGTTGCATGTATTTTTTCTGAAGGCTTCACTCTAGCAGGGATCTCTGAAGCATTACATCTGAAACTATTAACACTTTTAGCCAGTACATGTATCAAATGTGCTAAACTGAATGCATACGCTGGACTCTGTAATATAATTTAGCACGATGTAAACAGTCAGAGAACATCAGGAGAATGGAGGCTTACTAAATAAACATGGATTCCTTATTTTTCAACATTATTTTAAACATAAGTGTATTTTAACTTTTGATTTAAGTTCATGTTTCCACTTTCATTGCATGAACAAAGGATATAAGAACCAACAAAACAAGAGGTCATGGGTGTTACAGTAGCATCAGTTGGATTATGTCTTTGCTCTCATGTATGTCAACAGGTGTTGTTAATGGTCGGTTGTGCCGGCAAGATAGGAATTTTTTTCCATCGCTTTTCTCCCAAATCCTTTTGTAAACAGATGGAGTCATTTGGTCTAATAAATGAAGGTGTTTAATTATGTTAATAAAATTTGTGGGGGGTGCTTCTGAAGCCAACATTTTGTAATTTTGCTGCAAACATGACAGGGTGTCTGTACATCAGGAGGTAGAGCAGGTCATCTGCTGACTGGAAGGTTGGTGGTTTGATCCCTCGCATGCCAAATATCCTTGGGCAAGATATTGACCCCAAGTTGCTCTCCGACGCGTCCATCCAAGTGGGAATGTTAGTGAGTACTTAATACAACATTCACTTTCTTCTATTATTTTAATACTTTGAGTACCCCAGGAGAGTAGATAAGAATCAGTCCATTTACTTTCAGGAGGTAGGCATATTTACCCATATTTTCCGGGATATACCTGAGATCTGGAGACCCAAAGCTTGTATAAACCAAGATACCCAGGGTTTGGGAAATAATTGCAGCAACATCCTTCCATATGGGATATGTGGCTGGTGGATATGATGAGCATGAAGAGCCAGCTGAGTTCTGCTTTGACTTTTCCTTGGGAGTGATAAAGAAGCGGATCTGCTTTTTCCAACAAAAGTCCCTCCAGGTTTGAGAGTTGCTTCTTTTTCCCATTAACATGGTTTGTAGAGTCCTTATTCATTATAACCTTACTCTGGTACAGCTTACTTACTAGACCATTGCTGTTCCCGAAACTATAAGCATCCATGAATATTTGGATAACATGAGGAACTTCAATCGGACAGAGACCCTTAATGTTTTGGTCATTGAACAAGTAGATGTAATACTAGAGTGAGCCCACTGTACATATCTTCTGTCTTGTAATGGTGACTTAAAGTCAGGGTCACAGGCATGCCACCTTAATAATTTGGAGTTTGTACTCATTGAGCACTTTCACCCACTGGTTTACTGTTTTAGGGATTTCTTCCTCTTTTTTTCTGTCGAGCCAAGTAATGACTGGACTATTAAATTCCTGATATTTTAGATAATGCCAGGTGATTGGTAGTTATTGAGTCTACAGTGCTTCAGTGGACATGAAAATTTCCAGTGCATCGCAGAGGTATATACAAGGTGTCCTCAAATTGGTGCCTTGAAGCACCAATGGTTGCTGGCTGCTACAATATTTAGTGATGAGACACGAGGTCTTGAATGATCAGGCCTCATCTTATCTGAAAAACCTCGTAGTACTCTTTTACTCCATTGGAGCACTTTGCTCTCAGACTATGGGCTTACTAGTGGTTCCTAGGGCTTTTATGGGAACAGTACGGGAGGCTGCTGACTACAGTATGGGAGGCAGCCTTCAGCTTCAGGGCCTCTCTTCTGTGGAACCAGCTCACAGTTTGAATTCAGGGTGACCGATACACACTCTACTTTAAGGACTTAAACGTTCCTTTTTGGACCAAGCATTTAGTTATGTCTGGAACAGTGCAGTAAATCTAAGCTGCTGGGGTCGTCACATGATGCACAAAGTGTTTCTTCTTCACTCACTGTGTGTTTATACGCCACTCTGCGTTTAATCATTAGTTATTATTAATCTCCAGCTCTCTTCCACAGCGTGTCTTTGCCCTGTCTCCCCACCCCAACTACACGTGGTAGGTGGCTGCCCCCCTGTCCCTGAGCCTGGTTCTGCTGGAGGTTTCTTCCTGTTAAAAGGGAGTTTTTCCTTCCCACTATCGCCATAGTGCTTGTTCATGAGGGGTCATGTGATTGTTGGGTTTTCTTTATTCGCCTTGCAAAATAAACATCTTGAGACAACTGTTATTTTGGTTATATCCCCAGACACTGGTGTCAAAGTTGTTTACAGAAACAAATCCTCAAAAATCCTGTCCTGAATAAGATTTTATTCATTTTTCCACATAAACTCTGATCTTGGCGTTAGCAAAATTTTGTTACGTTTGTCATGTTCTATGGAACGTGCTGCGTGGAGTGTCTGGACCCTTGTTGTTGGTTCTTGTACAGCTGTTTCAAGAACTTGGTTCGCATTACCAGGAACAAGTCGGACTTGTTCCCAATGCGTTGGACTCCGTCAGGGCTGCCCTTTGGCCCACATCCTCTTTATTATTTTAATGGACAGAATTTCTCGGCGTAGTCAAGTGATGGGCTTCCACTTGGGGACAACCCAACCACAGCCTGTTCAGACTCCTGCCCTCCGGCAGACGGTACCATGGCCTGAGGTACAACGCTGTGCGGGGCTGTGGAAGCTTCTTGCAAACCGCCATAAGACTGTTGAACATTTTTATAGAACAGGGTCAGCTGAAATGGTTCAGCTGGACATCTCTTGGTGAGTTACACTGAGAGGAGATCCATGGGCAAACCCAGGATTATGATAACAAGCTGAAGGCGACTCTAGACACTTACAGTGGGGCAAAAAAGTATTTAGTCAGCCACCGATTGTGCAAGTTCCCCCACTTAAAATGATGACAGAGGTCAGTAATTTGCACCAGAGGTACACTTCAACTGTGAGAGACAGAATGTGAAAAAAAAATATCCATGAATCCACATGGTAGGATTTGTAAAGAATTTATTCGTAAATCAGGGTGGAAAATAAGTATTTGGTCAATAACAAAAATACAACTCAATACTTTGTAACATAACCTTTGTTGGCAATAACAGAGGTCAAACGTTTACTATAGGTCTTTACCAGGTTTGCACACACAGTAGCTGGTATTTTGGCCCATTCCTCCATGCAGATCTTCTCGAGAGCAGTGATGTTTTGGGGCTGTCGCCGAGCAACACAGACTTTCAACTCCCGCCACAGATTTTCTATGGGGTTGAGGTCTGGAGACTGGCTAGGCCACTCCAGGACTTTCAAATGCTTCTTACGGAGCCACTCCTTTGTTGCCCGGGCGGTGTGTTTTGGATCATTGTCATGTTGGAAGACCCAGCCTCGTTTCATCTTCAAAGTTCTCACTGATGGAAGGAGGTTTTGGCTCCAAATCTCACGATACATGGCCCCATTCATTCTGTCCTTAACACGGATCAGTCGTCCTGTCCCCTTGGCAGAAAAACAGCCCCATAGCATGATGTTTCCACCCCCATGCTTCACAGTAGGTATGGTGTTCTTGGGATGCAACTCAGTATTCTTCTTCCTCCAAACACGACGAGTTGAGTTTATACCAAAAAGTTCTACTTTGGTTTCATCTGACCACATGACATTCTCCCAATCCTCTGCTGTATCATCCATGTGCTCTCTGGCAAACTTCAGACGGGCCTGGACATGCACTGGCTTCAGCAGCGGAACACGTCTGGCACTGCGGGATTTGATTCCCTGCCGTTGTAGTGTGTTACTGATGGTGACCTTTGTTACTTTGGTCCCAGCTCTCTGCAGGTCATTCACCAGGTCCCCCCGTGTGGTTCTGGGATCTTTGCTCACCGTTCTCATGATCATTTTGACCCCACGGGATGAGATCTTGCGTGGAGCCCCAGATCGAGGGAGATTATCAGTGGTCTTGTACGTCTTCCATTTTCTGATGATTGCTCCCACAGTTGATTTCGTCACACCAAACTGCTTGCCTATTGTAGATTCACTCTTCCCAGTCTGGTGCAGGTCTACAATACTTTTCCTGGTGTCCTTCGAAAGCTCTTTGGTCTTGGCCATGGCGGAGTTTGGAGTCTGACTGTTTGAGGCTGTGGACAGGTGTCTTTTATACAGATGATGAGTTCAAACAGGTGCCATTCATACAGGTAACGAGTGGGGGACAGAAAAGCTTCTTACAGAAGACGTTACAGGTCTGTGAGAGCCAGAGATTTTCCATGTTTGAGGTGACCAAATACTTATTTTCCACCCTGATTTACCAATAAATTCTTTACAAATCCTACCATGTGGATTCATGGATTTTTTTTTTTTCACATTCTGTCTCTCACAGTTGAAGTGTACCTCTGGTGCAAATTACTGACCTCTGTCATCATTTTAAGTGGGGGAACTTGCACAATCGGTGGCTGACTAAATACTTTTTTGCCCCACTGTATGCTGTTTTTTGTGTTTTCAGCTTTTTTCCCATTTTTGTGAATTTGACGTCTTCTTGTCAAATTTGGCAGATTCAACATTAAATTAATATTTGAAACTATACAAATTAAAGTTGTTATAGTTATAATTCCAGCTTGGTTCTGGATGGAGTATTGAGAGTTGGAGGTGGCCTCGCTGCTGCTGCGATGCCAGAACATATGAAGCATCCAATCATTATCCCAAAGGACGTGCGTATGACCACACTGCAGGACACACACGAGAAGATTGGACACTGTGGAAGACTGTATATGCTCTCAGAGCTGCAACAGAAATATTGGATTCCTTCTGCTAACTCGGCGCTGAGGAACTTTCTGTCAGGATGCATAATCTGCTGGAACACTAAAGGCAAACCATTGGAACAAACTGGCCAAGAAGACAGACTTCCACCCGATGAACTCCCCGTTACTAATGTGGGAGTGGATCGCTTTGGATTGCTGATTTGAAGCTAGGCCGCAGCACTGTGAAAAGATATGGTGTGCTGCTTACCTGTCGTACAATGTGCACAATTTTAATGTGCACACAATAAACACTGATTCTTGTCTAAATGGCATCTGACTCCAGTAACGGATGACCCAACAGACCCTAACCACTTGCTGCTGATGAGGAAACGGCCAGTTTGCCTCTTAAAACATGTTTGCAATTGCAGGAAATGGCAATATTGAAGTATGCTCGAACTATACATGTCTGTGCTGCAGTGGAGTATGGGTGCGCGTATTTCATGTAAGAATAAGAGCAGTTAAATTACTATGCATGCTTATTTCTGGTGCCTAAAACATATTTTCCCAAAACCTGAAAAGATTTCAATGCCAGAGATAAGCAGTTTCTAGATTTGTCATCCAATATTTGTTCATTGTCCAGATCCTTTGTGTGTATTTAAACAGGAAACAGATTTGGCTGTCATTCAGTATGTGTACACCAATGTTTTCTTCTTGTGTTGTCAAATGTTTCAAACGAACTAAAATGCAGATTGCAACAGGAAGATCCATTGAAATGAATATGACAAAAATAACACGCATATGTAACAAGTCTACCTTGAATCTTGGTGTCTGCTGCACTGATTTTGAGTCCGCATAAAGTCACCATTTTGACCATGTTCCTTCTAACAGGAAGGCCCTCTGACAGAGCCAGGCTTGGGAGAAGCAGCCGTCTACAGGGCCACGTGGGAGGTGAGGGGCAAAGAGAAAGTAGAGAAAAACGGTTACGTGGAACGTGGTGCTCAGAGGACTCATTCCATTATGAGGAGCTGCCCACCACCTATAGCACTATAATAAAGGAGGATTCAAGGTCACCTGATTCAGCTCTAACCAAATCTGAGATTTAGATTATTATTGCTGTCAGATTTCTTGAAAACAGACGGGTGGTAGTTCAGTGCAACCAGACGTCCTGTTCCCCATTCTGCTTTTGATAGCTCTAGAAACCTTTGAGAGTTGATCTCATACTAATACACTAGACTAAGGTATAATCTGGCACGAAATGAATGATCAACTGGAATTTGGATTTAATGAAGAGGGGAGAGTCTCTCCTCCAATAGAAAGCTGACATTGCCCTTCTGTGTCTGTGAACAAAGCAAGTTATTCAGCTAACAGCTGCAATTCTCTGTCGTGTTTAAACGCAGTCTAGTCTAAAGAGCTTTGAAAGAAACTGACTGGATGTCTTTAAGTTTCCTGACAACATTTCATCTCTCATCCAAGAGGCTTCTTCAGTTCCTCTGGGATGAGAGAAATCCAGTCACTTCCATGTTCCTTAAACTAGTATAACCTGGATGACAGAACATACACTGACAAACATGCAGTCTAGTTCGTTCAAGTATAAACATGTTTATGTGAAAAGTCATGTCAGAGCTGCCACAAGCTTCAGACTACAAGGTGACATGTGGGTGAAAAATGACTTTTACAACTTCATTTATGTTACATTAGCAATTCGCTGATAGGCTTTCAAATTAAATGTCAGAATCCACACTTGTGTGAATGAACCATGAAAAACAGCCATTCGATATTAAGTAGATATGCCAAAGTGCAACCAGGTGGTACGTGATATTGGAAGCTGCCTCTGTGTTGCTTTAATATTCGTTAATGACATTGACTGTTAAATTCTAGAATAATAGAAAAAGTAGCTACTGAACATACATCTTTATAAGAAGTACTTTTTGAGTTTTGTTCCCAAAAAATTCTCTGTAAAATGAATCGAAACGACAGCACCACAGTCTGAGGAAGCCGGAGGTTTCTTCCTGTTAAAATGGAGTTTTTCCTTCCCACTGTCGCCAAAGTGCTTGCTCATAGGGGGTCATATGATTGTTGGGTTTGCCTCTGTATGTAGGGTCTGCCTTACAATATAAAGCACCTTGAGGCGACTGTTGTTGTGATTTGGTGCTATATAAATAACATTAGATTGGATTGAGCCACTGTTATAGCTTAGGAAGGCTGTCAGACTCAGGAACGTTAATATGTTGAATACAAATGTTTCTAACTTTGACTCTTTTGTTTTGTTGTATATGTATTTTGCTGAAGTGCAGGCATCTCACCAACACTAACTTATTTCTCCTTTTGTCTCATATTTTATTTGCCAACAGATGTTTCGGAAAAAAGCATCTTCCTCCTTGAGAATGAGAAGGATAACAGAAACTAGATGTAATGATTTTCTTTACTCTATCGAACAGGGATCACATTCAGTGTTGTCAGTGAAACCATACTAATTTGAATGCAACAGAAAAACTGTGTATGTTTTGCTGCAAATCCTTTGATATACTTTCCCTCAGTTTATTGCTGCTTTGTAGAACTTGTGCCTGAAAGTGGTGACCGTGCACCAGGAAGCTCCCTGCCTACCACCATTACTTTCAAAGAAGAAAGTAGAAGAGACACTACCAGTTTCCATGCTTTACCAGTTATAAATACTGTGAGCAATATTGAGATTAGATGATTGTATTCAAAAAAGAAAACTCCCAACTGGGAAAAGCCACTTTTCCCAGTTGGGAGGTAACGGCACTCGTCTAGACTTTCCACACCTGCTTAGGTTGTTTTCTCAACTAGTACTTCTCAAGGCTCTTGTGCTGCTCCTTGGTGGAGTTGTTATCTGTGATTGCCACTTCTATCAAAGCAGTTTTCTGCTCCTTGCCAACCAGCACAGTGTCTGGCTTCTCAGCGCTGGTCTTAGCCTCTTCAGGTATTTTGCCCCACAGATGATGCATCATCATGGACATCACTGGAGTGTGGGATACCCAGGTACTTGTGCCTATCCTGCTACACTATATTGTCAAAAGTATTAGCTCGTCTGCCCTCACACACATGAAATTGAGTGATGTCCCATTCTTAATTCATAGTGTTTAATATGATGTGGGAATTTTGAGCGTTCTTCCCAAAGGTCAGGCACTGACACTGACCCGACCTGGCTCGCACTCTCCACTCGAATTCATCCCAAACATGTTCTTTTGGGTTGAGGTCAGGACTCTGTCCTGGCCAATCAGGTTCTTCCACATCAGTGTGTTTTTAGACTTTGTGCACTGTTGTGCAGTCCTGTTGGAACAGTCAGGTTTGTTAGCGGTGTGAAATTGCCCAAAATTTGTCGGTATGGTGAAGTATTAGGAGTTTGACTGCAGCTAAGAGGCTGAGCCCAAGTCCTGTTTAACTCTAACACGCTGTTCTTGAGCTCATCTGAAATGTCTATAGTGACTGACTCTGAGAAAGTTGCACACTGTGCATTCAAGCATCTTCTGACCCTGCTCTGTGATTTTCATGAATCATGGCGTGCTGTTACCTTTTTGTACCTATGGATCATGTTTTTTTTTTTTTTTCTGCTCATGTTTACTTCTTTACACTGATTATTCATGCTTTCCTGTGGAGGGCATATCTCGAGTGTGTTGGACCTCTTTTATCCACGAATTTCTAGAGAAAGGAGGAGACCCCTGGTGTCTTTCCTGAGATGGATAGCAGGCTTCCAAATATTGAGAGTCAGTAAATATATCATAATGAGTAGGTGCCTTGGTAACATATTGTACAGGACCACATGATTGTGAATCATGCAGTGAACACTGTCCCGTTAGGACTGATCTTTTCGTGTTGGGACACTACTTGCAGATGAAACGGACTGCTCTGGTAACAGCGATCCTTCATGGATGTCCTGCAGGATTTGCAAATGAATCTCAGAAACTGTTTTCAGAATCTTTACAATGACAAGGAAAGGTAGCAAATACCCTGTGCCATTTGCAGTTTAAACCCTTTTATATCACTTTATATCTGCAATTGTTGCATTTTTAATGGCATATTTTAAACTTAAAAATAAATGAATAAAAAAACGTATAGAAGTATGAAGTTACATTTTCATAGGAATCATCCAAACTTTGGATCATATCACCTTCAGGCAAATTGAAGACTTTGGACGTGACCCAGGGTTTGAAAATATAAAAAATATCCACATAATGATTATTTTCCAAGTTATAACTAGTGTTTCTAGAATTGTGTTGTATTTGAACGGGTCTGTCTACTGATATTTTTGTTTTTGTGTGAAGATTTGTCATATTTGCTCAATCCAGCATGAAATCTGAAAGCAAATCATTCACAGCTTGTTGTTCAACGTTTGCACCATGAAATTGTAATGCAAATAAGTTTGAGCAGAAAGCCCTCGTTGATTGGAGAATGACCTGTGTGTCTTATTGAGACGGGCACGTGAACAGTAACAGTGTTACTCTTACAGTGTTTACAGTTAAATGCCCAACGGCCGCCGCCGTCTTCTTTCTGTGGTTTTAACTCCTTAGTTGAGCGTGTGATCGGGGGTTGAGGGCTTGGGTGAATGGTTTCTAATGTTTTTCAGGAATTGTTCCTCCTCCACTTGTGTTCTGTTGTTTGCGCGGGGCAGTGGTGGTGATGGATGCTTCCTGTTCCTGTCTGACCTGAACGTTATTTCTTTCCTCTCGTATCAACTTTACTTTCTCTTTCTTTGACTGTCGATCTCTTGACCCACTAAACTCATTCCTGTCTGTACTCACTGTGGCACTTTCCCTTCTCCTCTCAGGGAATATCGACCGTGGGCGAAGCTTATCCTTCCACGAGGTTTGTGGCCAGCGCGAGGTGGAGATGAGGGCCGCAGCCGAGGAGTCCTCCAACAGCAGCAGTAGTGTAGGAGGCGGCGGCAGCACAGTCCTGCAGCGTCTCTTACAGGAACAAATGAACCGGAATTATGTGCTCCAGCAACAACAAGGTGGAGGAGGAAGTGGTGGAACAGGAGGGGGAGGAGGATACTCGGTGCAGGGACAGGTTGGGCCATCTGATGATCATTCCATGAGCCCCCACATTGCCCGGCAGGAGCCACAGGGACAGGAGTTGCAGACAGACAGCGGCCTGGAGAAGCTGGGCTCCTCCAGAACCGGAGGAGGAGGTGGGAGTAGTGGAGGGGGAGGGGGAGGAGGTAGTAGCGGAGGAGGGAGCAGCCAAGGACAGTGTCCAAACTCTGAAGACCTCCCTACATATGAAGAGGCCAAAGTGCAGTCGCAATATTTTCGGGGCCACGGCCCCCCTCCTCAACCTCAACAGCAGAATAACCAGGCCCAGCAGCCTCCTCTACAAGCGTCTGTGGGCGCCGCCTTCTATGTCACAGGGGTGAACAGCGCCAAGGTGCGCACTGAGGGGCGCCCCACGGTGCAGCGAGTTAGCGGCATGGGGAAGGTCCACCAGGACGATGGGCTGAAGGACCTGAAGCAAGGACACGTTCGGTCGCTTAGTGAGCGACTTATGCAGCTCTCATTGGCCACCAGTGGCGTGAAAGCTCACGCTCCTGTCACTAGCGCCCCACTTTCTCCCCAGCTGCCCCCTCCAGGGCCAGCTGGTGACTTATACAAGACGCAGCATCGTGGCCCACCTCCTGACTACCCATTCAAAGGTATGGGTTCTCCTACCAAGCAGCAGGAGTCGGGAGGCCATTTTTACCAGGAGCAAAGAGGAAGGGAACACTCGAGGGAAGTGCCTCATGTCCGATACCAACCCCCACCAGAGTACGGCTCGTTCAGGTAAGGAGCACGCCCTCACGCAGTTATAGGAAAATACGAATGAGCTACAACTTTCAGCACACTTGTGTTCAGTAGGCTGGAAAACAGACTTCTACAGTAGTTACTATTCCAATAAAGGTGTAGTATTGGTTAAAGTATTGGTTGTTGAACCATTCCCGGATCTTAAAAAGTGACAAGTGGTCTTTTCCTTGTTCATCAAAAACCTCGGTGTTCTCCAGCTCTGCTGTGACTCTGTGCTGTTTACAGCTCAAACACAAGTTTAATCTTTCGGCAAACAACTAGAGAAAAAATAAAAGTACACCAAAATATCCTAATACTACCTTATACTCGTGGCTCAAGAGTTGGGAGTTCGCCTTGTAATCGGAAGGTTGCCGGTTTGAGCCCCGGCTCGGACAGTCTCGGTCGTTGTGTCCTTGGGCAAGACGCTTCACCCGTTGCCTACTGGTGGTGGTCAGAGGGCCCGGTGGCGCCAGTGTCCGGCAGCCTCGCCTCTGTCAGTGCGCCCCAGGGCAGCTGTGGTTACAATGTAGCTTGCCATCACCTGTGTGTGAATGTGTGTGTGAATGGGTGGATGACTGGATATGTAAAGCGCTTTGGGGTCCTTAGGGACTAGTAAAGTGCTATATAAATACAGGCCGTTTACACAACCCAATTGTGTAGTATGGTGGAGGGAGTTTTTACAGAAGCATGCGAAGGCAGCAGTCCACGAGGACCGTGGCCTAGGACTCCCATGTCAGTCAGCACCAGAATTATTGGAGAAAGATCCGTTTTAGGTTTGGGAATGGCAGCTTCAAAGCGTGGAGCTGCGGCGTCTGTGAGCTGAACAGGCATTGATCAAGACGTCCCAGAAATATTGATGAGCTGAGACTGATTTACTTTTCTCAGCTTACACTGAGTTATCACTTAGTGTGTTCAACAAATAAATTAGAAGTAAAAATAATAAGGCACCCAAAGCGCTTTACAATTCCACTCTCACATTCACACACTGGTGGAGGCAGCTACGGTTGTAGCCACAGCTGCCCTGGGGCAGACTGACAGAAGCCAGGCTGCCATATTACGCCATCGGCCCCTCTGGCCAACACCAGCAGGCGGTAGGTGAAGAGTCTTGCCCAAGGACACAACAAGCAGGACAGAGAGAGCTGGGGATTGAACCGGCAACCTTCCGGTTACAGATGAGCGTCCCAATCCTCTGAGCCTGTGTGTGTTTGTATGTGTGCATTCATACACTTTGTCTCTACCTCAACATATCCGAGTCCTTCCTTCCTTCCTTCCTTTAGCACAACACTCTACTCAGCTGTTAAATGGATCAGAAACCTCTAGTTTGGGATTATTCAGCACTCCTATGCTAACCATGCAGCTGTGCTTTCAATTCCACGGCTAAACTAAAGTCAAATAAACAATTATCAGTCGGTAAAAAACAAGATTTTAGTTTTCATCGGGGTAAAAATTCTCCAAGCAGAAGGTAGAAAAACAAAAACCGACCCTGGTTTCTTGGATGCAAAGACGGATCCTGTTGGGCCTGTTTAGCACTTACCTCAGAGCAAACTGGATTTAAACAGTCATGAATACAACCAGATTTTAATTGTCAGGGCAGGACGTGCTACGACATGACCTGCTGTGGTCTGATGTCATTCCTTTGAAGACAAAAGATATTTTCTGAACAAACTCAGCTGAAGCTGGTGTGTTCCCATGTTACTCAGAAACAAGTCACACATCACCCAAGCAGACAAACCAATGAATCAGACAGGACACGTGATAAAAAGCCTTAGTCTGTATGTAAATGCAACTAGTGTGCATGCTGGGGGAAATTATTATTTGACCTCCTGCTGAAATTTGAAGTTTGCTCACTTACAAAGAAGAAACGGTCTCAACCACAAATCTCAATGCAGTGAATTCGTCCTGTAGCCTTAAACAGCAACATGTTTCTACCTCTGTGTGTGACTGTGGGGACAAACATGGCAGGTAGGTGTGTGTGTGTGTGTGTGTGTGTGTGTGTGTGTGTGTGTGTGTGTGTGTGTGTGTGAGACACAGGTTAAATGTGAGCTTTTGTGTGGTCAGCTAGACTAGAAAGGCGCTGTTTGTTTACTGTTTGTTTACTGTTAAAATGTGATTGGAGCAAATCATTTGGGCTCAAATGAAAATGAAAAAAATGTCAATAAAATAGCTGTGGACACATGCTGTGTCTGTTTCAGCGAACTGTATGCTAATAAATGTTCAACAGTGTGCAAAAACAACTGACTTACAGATGTGTAACCATGCTTTCTGCAGGTCCAGTAAGGAAGGCTTAGTTCACACCCAGCGACCCCTTCAACAGCACAGTCCCACCTCCTCTGTCACCTCAGTGGGCTCTTTATCGCGCACTCAGTCCTCAATCCTTAGCAACATCCTTAGTGCCTCCCACTCCTCTCATCCTTCCTTCCCTCATCAGCAACCCCAGAACCAGGGAGAGCCCTTACTCACGGCGGTCCCTCGTAGTCCACATAGTACCGGCTCCCACCAGTTGGCAGAGTCTTTTACCTCAGGGTCGCTTCACCCACCACAGAGGAGTCATGGTTTTTGTCCAGATCCCTATGGCTCCACACCAAGGATGCACCATCATCATCATCATCAGCAGCAGCAGCAGCAGCCTCCCCATCTGTATCATCATCATCAGCAGCAGCAGCAGCAGCAGCATCATCATCAGCAGCAGCAGCAGCAGCCGCCATTCCAAGGACCTTCCCAACCGCAGCTGTCGGTCCATTCTGGACCTTTCCCCCTTTCACAGTCCTACACTCACCTGCAGGGGGAGCCCTTTGCAATGATGGCCCGTGCCCAGCAGATGGTAGATACACTGACAGACGAAAACAGGATGTTGAGGCAGGAAATGGAGTCCTGTCGCGAGAAAGTCACTAAATTACACAAGGTAAGAAGTTTAGCAGTCATCTGTTTAGATACATGTGCAGACAGTGTTGCCCACTAAGTTTCAGATGTTAGTGTTCAACATGACCTTTGACCTGTTTGAAACCAGAGTACTCCTTCAAACCTGATGCTGACACGTTCAGCCTAACAGCAAGACAAGTGCAGCACTGTGTGAAGAAGATGTTTTTGGTTATAATCTGTTTTCTTCATGCGTTCCTGAACAGTTTGGTTGAAATGTGTTTCAAAGCGCTAACAGACAATAGAACAGTGGTGTTGTTGGTAAGGCCAGTTTGGACCAGTAACTGGTATACAGTTTCACTCTTTCTGTATCTGTGAACAGCTGGAAATGGAGATCCAGCTGGTCTCAGAGGCCTATGAAAACCTGGCAAAGTCTTCCTCCAAGAGGGAGGCCCTGGAGAAAACTATGAGGAACAAGTTGGAGCTGGAGGTGCGCCGGCTGCATGACTTCAACAGAGACCTCAGAGGTGAGAAACAGTGAAGAACATGACCAACATTCCTCAAATGACTTCAAATGTAATGATGACCTGTAACAGCTGTACCCCGTCTCAGCTCCCAGCGTTTACAGAAATACGGGATCGGTTGGATGGACTTGGATCTGTCCCCAAAAGGACAGATCCAAGTCCTGGCTCAGCCGCTTCCAAGCATTTTGGCCCCACACTGTGAGAGTGTGACTTAAGTAATATACAGTTACACATTTATTTATTTATTTCATTTTTATGAGGTGAAATGTCTTGAAGAAACTTAAAGTCCAACAAGCTCTTTAGACTGTCTGGAATATTTTTTAAAAAGAAGGAAACCAAGCATTTTGGTGTCAATGACTGCAGATTTCCCTTGATTAAAAAGAGAAACCTTCACAGCATCTAGCTTTGCTGTTCTTGGGGAGGTAGGTCTGACATTTTAACTTTCCTTTCTGCATGAAAGCAACACTGAAAGCAACATAAATAAAGAGAGTTAGCACGCGTTCCAGTTATTATAAACTAGAATCTAAATGAAGATCTGAAAGTGTCTTGGGAAAGGAAAAGAACAGCTTATGAGTCCTGGTAAGCATACAGAGCAGCCAGTGGAATCAGGTCGCTGCAGCTGATGGATGTAACAGGGGAACTCTGGAGTGTGTGGGGATACAGCCTCTGTTTTTAACGTTAGTTTTTCCATTTTCCTCAAACGTTTACAATAAATTGAGGGAATAAAGGAAAACGTAGCGGGATGAGGAAGGACAAATGACAAAACCAAAGCCCCACCCAACTTGTGTGGTGCTACGTAAACAACAAAGAATGTCTACATTTGGGTGAGCCGCAGAAAGATTCCACTTCTCCTGTTGTGGGAATTTCCTCCGTGTCTCGCCTTTGCTCCAGCCTCAAAGGATCACTTTGAAGCCAGTTTGGTGTAACAACTTTCATCACTTTAAACAGGTAAATGTCCTCACCATGAATGACTTCTGGAGATAAGAAATCTGGGAGTGTTTTGTAACATTTCCCAGAAAGATTGAACCTTTTCACATTTCCAAAAACTGTGAGCCAAATTCTCTCCATTGTCCAAGTAGAGGTGTGTTGGAACAGGCAGATGGATCAAAGCCAATCATCCGGTGATAGTTCAGTCTCCATTCTGATTCCCATTTTTGTTTTATATACAATGAACATTTCTATTAACTCACTGGCCTCCTGAGAGAGATGCTTCTGATCTCAGTGTTATAAAACGTGTCCTAAATAAGTCAGAGGTATGCAGCTCAAACTCCTGCCTGAGCTTCTCAGAGGACTTACCACACGTGTACAGTTCATGTGCATACTGCTGTGGTTCCCCAGTCCTTCTGCACTATCCAGTGTGAGGACCAAATCAGCATTTTACAATCTACCTTGATTTTGTGTTTGACTACCAGATCCCACCAGACCTTTAATGTTGCCGTGACAACAGGATTTGGATCCCTCAGATATGTGTACATTTAGTCCGTTGGGTAAATTGAGCGCAGGCATAGACTGAGGGTGCCAGTTTGGTTCAATCCTTTTGCATCGCATTATTAATCGTGCTGTCTCATACAGTGTGTTTAGACCTGTTGTTAGACGGGCTCCCAAATCCCATTTAAGTTTGTACTTCTGTCTGATGAATTCAATCCTTCCTGCACAATATTTGAGTCTCAGAAATATTTAATTTACATCCAGATTTTTCTCTAAACTTTTCTAAGATGGTCCAGAGCTTGAAGAATGTGTCAACTGGGTTTTTAAGGTCTAGCACGATATTGTCTGCGTTCTTTGTTCTTCCTGTGCTATCAGCTCATTGCTTTGTCTCGTATATGTCTCAGACCTGACCTGTTCCTGTGGAGAGCTCAGAGCTAGCTGTCACATTTATTTTCATTCCAGCCGCTGGCTCATGACACAACGCTGGTATACGTCTAATCAAAGTCTAGTTGAAACCCTCAGCATCCAGGCTCACTAAGGCTGTGGGAACGCCACGTTTGTTGGCTTCACTTATGGGCGTAATGTGCGTCTGATGTAGTCCCGTGTGTGTCGACCTTTAATAAATCCTGTTTGATCTTCATCTGTCAGGTCTGGGAGTTTACAGCCAACATTTAAGATATCGGCCGATAGGATTTTCAGTACTCATTCTTACCTTCTTTTTGTAAGACTCATATCGCGACCTGTTTTCACGAGTTTTGGCCTTTTTAACTGTCCAGCTGAATGAATCCAGTAAAGGGGGGCTAGCTGTACCATTCACTGGGGTAGCCAAACGAATGGTACAGCCTTATAACGCTTTGCTTTAGTGATCAGTGAGGTTAAGGTGTCACTGGAAAGGTTCCTACAGAGGGGACGTCTAATCCAGCAAAATAATCTACAATTTCTTTTTCATCCACCAGTTCAGACGGGTCATGCTGAGTTTTAAAGCAGTGTAGAAATTTTGACATTTTGCTACCTTAACTGTGTCCTATGTTATTGTCTGTTCTCTCTGCAGTCCTGGATTTCTTTTTTTTTGTTAAACACGCCATTTTCCATAATGTTCGTCTGTTTATTTTGATGCATAGTTAAATAAATAGCATTATGGTCAGATATGTCTGCTGTTCCCATTTTACTGCCACTACCATGCTTTGGTGGGAGTGCGTCCCTCTGCAGAGCCCCGTCTCTTTTATAAGAATGATTTATTATTTCTCTATTTTGTTTAAAGCTTGTTGTGTCCTCGATATTGTTAAAGTCGTATTCCAGTCCACATCAGGAATTTCCGTCACACTTGGTGGTAATCTTGTCAAATGTGTGTCCCCCTCTGGAGGTGCATACACACGAGCTACTGTGACACTCTTTCCTTTCGCAGTTGCATATCTGCCTTCTTGATCCTCATCTTCCTCAATCTTTTCAACATTAACATTGCTTGATATCAGGGTAGTTGCACCTCCTCTCCTGCTATTCTTATGTGAGCTGAAGATGGAATTTGTATATCCAAACCTTTTTGACATGTTTCATGTAGAAATATCACCTGTGTCCTGTCTCTTCCATAAGGAGAGGATCCTAATTGTCCACCGCCTTTACTCCTGCTGTTGGTGCCGCTTCTCTCTTCTAATGAATTGAAGCGGCTGTGACATTGCGTGTTGTATAGCAATGGTGGCAAAAATGCCGACTGTGGAGCTGAGCGAAGCGCTCACCGAGTGGAGAAGTAATCAAAACTGTGCAGCTTGAGGCTGGCTTCATGTGCGGTGCTGTATACACGGCCTGGTCCTCTCAGTGGATTCATATTCTTGTGTAGGGTGTTTGAAAACGTCCCTTCCTCTTCTTCCCCAACTCCAAAAAGTCAGGTACTGTCCCTCCTCGATCAGCTTGTTTTGAATACGGTGAGCGCTCCGCTCAGCTCCACAGTCGCGCCCTCATTTCCCCACCTGTGGCCACTCTCTCTGATACTCCTTTCATTTCTTCAGTTGTTTTGTCCAGTTTGTTGCCCATTTCTTGGTGTAGAGAATTAATATCCTTTTGTAGACTGTCGTGATCCTCTTTCAGTTCCGACCTGAGTGATTCTGTAGCGCTCACCAAATCGTTCGGGGCTCCAGGGTTCGTGTTAGCTTGCGTTGCAACATTGCTAGCTTTTGCTGATGAGTTGTTTATGTCTCGGGCGAATTTGGTGTTTTGGGCATATTTGTGTTTTGTCAGTCTCCTGCATTTCCTTCCCCACTATTTAACTCTAGAAGAATTGCCTATAAACAAATTTTTATATCTCCATGTAACCTTATATATTTTAAAATTAAATAATGAAACATCCTAACCGAAAATGGATTTAGCTACATTCTGGACAGTGTTTCCAGAATGCAGTAGCTAGCGAGCTGATTGGAGACCGTTACAGCCAATCAGAATATTTGCATCCAAGTCTGTAATTGGTTGGTTTTGTGGCACACTTATGACGGTGTACGGAGAGTTGAGCGTGCAGGGAGCAGAGATCTGAGCAAGCGCAAATACCAACAACTGAGCGAGAGCGGCTGTTATTGTGTGTGTGGATAATAGCAAACACTGGAAGTAGAGCAGGGTGACATGACCAAAAATATTTATCACGATATACATTTGAAAATTTGCGATAACGATATAACTGACGATATAATTGACACTATACTAATATATTTTCACTTAAACAAGCAGCTGTTTTTTATGTGCATTAAAGTTATGTAAAAATGTAACAGTGCATTGACAGTTTAACCAAAAGGCATTTCCAGTGGAAACTGGCCGACATATCCTCAGCATAACCATGTATAACATCCACACAACTTAAAAAGAGGTTATACACACAGTACGGTAACATTATGTTGAAGCACAGTACGTATCACTCCGCGAGGCTCCGCCTACGATAGCCGTAATGCTCCCACAATCCATCAAGCGGTGCGGCTTCGTAGCTCAGCAAAGTCGTACTGAAACATTTGACAGATTTTCGAGCGCCGTGCACATAAAATCGTTTCGAGGTCAGTAAACACAACCAGAGTTCATACATAAGGCACACGGGATTATAAGGGGCTCTGTCGACTTTCAGAAAAATCAAAGGATTGATTTTAAGTGCGCCGTATTTTCCAAACAACACGGTAATAGCGACGGCCCGCTAGCATGCGCTACCAAAAATAGTGCTTTGCTGTGTATCTGACGGACCAAAGCTAAACCAGTTCCACCAGTGAAGCTGCAGCATTTTTACAAACCAGTTCAGGTTCATCGTTTCATTCAACGATCCACTTTCGCCCTTCTTATTCTCCGTCGCCGCCATGCTTTTTCCTTCCATGTGCGTAGGTAAACAAAGGCACTGCGCATGTGCGTTTTACCCATACTCTATCGCCATATTTCATTTTCTTATTGTTGCCCAACATTACACCGGTATTACCGTGGACGGTATGATATGGCCCAGCCCTAACTGGAATACATTTCTTGCATTGAGACATTAAACTTTTCTTCCCTCCAAATAATTTTTTGCGTGTTGTTGGTTTTTTTCTTTTGGTTTTTTACATGCGCTCAGAATAGAGGCACAATGATAACGCCATACCAGTGTCATTGAAATGCATTGTGCTGTATGTGTGTATACCCAGGCACCAAGATTTTGTGTTATGTGCTGTTGTTTTTAAGAGCGCATGGAAACCGCTAATAAGCAGCTCGCTGCTAAGGAGTGTGACGGCTCGGAGGACAACCGCAAAACCATCTCCCAGCTCCTGACACAGAGTAAGTGCCACACATAGACAGCATCAAACCAACAACCTTCCTGAGGAATAATGACGAGTTATTATTATTATTTTCTAATATAACACCTGTCAGCAGAATGAATGAGAACCCTAACAGCTATTAGAGGATGATGCACATCACTGTTGCCTGTTGGTGTCCACATGGAAACTAAGCAGACAATAGTTTTGTCAACTCTTTTATGTCGGGACGACTTGCTTGTTGAGCTGGACAGACTGTGTCTGACACTCAGCTGTTCTATGTAGGTGAGCCTCTCAGATTATTTTCTGTCATCAACCTGTATCAGTAAGTTTTTTCATTAAACAGTCCAAATGAAGGGCCGTAACCTGCGGACCCTCGCTGGTAGGGATGGGTACCGGTGTCCGGTGCCATGATGGCACCGGTTCTGACATAAACGGTAGTAACCAGACCGAAAAGCAGCGCACATTTCGGTGCTTTATTTCGGTGCTTTTTTTTCCCTGAGCTGTGATACACTTTAGATTCTAGCCAATCATTTTACGTTTCCAAGGATAGTAGGCGGGGCCAGGTACGTACGTTCTGTTAGAGCAGAGCTACAGATTAAAAATGTCCAAGGCGAAGCGGTCAAAAGTCTGGCTGTACTTCACAGCAAAATATGCAAACTCAGCAGCAACAAGTGCTTTAAGCTGATACTGTGATACTGTCAAAGGAGGTAACTCCTCCAATCTGATGAAACACCTGGCGACGCATAGCGTTTTTTTTTAAAAAGCCCAGAAATGCGCCGTATTTGATAGCTTGCTGCGAGACCTCACACCGAGCACATCTACTGCAGGTGGGTTGCCTGTTATGCAACATCCCCCAAAAACACGAAGAGGAGAGTCCTGGCCCCTAGCCCTGCCAGTGTAGCAGAAATGATGAGGATGATGATGCAGCAGCAGCCGTTCTTCTCTGCGTGAGTAGCTTAATGTTGTTCCTGTGTAATTTACGTTGAGTAGGCTAACCACGCTATTACATTAATGCATGTAAGGTGAACTAGCAAACATCATCATAGCTACATGCGGCTGTCTTCTTGTTTGATGGCAGATACTCCCTTCACCCTGGCCAAAAAGGCTAAAATGACCAAAGAAAAAGTGGAAAACAGTTAAACATGAGAGGTTTAGGACAAAGTTTGTGTTTTTCCCATTGTTTAAGCACTGCTTCCAGCCAAGAATGATACCATATATGCCCCATAGCTGCAGAAAAGGCTAACATTGTTATCTTTTTACAAAAAACAGCTGAACATGAGAGGTTTTTGGACCAATTTTGTGTTCTCCATTCTTTAAGCACCGGTTTGAGCACCGTTTCAAAAGTACAGATTTGGCACCGGTATCGGATAAAACCTAAACGATACCCATCCCTACTCGCTGGTGGTCAAACCATCAGCATGTCCCCGATGTGAAAGCAGTGTTTTACACTTCATCGGTGCCACAAACACACTCAGCTTTCACTCATTCGACATTATCTTTAGCAGTCCATGGAGCTCACACGGCAATGCTGCAAGTCACCAGGTTTTAATGGCAGCCACCTTCAATCATCTCATAAAGGACTCGCATTAAATAAAAGAGGTCCAGTCTACTCCAGCTGAGATGATTAACAGGCAGCACAAGAATCACAGCACACAGTGCTGAAAGTCTCAGAACTGTTACAGCATTCCCGGCGTTCCCTGTTTGGATATTAAAAAGTAGAGCGAGGTGATTATTCGGGGCAGAAACTCGACCTGCTAAGTTTTTATTTTGTTTTTTACTTTTGGGGTTTCTGGACTCACAATTAACTTCAAAATAATTAAGAACATGATACAAACTGTGAAATTCAACCTGGCACATCAGAGACAGCCTCATTTTATCGGTTGTCTAACTGTCAGGAAGCAGTTTGTGTGTAAAGTGTTATTATTCTTGTTTGGGACGTTATGTGGACTTCATTTAAAGCTCGTTTGTCTGAGACCTGTCAGGTTTCGCGCTGACAGGGTTCATATCAAAGTGTGTCGAGCCTTTCTTTCTGACAAATACACTGACATCACTCCTTTGTGTGAAGTTGAGAAATGTGTGTTGTTCCTGTTTTGTTGTGAAACCGTCCCTTTCATGCTGTACTGAATCAGCCCCTTATCTGTGGGAGGGGCTTGCTACTGCTGTGCCTGCCTCGGTTGGGGCGTATCCGAACACAGAGACAACGACGGACGTGCAAAAGTAGTGACTCCTGTTCACTTTACTCGGGTTTGTTGGGTTTCTCTGTGGACGAGCCAGCAAACACTGTCAGCTGACAGATGTGCGCTTGGAGCCTGGCGCTCACTGACTACGTTTCTAGTGGACGCTTGAACGTGTTCGTTAGACTCACATGTTGCGTTTTCTCAGTGCTTGACGGTGCATCCTTAAAGTTCGTGTGATCATCATAGCAACAACACCAACGATCACTCATAAGGAAGCTTCTGGAAACTTCAGTGCTGTCGCCTCACTTGGTGAAGCTGTGAAACAGAGTTCAGCTGATCAGAGGACAGTGCACGCTCTAACCAGTCGTATCATGTCAGGAGTTTATCTTAAGCTGGATGGTTTTCTTGTCATAACAAAGAAAGAAAGTGATAATTACAACGAGTTATCATTTTATATAAGATTATACAAATATAAAATGTACATAAGATGTTGGGCTGATCCATGTTTGACATAATTGTGTTTAGTGTGGCATCAAATGTTAACTGTCAGTCATTTATGTGTCATTGAGTGTGTATCTGAGGTCTGCTGTGGTGAGGACAGTGTTCAGTGTTTCATGTCCTTCTGTGCGCTCAGACAAAGAGACGCTGCGTGAGAAGGAGAAGCTGGAGATGGAGCTGAACGCACTGCGCTCGACCACGGAGGACCAGAGAAGGCACATCGAGATCAGAGACCAGGCGCTGAACAACGCCCAGGCCAAAGTCGTCAAGTTGGAGGAGGAGGTGTGGCGTTTTTGACTACGCTGCTTTCATTGACTTAGACGCATTACATTTATAGATGTTGAGTAAACACTTTTCTAGGGCTGTGTATGAAGAATACACACTTAACAACACACACATATGACATGTAAGTTTAGTGGTGCAGATCAGCCTTTAATTACTTTCTGAGAAAAACAACTCCAAGAGTACAATGAGGCACAGCTTCTACAGGAAATCCTTCACGTTGCCATTAGATCAGTGCGAGGAGATAAATAAATGTACAGACTGATGTTCCTGTTTGCTTCTGATGTGGCAGACGCAGTTTGTCATTTATAAATGTAAACATTAGGATTGTCCTCTGGGAATGAGTTTCTATGCCGATCAGAGTGGAATTATTTCTGTTGATGAAATGGATCAGCCTACAGATGTAACTGATCTGTTCCTGATAGGTTTACTAAGCTGTAGCTTAAACACGGTGCATAAAAAGCTATAAAGCTTGTGTAGCTAAACGAAAGAGTTTCTGAGAACGTGGCAGGTTAAGGTCACACTCTGAGCACAGCCTGGTAATATTCAGAGCTCATCTAATGAGTAACAAGGTTCACATTTGACCCTGGACACGTTTTAGGAGCACGCTTTCCATTTTCACACATTCACACACAAATTCCACAGAACGTTTGCTCCTCATTACAGAGAAATATTCACCTCAAACAGGAGAAGTTTTGCAGGCACAAAATGATAAATCTTGTATCCTGTCAGGAGCTGCTCATGATCTTATTGGTCCTGACCGTGGAGGGAGTGGCTCTGCTGGCTGAGTCCCTGTTACAAAGGCGACGTTTATGTCTTTGCACGTGCGCAGTGTGAGCAGTTGCGGTGACACCCTCACGACGGTTTGAAATCCTCGCGACCAAGCGATTGATGATCGGGAGCTGGTCGTGAGGTGTTAATCGCTTCTCGTTACCCGGCGTATACTACACGACGCACGATGAAGGCCAAACTCACCGATCACCAAAACGGTCGCACGACTGAAAAATCGGCTCACAATGGGCCAAAAATCGCAGAGTGTCTGCCCACCACTAAACATTTTATTCAGAAAACATACCCATCACAGGCTGTTGACTATCAATGGCTACCAGGCCAGTGTGTGAGCCACCAGCCACTGGGGCACAAACGTCCCTACGAGAGCAGTGACTTCAGGTCAGAGTAATGAGCGATCTCACTAACTAACCAGCTCCAATTACCAGTTTTAATTCACTTTTTATATAAATACTAGGGGTGCAACGATATTCGTATCGATATTGAACCGTTCGATACAGTGCTTTCGGTTCGGTACGCATATGTATCGAACAATACAACATTTGTAATTTATTTTATCAATTTTCCTTCTGACGATGCTGTCTGTGTGGAGCGCTCAGTGAATCTGTGTTCGACTACGCCTAGGCTGCACTGTCGAGCGCAGATCCACTGAGCGCTCCACACAGACAGCATAGTCAGGAGGAAGAGCGCAGGGCACCTCCCCCACCCTCATTCAGATCTGGCGTTTGGAATTATTTTGGTTTTCATGTGACGTATGACCCTGAAGGTAAGCGCGTCATGGACTAAAGTAAAACAGTATGTTGGATGTGCCATGCAATGCTCAATTACATTGGTGTGAACTAGTGTGTTAGCGCAGTTAGCTCGTTAACGTGTTGGCCGTCTAGCCCCATGCACGGGGCGATCGGCGGTAGCTCGTTAACGGAGATTTGCCGTGTTGTGGCGTTAAGGTCATTTCAACGAGATTAACCTGAAAGCACTAGTGGGAACACAACGAATATGACTGCACATTTACGCCGACATCATCCTAGTGCAAAGACAAAAACAACAAGCATGCTACTAACTTTAGCTGAGTCATTTAGACAGCTGTTAGCACATGATTCTCCTTATGCTGCTGAGAATATAGCCCAGAAGAAGCGGATAGTATAGCTTTTATTTTGGAAAGAGACATTTCTCTGTAATAAACTCTCTTTTCCAAAGATGAGTGATTCCTCAATCAGATACAGGGCTTGCAATATCGCTAGCCCAACGTCCCGGAGCTAGCGATTTTTTCAGTCGGGCTACCAAAATCTATCTCTTCCCTGCCCGTCGGGCTATTGTAGGAAAAATATATGTCAATGCTTTTGCATTCTTTCAGAAATGTAGCTGGGTAATTATGTCATTGGCATCGGTGAGCCACTGTCAATATGTGACATATTGTAATTGCGTTTGAATTTGCGCTTGTTTTTTGCTTTCACTTTGCAATCGTGCGAACTGTGTATAGAGAGCGACAGCACTGATCTGTGAGTGATGATAATTTGTGCACCAATTCCTCTGACATCGTCTTATTAATCGTTAGCTTACTATGCAAACATGACAAGTGAAATCTCCCGCAGCTTACACATGTGAGAGGTTGATCGCGCAGAGAATCGCTGAGCTTATGTGAGTGTGTGTGTAAAAGCAGCAGGATTTATATTTTAGTTCTGCTGAGCCAAATAAGACAGGTCAGGGTGAAGAAGTGACAGCCAAAGAAAAGCTTACCACAAAACGGAGAAGTTATGACAAATCAGACTATAAGGCAAAAAGAAAGTGCAGCTTTATGGTTTCATGGACAAAATAATTTCTGTGGCTGCGATATGACAAGCTAAATAACCAGGGCTGCACATAAGTGGTCCGCAGGTGCGCATTCGCTGTCAAAATAAAAAACATGCACAAGGGTTAGGGTTAAATTTAAAAACTGTACTTTTGAGTTAAAATATATATTTATAATTTTAATAAATGACAAATTAAAAAGGCATGAACATTTTTTTGTATCGAAAAAATATCGAACCGTGACACCAAAGTATCGAACCGAACCGTGAATTTTGTGTATCGTTGCACCCCTAATAAATACATTTCTATAAATATGTAACTTAGCAAACTCATAATTTTAAATTTATTACTGTGGGCTTCCAGGGGGGCCAGCTGCACTCATGTTAGCATTATACTAACATGAGCACGAGTGTCACAGCCACTGCTATGACATGCTCATGCATTCACCTATTTTTCTGCTTTTTATGACATTGGATACTGATGATGATGATGATGATGTCCACAGTGTGACTTCCTCACTGGATTTTAGTTCTCATTGGTTTGTGCACTACAGCCAACCAGCAGCAAGAACACGTATCACTGTGTTTCTGTGCTTCACACACAACAAACAAACCTGTAAACTGTGATGGATCAGGAGCTGCTGTTGCTATGGGCTGTGTATCGATCAGATTTACATTTGTTTGGAGATTCAGTGATGTCATATGATTGGAATAATTGTTTCATGTAAATCACTGAGAGGACCAGAATGTGCAGTGAGCATAATGATGCAGGGAATGAGAATCTAAAATATTACAGGGTTGTAATAGTGGTGGAACATAATGTGTGTGTGTGTGTGTGCGTGTGTGTGCACAGCTGAAGAAAAAGCAGGTTTACGTGGAGAAGGTGGAGAGGATGCAGCAGGCTCTGGCTCAGCTCCAGGCAGCCTGTGAGAAGCGAGAACAGCTTGAACACCGACTTCGTACAAGACTGGAGAGAGAGCTGGAGTCACTCCGTATGCAACAGGTAACACAGCACATGTGCTGACTCACCATCCCACCTGCTGAGTTCTTGGTAATTTGTCACCACTTTATTATGGCCTTTATGACTGGAAGATGAAGATCTTATTGAGCAATTGTTTAATGGTGAACTATGCTATTTGGTTATCCGCTGTAATACAGAACAAATACTTAAGAAGAGTGAAAATATTTAGTCGAGAGCCGAGGACCGCTTGTGAAGAGCTACAAGTGGTCCTGGAATCAGCAGGTACAGTTTTCTAAAATAAAATGTAACCCATACCACACAGGCGCATTTAAAGTTTGCTCGAGACATCTTGAAGCTGTCATGAGCAATGGTGGCTTTTGTGCAGGAGATATATAGATATATATATATATATATATATATATATATATATATATATATATATATATATATATATATATATATTTATTTATTTCAGCAAGTCTGTTAAATACTAAATCTACACATACCTCACATACAGTATGAGCGAGATTGGACTTCCAACCCACAGGATCTTGGTTGGCTAACCAACCGGACATAGTGGTGGTAGACAAACAGAAGAAGACGGCCGTAGTGATCGATGTAGCGGTTCCGAATGACAGCAATATCAGGAAGAAGGAACACGAGAAGCTGGAGAAATACCAAGGGCTCAGAGAAGAGCTCGAGAGGATGTGGAGGGTGAAGGTAACGGTGGTCCCCGTGGTAATCGGAGCACTAGATGCGGTGACTCCCAAACTAGGCGAGTGGCTCCAGCAGATCCCGGGAATAACATCGGAGATCTCTGTCCAGAAGAGCGCAGTCCTGGGAACAGCTAAGATACTGCGCAGGACCCTCAAGCTCCCAGGCCTCTGGTAGAGGATCCGAGCTTGAAGGATAAACCGCCCGCAGTCAAAAGATTTAGAACAACCCAGTTTTTCCAGTTATTTATTTCTGTTCAAGTTGTTCAAATCCAATGAACAGCTCGAAATGGTAAAAAGGTAAGTGGGGACCTCCCAGAGGTTTAAAAAAAGGTAAGGTTACCCAAAACTGAAAAATAATGCACATTTCAGAAAATGGCCTTTTTCAGGGAACAAAAACATGTTAACAATTTAAAGCTGCTCTGCAACAGTGGAGGTTGATCCAGCCGTGAAAGCTGGTGCTGCTAAGTCCTACAGCTGTTCCAAAAAGGCGATTAACAGTAGAAGACAGACCATCGTAACACTTATAAATGTAGGTCTGTCCTACAGAGAAACTGCAAAGAAAGTCAAGGCGTCAGTGAGTCCAGCTTCCTTCAAACTGTGACAGGAAGAGGTCTGCAGACCCAACGACACGACTGACTCAGACACACGTTCCTGGGAGTTAACAGCTGTGTGATGGCGGCTCACAGGACATCAGCTTCAAGCAGCTTCATAGTGGTCGTAGTGAGAAAGTCTCAGTTTCAGCTGTGAGGAGAAACTTCGAGCTGCAAGTTTAAGAGGACGAGCTGCAGCAAGAAAGCCAGACGTCAGAATAAGACAGAGGCCCGTCTGGGCCATGAAACATTGGACTGCTGAAGACTGGAAGAAGGTTTCATGGACTGATGGATCAACATTTGAAATCTTCGGTTCATCATGCAGGATCTTTGCTGTGGAGTAGGTGGAAGGATGGATCCACAGTGTGTGGCATCGACTGTCAAACATGGAGGAGGAAGTGTGACGGTCTGGGGCTGTTTGCTGATCCAGGGTCTGTGACTCGTACAGAGTGAGAGGCTCCCTGAACCAGAACAGCTCCACAGCACTCTGCAGCTCCATGCAGGAGCCTCTGCAGCTCCATGCAGGAGCCTCTGCTCAGTCAGAGGTTCATCCTACAGCAGGATAATCACCCAAACAGTCCAACTGTGCCAAGCTTGGAAACACGGAGTGTCCAGCACAGTCTCCAGACTCAAACCCCATCGAGCTGGTTTGGGATGAACTGGACAGAAGAGTGAAAGCAAAGCAGCTACAAGGTCCACGTTTATGGAACGTCTGCAGCAGACATGGGAGAAGATTTGATTTCTGTTGCAGACAGAAGCCACGGCTGTGTTCAGCTGTTATATCTGCCAAAGGAGGCGACTCTGATGAGTCAAAGTTTAAAATACACTCTGGTCTATAAACTGATTCCATGATTTATTTTTTCACTCCAGTTGCTTATTTGTTGGGTTTTTCTCTGTATCTATGAAGCGTCTTGAGGCGACTTTTGTTGTGATATGGCGCTATATAAATAAAATTGAATTGAATTGTACCATGCTTTCATTTCAGAGTGCAATGGAACATTAAACTGTGTAATTTTCAATGAAAAACTGGAAATATTGGGGTTTTCTAAAACCTTTGACCGGCAGAGAGAGAGAGAGAGAGTGTGTGTGTGTGTGTGTAAATAAAACAAATACATCTCTTCCAGCGTCAAGGTGGTGCTCAAACCAGCGGTGTGATCTCGTCAGAATACAACACCACAGCTCTGATGGAACACCTGAGGGAGAAGGAGGAACGGATCCTGGCTCTGGAGGCTGACATGACCAAGTGGGAGCAGAAGTATTTAGAGGAAAGTGTAATGAGGCAGTTCGCCCTGGATGCTGCAGCGTCTGTTGCTACTCAGAGGTACATGTTTCAGGTTTTCGTAGTTTCATACGGTCTCTCAGCAACATTATTGCTTGTCTTAGTTGTTAGGATCTTGAAACACGAGATGTGTCGTGGTGCGTGCTCAGTCATCCAGGTAAGCAAATCCCAAAAGGCTGATTCTGTTCATCTGGACGTTTTCAGTGGGAGAAACGTTTCCTCGCTCATCCAGGTGACGTCTTCAGTCTCAGCTGACTGCAGGTTTCCACCTTACAAACAGGACATTTGCACAAAGACTGAAACCAGCTGACTGAATGAACAGTGGGCTGTGAGGTCAGTTTCTGTACTATAAGGTTGGGAAATCTGCATTTAGCGGAGACTGAAGACGTCACTTGGACAAAACATTTCTCTCAATTTTCTGGGACCATAGGAAAGCTGCCCCGCAAAACTCACAGCCATCTGAGCTTCTCTGGGCAAGAGGCGCAGCAGCTGTGCTGCCCCTTCAGTCTGTGGCCACCAAACATCAGCTGTGACTGGGAATCAGTGATTTCTATAACCGATTCAACTCTGATTCACAAGGTCTGATCTGATTCGATTTTGACTCAGTCAGAAATACCATAATTATGATCATTTATCACTACATATCCATATTTTATATCTATGTATAAATAAAATAAATAAATACTCTGCAGTAGATCACAAACTGAAGAAAACCATGACTCGTGAACATTACTTGATGCTGCAGAAGTGAAGCAGAGCAGAGTCACGTTTAGCTTTTGGCAGAATTTGTAAAAGTTTAAATTTCTTTGGTATCGAACAGCAGAAATGAGGTTTTCTTGTCAGAGAAATAAGAGCCTCAGGCTTGATGGGGCAGTTACACACTTTAAGCTGCTAGTTCACTTTTTGTTTCATTTTTAACAACAAACTCTGGTTTCGTAGCTTTGTGGCAGCTGTTAAACCAGAGCAAATACATAACAGTAAATATTTAATGTTTAAATATGATCTGCCTGAGATGTTAAAAATGTCAGAAGTGTAATCACTGCTGTAGTTCATGCTATTACGCACCTGTTGGAGGAAGGTACAATATGGCCAAAGCCATTGCACAGAGAAAGTGTGCATCATTACCAACAAGGGCCCATCCTAAAACTGTAGCTCTACACCTGTTCTGGAGCTCCTATCCAAAGAAGGTTGCTGCTCACCTGAGAGGTGGCTGTCATTGTTTTCCTGATGCGATCATCCAGTCGTCATCCTCGGAACAATAAGGACCAACAGTCTGTTTAAGAGAAACCCCAGGATGGGTGTGAGCCACTCCTGTCCTTGTTTGTGCAGGGATACGTCTGCTACGATGATCAGCCACTCTCCTAGCAGCAGCTACGACACATCAGTGGAGGCTCGAATCCAGAAGGAAGAGGAGGAGATTCTGATGGCCAATCGGCGCTGTCTGGACATGGAAAGCAGGTAAACTGCTCCTCTGCAAAGGGCTGTTTGATTATGTCAGGGTGTGCAAACAGATGGAGAGAGCGTCATGGGCTGCTTCTGTGCAGAGCTGTGTTTGTGGTGTGAAAGCATTCGGGTATAGAAAAGTGTTACCACTTCATACCACGGTACCTGCTTTCATCGTAGATTGAAGCCATCGTATTATATTCAGGCTGCACTTGTTTTTGTATCTTGTATGTAATCAAGCTCATTCTTTATTCTGCTGTTTGTTAACTTTCTCAGCGGTTTGTGTCTTTTACCCTCTTGGACCTGCGTCCACATGTGGACTTCACAGTTTGGGTTGTCTAGACCACAATACTAAATTTTGCTCTACAAGGGCCTGAGATCCACTTACGAGGACGTTATCCTGCCACTGCTGTGTAAAACAAATGTAAATGGACTGATTCTCATGCAGCGCTTTTCTACTCTCCCGGAGTACTCGCAGCGCTCTATACAACACGCCACATTCACCCAATCACACCCATACTCACAAGCACTGACTCTAAACTGAGTGCTTTTCTAACGACATTCACACTCCGATGGACGCATCAGAGAGCAGCTTGGGGTTGGTATCTTGCCCAGGGATACTTGGCATGCAGACTGGAGGAGCCAGGGATCGAACCACCGATCAGTAGGTGACCTGCTCTGCCTCCTGAGCTACAGCAATCAAATGTCCTCATAGGTGGAACTAATTTTTCTAAGAAACAAAAATCGGTTAAAAAGATAATTCTTTGTTTTACATTCGTCAGGCCCCAATCAGCCCAAATAGCAAAGAGAAATTAAAAATGCATGAAAGAGTTTGGGTCTCAGGGGGTTAATGGTCAGTAAGACTAGAGAAGCGTTATATAAATTCAAGTACATATTGTGTTTATTCTATCGAGCTAAGTTGTTTTTAGTGTAATTTTATGATAAATGATTTCTTATTTTAAAAATCAATCCATGATTTAGTTTCAGTCACAGCCAGACATTAACTGTGGCTGCGTCTGCTCTGATCCAGGATAAAGAATCTGCACGCCCAGATCATTGAGAAGGACGCCATGATTAAGGTGCTTCACCAGCGCTCTAGGAAGGAGCCTGTTAAGTCTGATGCACCATCTGCCATGAGGCCCTCCAAGTCCTTGATGTCCATCTCCAACACGGGTGGTTCTGGATTGCTCTCTCACAACTTGGGACTGAGTAGCTCTCCAATCACTGAAGAACGTAAGGACACGAGTTGGAAGGGCAGTCTGGGTAAGAAGCAGCAGTCGGTGCAGAGGTTTTAGCCCATGTGACTATTTCATGTACATGACTTCATTCTGAGGAGCACTTGTTCTCATGTTCCTCCAGGGGTTCTGCTCGGTCCCGAGTTTCGCATGGAGTCTCTCAGGACTGAGTCGATGTCGTCGTCTCCCTCCCCGGTCCTTCCTTCTACACCGATGACTGCAGGACACTCAAAGACAGGCAGCAGAGACAGTTACACGCAGACCGACAAGGGCCACAGTCAGGACACCAGCAAGCCCAGCACTCCGGCTCTGCAGAGCATGACGCTGCCAGCTCGCCTGTCCAGTCCCAGTCCCGTCTACATCCCTGACCGCATAGCAGGTCAGCCTCTTTGTGACAGACTCACAGCCAGCTATATTTTACCTTCACAACAGAAGTCAGTCCACATGCTTCCTTTTTGTGCACTGGAAAGTAAAGACACGAGTATTTCATAGTGCGTTTCTACTCGTAGTGAGCATGTAAGAGCTTTTTCTACTACAAGCCACACTCACCCATTTACAGTCACATGCTTACAGCGCTTTATTCTATACCTGTAAATGCTTTAGATCTGCCACACATTACCTAAGACTGTCCAAGGATAACGCCACATGCAGCCTGGACGAGCTCGCTGGCTTTGCAAAGCCACCCCTGTGGTTCAGGGTCAACTGGACCTCTGAGACGTCTCATTCTTCCATATTAAAAAAACATTAACACATCAGACGGCCCTTTGCCCTTTGCTCTCTCCCTCCCTGTCGATTCTTCACTGTCCCATTCAATAAAGGCCAAAAATACATCCATATAGATACAGATATAGATCTCTATTGGATTTAGGTAAGGTGAGTCAGTCATTGGTCATCAATTTGGAGGATTAAGAAATCTCCAGCCTCAAGTGATGACACTGTCACTTGAGGCTGGAGATTGTTGTGCACCAGGAGGAACCCAGAACCTGCTGCACCAGCATAAATACGAGGAGGGAAAACCATCCCTGTCCTTCTACGTGTGCACCTGTTGTTAATTTCATTGACACCAAAGCAGCTGACCCTGATTTACAACCACTGACCAGATCAACGTCACAGAAGTTTACCTGACCAGTTGCTGTACTCTGGTCAGTGTTCCTTTAATTGTTTTTACGTAGTGCACTATAAAATTGACAAAAATCATAATCTCAGAAGGGCTGAGGAGCAAATATTGCTTGTTCTTCTACAACACAGTGACGCAGAGTTAGCACCATCGCCTCAAGACAAGGGTGACCTGGATTTGTATCCACCAGTCGGCTGGGCCGTTCTGTGTGAAGCTTGCATGTTCTCTGTGAGGCTTCATGGGTTCTCTTCAGGTTTCTCCTGCAGGCCAAAGAAATGCACTCACAGCCTTTGTCGTGACATTCAGATCTGAGCTAAGGTGCTTCCTGTTTCCACTGTTCATCTGTCAGATGTGTCTACAACTTGACTGGAGTCCACCTGTGGTAAATTCAGTTTACTGGACTTGATCTGGAAAGTACACACCTGTCTCTGTAAGGTCCAAACCATGGACAGGTGTCAGAGCACCAACCAAGCCATGAAGTCCAAAGAATTGTCTGTAGACCTCAGTGACAGGATTGTATCGAGGCACAGGTCTGCAGAAGGGTACGAAGAGATTCTGCAGCATTGAAGGTCCCAATGAGTACAGTGGACTCCATTATCCATAGATGGGAGACATTTGGAGCCACCAGGACTCTACCTGGAGCTGGAGGTGTCCAAGAACCTGATGGTCACTCTGACAGAGCTCCAGTGTTGCTCTGTGGACAGAGAACCTTCCAGAAGTCCAACCATTTCTGCAGCACCAATCAGGCCTGTATGGTAGAGTCATCAGACTGAGCCCACTCCTCAGTAGAAGGTGACGGCTCACCTGGAGTTTCCCAGAAAGCACCTAAAGGATTCTCAAACCACGAGAAGCACAATTCTTTACCCATCTAATAAAAGTTTAGATTTTCATGAACGAGACACTCTCATGACTCATGGAGTGATGCCACTAACCAGCCAATCAGTGGCATGCAGTCTGATGACATCACATTTTAGTACCTGCTCGGATCACTTTTTTTAGTACCTGGTACCAGGTATCACCTAAAGGAAAACTGTGGCAAGTCGATCCAAGTCATACTAATGGAAACGGGGCTATTGTAGTAAACAAAATAAACAGTAGAGCAAACATATGAACCAACAGACGTCATCTGATACATAGTTTAGATTTTGGAGACAGACACTATCTCTACTTTTAAGATTAGGCTTAAAACTTCCCTTTTTGCTAAAGCATATAGTTAGGGCTGGACCAGGTCACTTTGTCCACTCACCCTTCTCACTGTCACCAAAGCACTTGCTCGGAGGGGGTTACTTGATTGTTTTCTTTGTAATATTGTAGGGTCTTTACCTTGCATATATTTTGTCAAATCGCAGAGCTAATCGCACCGTTCATCACTTGGCCAATAAAATCCCTACAATGAAGCGTGGCTCTGTGGGGATATTTCTCAGCTGCAGCACTGGGCTGTTCAGTGAATGTCCTTAGGTGGGCCAGCCAGAGCCCAGAACTGAGCCTGATAAAGGTTCTGCAAAGAAAAATGGGGGGAAAGTGCCCAATAGGGCTGCTACGATTAGTCGACGACTGATTTAATAGTCGACGCGTCGTTTGAAGCTTTGTAAGATCCCAAAAGACGCAGGAATAAGTAGCAGGATTTAAGAGTGTAATAACGGACTGAAACAGAAGATGGCAGCACTGCATGTACAAGGATGCCAGCTGCCGTTAAACCCCGAAGAAGAAGAAGCTGTGTCCCAGAATTCATAGCGCAGCCCAGCTCAGTTGTCAACAATGGCGGCAGCTAGCTAGTTTTAATATTACTCTTATTATTCTTTCTGGGTCACAAAATAAACGTTTAACATATTTTCAGGCGAGAATGTAGCTGTGTAAACCTCAAATATCTGCTCAGTTTATCAGGACACCGCATATTTTCAAAAGCGCTCCGACGTTTTCGGAGACGCCTGTTACCCACTAGCTCGATAGCTAGCCGGGGGCTAGGCTAACTAGAGCCGTGAGAACACCGGACTCCCGGCTAATCATTTTCAAACCCACCGCCGTCTTTCGCTACTCAGGTTAAACATGATATATGAGTCACTTAGATAAATTAAAAATGTTATTGTTTGGCTTTTTTTTTTTCAGTATTTTATTTGTTCCTGAGTAAATCGGTTTGGCTGAGATTAAAGTTATAGTTTTTACACAGCTGAATAAACGTCAAGCAGACAGCTGATTATCAGAAGTGTGAGATGCTCCAGAATTTACTCCGGTGTCCTGTTATATTTTAGATAGCAAGGAGTTTATTAAACTTCACCGAAACAATCTGCAAATTTCAATAAAATTTAATAAACTCTCATCTTGTCTTTATTTTTAGTTAGCACAGACCTTAAACACTTAAAGCTGTAAGCTAATGATAGTTATATAAGAGCAGATGCTGCTGGTGCAATAAGCTGTAGTTTTACGTCCAATGGATGATGATCTGATTAGTCGACTAATCGCAAAAATAATCGGTGACTGGTCGACTATCAAAATAATCGTTTGTGGCAGCCCTAGTGCCCAACAATAGATTTGCCAAGCTTAGAATCATAAAGACTGGAGGCTGTAGCGCACAGTACTGAGCAAAGAGCGTGAATACTTCTGTTATATTTGGGGCTTTATTTTTAACTAATTCCAAGCAAGCGTTTTTTCCACTTTGGCATCATGTTGTATTGTGTGAACATGAAGCAAGTAATCTCTTTGAGAGTATACAACAACCTGTTACGAGGTGCTTTATGAAGGTAAAAATACCGGTAGTGGCTCACGGTTTAGAAATCATTTAAAAGTATGTATGTATGCAACACACACTCCTGGCAACATTATCACAGTTAATGTAACGTTTTGTTGTGATATTGTGTAACGTGATGTAATGTCAACATGTGAAGGATCTATAAGATTCGAGGTGTACACAGCAGACAGGATCAGAGGAGAAATGTTCTCATCAGTCTTTCACTGTCACATTTGTGTAGATGCTCAGGCGTTTCACACCAGCACGCTGGAGCGCAGACTTCCCATCCAGGCCCACCCACAGCATCAGTCAGCTCCTCCAGCACAGTCGAGCCAACAAGAAGCAGACACAGATATGGTGGAGATCCTCATCTGACCACTTCATCTCCTGAGAAACGCACAGCTGTGTGGGAGCTCCGTCAGCGCAGACGACCTGCAGCTCTCGTTTTCATACCTTTGTGTTTACAGGCATGTTCATTCAGACACTTTTACATCAGCTCCAGTCCTTCGCTGAATCAGTGTTCATCGATATCTTTAAAGGAAATCAGCCCATTGCAGCACCCCCAAGCGCTTTTTCTTGAATGTGAGTTTAAATTAAGTGGTGACTGGAATTTAAGAATGTCAGTGATCATGTGATTCCTTTTGTCCGTGCCATTCGTGCTCCTGTGTTCACAGTGATGGCGTTGCATGGAAGTTAAATAGCTTTATGGACTAAGTAAGCATAAATCCTTGTCATGTTGTGTCCATGCACGTGAATGACACATGTTGTTCCTGACTGTACATAACTGTGTTTATAGCTGCACCTCTAAGGTAAATATTTCACTTGTTGTCACTCTGCCCTGGGGGTTCAGTGTTACTGTTAATAGGTCAATACGTCACTGTGTATGGCACCAGTAGTATTTCAGCACATTGCCAAGCTTAACGTGTAACTTTTTTCCCTCTTGCAGCCACTAATGCACCATCTATATAACATTTATGTGTGTAATAGTGAGTTTTCTTCTTTAAACTACCGACATGAGCAGGTCAGCAAACACCCTTCACTCTGAAACTGGCCCACACGGTGCCCCTGTGCTTCATCCAAACAGGCGAACCCTGGATTGCGTCCATGCCGTGCACATCACTGTTTCGAGTCAGGGTTTCACACGCACACCTGTCTGCCTTTGACCTCAGCAGTAAGGGTGGGACAGCTTAGTTAAGCTTTCACGACCTCCCTCTGTGGAGGAATTTCCTTCACCATGTTACGGTCTGTGTTGTAAGAACATGTGGAGCTTTCTTTTAGTACGTTGCATATCATTTCAAAAAAGTGACACAAGCGTTTAGTTCTTGAGAATCTTTACATTTCTGACACTTTTATTACCAGATTTCTCCAAATGACTCACTAAGGGTCAGTGCCTCGATGCCTGGCTCCTCCTCTGCAAGCAGCTCACCCCCGACGTGCCCCCAGTGCATCCATCAGGTGTTGGATGAAAGCACTGTATAGATGTGTGTGTTACTGGGTGAATCAGAAAAGGCACTGTATAATATCAGTGCACTGAATGTCTCTATGTATCACTTTGGTAAGTTGTCAGGCTGGTTTTTGCACACGAGTGTGTTGCTCTGTATTAGCGAGCTAGTTTCCACCCACCGTGTCATCATCCTGAACAAAAGTAACTGAATGGATTTGAACTCGACCTGTAAAACAAAAAGCTTTGTATACATGACATAAAACTTTAACCTTCAGCAGGCAGCACATGCTCAGTCTCTGAAAATAAACTTTCCTCACATAAAGAATCTGATTCAGATAATTATGTTCAGCAAAAATAATATTTTAAGACAAAAGTATCCAACTATTTATCTTCTGTGAAGTTCTTCAGCCTCATTAGATATGAGTATATGCAGGAGTGCTGCTGCTCGAGTAAATGCACAGACATATTGGTCTCCATCAGTATGACTGTCCGCATTTGTATCCATGTTACTGTAGTGCTGCTACAGCCTGATGTCACCAATGTAAGTAACTGAGCTGATTCACACGGCTAATATCACAATTATGGAAAAGTAGTTTTATTATTCAAGCTGTCATCTAACAGTATCCAATAAAACTGTACCAAAGAATGGCAAGCAAAATAACGTCATTTCAGTGGGACGGCAATATCATTTCACTACAAATAGTTAATATCATCAGGTTAAATGAACACTTTTCCCACCATTGCAGAATATTTTAGGATATTTACTCTCCACTCTTACTTATTTCCTCTTGTTTGAGATTCCTGAATTGTAATCTGTCTGTAATATCCACGTCTACACGTTGGGACCATCCAAAACTAGCTCATGACACAGTTTCTTTTCTTCGTTTCTTGGTTTCACATTTGGTAAAGTTGCACGTCTTTGTTTCGCCCTGTCATGAGGTGAACTCGTGTATGAATCAAGCTGCTTTGCTTTCTGGTGTAGAACAATGAAAGATGTTAAACTGCGACAGAGTTCAGTCTGGTGTGAACTCTGTCGCAGTAAATCTGTCAGGCGGCTCATAAAGGTCTGTTACTGGTTCATGTTATTCATCGGGTGTTAAAGAGGTTATGGAAATGATGCTAAAACACAACACAGTGTTGGTGCATACGTGTTTATTAGTTTCTACCATTAGTATAGTATTATGCATGCATTATAAAGTATTGATGTTTCATGTGGGCTCAGTTGAAAGTTTGATGACAAAGGACCCTGTGGGCCCTCAGGTGGGATCACTGAGAACTTCAGGATATTATGAATGTCTCCTTTCAAGTCCTGGATGCCTAATAAGTATTTAGTTCTATTATTTTACCAAATTTCAGTGTTGTCCAGTTTAATTTCTGGTTTTACAATTATAGTCGCAGGACTCTCGAGGAATTTCAGAAAACACTGGAGAATACCAAAGGTTCTCATCAGAACACCAGTAGTTCTCACTTTGAGAGAAGAGTAAGAAAACCAGCATTTTCGAACGATCCTTAAAAATCACTCGAATCGAAAATTTTTTTAGAAATGAACTGTGAGTAAGTGACAGCTCATTTATTGCAGAGATGCCTGTTAACATTGCTCCTGCAGCTGGGATCTGTGCTCTTCAGTCTTTAGGATGTGCGTCTCTCATCCCATCTGAGGATGTCCTCGGTCCTGCCCCACCTGTATTTCCAAAGCTTCCACTGTGTTCATAGCTGCTTTTTGTTTAAACAAGTCAAATCTTTTGAAAGCATTTCCTCCTACAGCATATTTAGTTAGTAATCTCAAGTTACATTAGTTCCTCTGCACTTTCCATCAAATAAAGTACAATTTGTTAAGGATTGCAGTCTGTACCAGGCACATGCCCTAACATATTTATTAATTCATGATTATCTCTGCATGTAACACCTTCAAAGACTGAAGTGGCTGTCACATTTATTGCACATTGTGATTATAAATCTCCCATAATGTGACAAATGCCTGGCAAAGAACACACGTAACAAAATGTCTTGTATTGTAGTTCTTGACGTTCTTTTTAGGCCGTTTTTTACACGCTCCTTAATTTTGTTATTGCTGTACAATCAAAATATACAGAATATAACTCTCTCCTTCTATATTGTATCTTGGTATGAAGTCACTGATTTATGTACTTTTGGATTTGAAACTTGGTCCTTCTCCAAATGTTTTTTTTATTATCTTTTATGAAGTGAGTATTACTTTAACTGTTGTTAAATAAATTAATGCTGAGGCTTCAAGGTTGTTTCGGATGTTTTACATGGACACACCTTGTCTGTGAAGGTTCTCGGTCATCCTGATTGTGACGCACACCCGTTTTCACACCTTGTGATTAGGTAGAGGATCATCAGGAGGTCCATTGTCCCTCTTGGAGGGACACTCCCATAGGGCTTAAGGCTACGTCCACACTAGCCCAGATAAATTTGAAAACGGCGTCTTCCTCTGAAAACGCTCCGTGTCCATCGTTTTCACAGAGTTGTGCGTCCACATTGAAACGGCCGAAAACGCTTATGTTCCAGTCCTGCGCATGCGTGAAACGCAAGAAGATTCAGCCTGCCTCATTTCTGTCTGCCGCTTATTCACTTTCCAGCTCTTTGAAACATCACGGCAAAATGTCAAGGAAAAGCACCGAGTTTTTAAATGGACTCACAATGAGGTGGAGTTGTTGCTGCGAGTAACACAAAAGTATAAAGTTGCAAAAGCGAGCGAGAGGTAAAGAATTTGAGGAAAAGCTCTCTGGAGCACGCACAGACTGATATTAATCTTTAATAGGGCTGTCAAACCTGAGAGCAAACAAAACAACTGCTGTGTAACGCCCTCCGCTATCTTAGTTTAATTGGTCACATGACTGCATCACATGACTAACGTGTCATTGTTTTAGAAAGTCTGCGTTTTCGCTGTCCACGCTGCGACGCGAAAGCACAGTTTTCGAGAGCGTTTTGAAAACGATGCGTTTTCCATCAGCGAAACGGCCATCTCAGTGTGGACGGGAGGCCGAAACGGAGAGAAAACGGTGCGTTTTTTAAAACAAAAATGCGTTAGTGTGGACGTAGCCTAAATCTGGGACCCTCCACCTTTTGACCCTAGAACTGAAGAAGCTTCTCGGAGGTGAAACATCTTCAAGCAGCTTAAAGAAGTTCAGACACATTTCTTTCCAAGCTCCTTAGACATGGAAACACCTTCTATTCAGTGCACATTAGTCACCATCAATACTGTAATCACATAAGATCAAATCCAGTTATTGTTGCCTCACATTAACTCATAGTTTCTCTCAGAATAAGCTTTTTAATGCTTTTATACTTGAAAATTATTTATCTGGTTTGGCATAATGTAGCACAAAAACAGTAAAACTGCAACTTTTGACGTTAAATTTCTTCCACTAATGGATCTGAATCTGATAAAGTACAAAGTGAATGACTTTGTGTTGATATGTGAACAAAATATAACATTAATAAAATGACACATTAACTGGCAATGCATCTCAGGTGACGTTACAAAGCAAAGCAAAGGTAGTTTCAACACTAGATCATTTCTACACCACTCTGCATTTAATCATTAGTTATTATTTTCCACAGTGGGTCTTTTGTCCTGTTTCCTTCTCCCACGCGATGAAGGCAAATGGCTGCCCCTCCCTGAGCTTCACCTTGACACACCTAAAATCTGTGTGAACATTTTGTGCATTAAAAACATTTTTCAGACTCACCTATGCTTAATGCAGCCAATCACAGCAATCTCGCAATTTTAATGGCCGAATTTGCAACAATGTTTTTTCCAACCAAGCTCAATTTTCCGGATATTTCTTATCCGAATAAGCAGATCTTAATAATTAGATCACTGCATTTGCATACTTATTCTATTGTGTATATAGTATTCTTTCTATTTTGTTTAATATGTTATTCTGTTTATCTTATTCTATTCTATTGTTTTTCTTTTTCACTGTTCTTGTGGGAATGTTTTGGTCACGGCTGAAAGTACGTGTGGAACTAATAAAGGTTTATTTTATCTCAAATGGGAAACTAATACTACTGTATTTTACCTTGGACACACAGCTAGACGCTGATCCAGGTCGATCGGCTCTCTCAAATGATTTCTTCAGATGTGGTCCCAACTTTGCTAACAACAGCTCAAACTACCCTGCTGACAAATATGGACACAAACTGCTGTGGTACTGCTTCAGCTCCTGGATTAAACCATGAAATTCTCCCTACAGTTCCCTTCTCATAAGAAATGGATGAGCCCAGACTCGTTTGGCTTCCCTTCATTGGCTTCCTGTTAAATCCAGAATTGAATTCAAAATCCTGCTCCTCACATACAAGGTCTTAAATAATCAGGCCCCATCTTATCTTAATGACCTTGTAGTACCATATCACCCTATTAGAGCACTTCGCTCTCACTCTGCAGGCCTACTTGTTGTTCCTAGAGTATTTAAAAGTAGAATGGGAGGCAGAGCCTTCAGTTTTCAGGCCCCTCTTCTGTGGAACCAGCTTCCAGTTTGGATTCAGGAGACAGACACTATCTCTACTTTCAAGATCAGGCTTCAAACTTTCCTATTTGCTAAAGCATATAGTTAGGGCTGGACCAGGTGACCCTGAATCCTCCCTTAGTTATGCTGCAATAGACGTAGGCTGCCGGGGGATTCCCATGATGCATTGAGTTTTTCCTTTCCAGTCACCTTTCTCACTCACTATGTATTAATAGACCTCTCTGCATTGAATCATATCTGTTATTAATCTCTGGCTCTCTTCCACAGCATGTCTTTATCCTGTCTTCCTTCTCTCACCCCAACCGGTCGCAGCAGATGGCCCCGCCCCTCCCTGAGCCTGGTTCTGCCGGAGGTTTCTTCCTGTTAAAAGGAAGTTTTTCCTTCCCACTGTCGCCAAAGTGCTTGCTCATAGGGGGTCATATGATTGTTGGGTTTTTCTCTGTATCTATGAAGCGCCTTGAGGCGACTTTTGTTGTGATTTGGCGCTATATAAATAAAATTGAATTGAATTGAATTGAATCATAGCTTCCTGTTGATGTTTTTTCTCCACAGTGCATTTTTTACCCCTAAAATCAATTCGTTGCCTCATAGTGACTCAAAGACCACAAAAATACAAGGAAAAGGAGAAAACCTCAACAATCATATGACCTCTAATGAGCAAGAACTTTGGCAACAGTGGGAAGGAAAAACTCTCTTTTAAATGGAAAACAAACCAGAACCAGGCTGAGGGAGGGGCAGCCATTTGCTGCTAATAGTTTGGGTGAGGGAAGGAAGACAGGAAAAAGACTAATAACTAAATGCAGAGCAGCGTATAAACAGATAGTAAGAACGATGAGTGAAGAAGAAGACCTGTGTTAATAGAGAGGTTTGAAATCTGCTTTTGAATGTACGTACAGATGTCATCTATCTCATGTAAGCAGGTAGCTTGTTCCAAAGAACAGGACCACTGTAACTGAAAGAATCTTCATCATACTTGGATCTGATTCTGGAAACAGTTCAAAAATCTGAACTGGGTTGGACACCATAAGAAAATCAGACATGTACTGGGAGGCCACATAATTTTAAGGTTATTCTATACTGCACTGGTAGCTGATGCATGGTTTTCAAACTGGCACTTAAAGCATAATGCTTTCTATCTAGTGGGTGAATGTGGAATGTTGTATAAAACGCACTGAATGCTTTGCATGAGTAGAAAATCGCCTCATAAGATTCAGTCCATTTATCATTTAGGTCAGCTGGCCACTTGGAAAGGTTCACCACTGTTCCATATTTTTCCCATTTGTACAGGGTGGGCCATTTATATGGATACACCGTAATAACATGGGAATGGTTGGTGATATTAAAGTCCTGTTTGTGGCACATTATATGTGAGGGCAAACTCCTCAAGATGGGTGGTGACCATGGTGGCCATTTAGAAGTCGGCCATCTTGGATACAACGTTTGTTTTTTCAATAGGAAGAGGGCCATGTGACACATCAAACTTATTGGTAATGTCACAAGAAAAACAATGGTGTGCTTGGTTTCAACGTAACTTTATTCTTTCATGAGTTATTTACAAGTTTCTCTTTGTTCACAGCCATTGACATGTCAAAGAGGTTAACACGTGAGGAGCGGATCGAAATTGTGTTGATATCTGGTGAACGCAATAACCGGGTCATTGCAGCAGATTTCAATGCAAGACACCCTACGAGACCACCCATCTCCCATGCTACAGTCAGCAAACTGCTTGCTAAGTTTCGTGAAACTGGTTCAGTGTTGGATTTGCCAAAATGTGGACGCAAGAAAACTGTGACTAATGAAGAAACATCAGTGGCTGTCCTAGCATCATTCAGCAAGAGCCCACAGCGTAGCACTCGCCGCATGTCACTGGAGAGTGGCATTAGTCGAACATCCCTTCGGCGGATATTAGCTACTCACAAATGGCACCCTTACAAACTCCAGCTGCTGCAGCATCTTATCGAGGATGACCCAGATCGGCGCACAGAATTTGCAGAATGAACAAAACACAAATTGGAACAGGACCCTCAGTTCATGCAGAAGATTCTGTTCAGTGATGAGGCAAACTTTTATGTGAATGGTGAAGTTAACAAACAAAACCACCGCTATTGGTCTGACACTAACCCACATTGGATGGATCCCTCCAAGACTGCTGGAACAACAAAAGTGATGGTTTGGTGTGGTATATGGGGGACAACAATAGTGGGTCCATTCTTCATCAATGGAAACCTCAAGGCTGCTGGATATTTGAAATTGCTACATGATGATGTGTTTCCCTCTTTATGCACTGAAGCTGGCACGTTCCCTGAGTTTTTCCAGCAAGATGGTGCACCACCACATTATGGGTGGCAGGTCCGAGCATTCCTAGATGAACAGTTTCCTGGAAAGTGGATTGGTCATTGTGGGCCAGTTGAATGGCCCCCAAGATCTCTCGATCTGACCCCCTTAGACTTTTATCTTTGGGGTCATCTGAAGGCAATTGTCTATGGTGTGAAGATACGAGATGTGCAGCACCTGAAACTACGCATACTGGATGCCTGTGCTGGCATTTCTCCTGCGGTGTTGCTATCAGTGTGTGAAGAGTGGGAGAAGAGGGTTGCATTGACAATCCAACACAATGGGCAGCATATTGAACACATTTTATAAGTGGTCAGAAACTTGTAAATAACTCATGAAAGAATAAAGTTACGTTGAAACCAAGCACACCATTGTTTTTCTTGTGACATTACCAATAAGTCTGATGTGTCACATGGCCCTCTTCTTATTGAAAAAACAAACGTTGTATCCAAGATGGCCGACTTCTAAATGGCCACCATGGTCACCACCCATCTTGAGGAGTTTGCCCCCTCACATATACTAATGTGCCACAAACAGGACTTTAGTATCACCAACCATTCCCATGTTATTACGGTGTATCCATATAAATGGCCCATCCCGTAGATAATGGCTCTCACTGTGGTTTGTTGGAGTCCCACAGCTTTAGAAATGGCCTTATAACCTTTCCAGACTGAGAAATTACTTTGTTTCTTTGTTCCTGAAGTTCCTTGGATTGCGGCAGATTGCATGGCTTTTTAGGATCTTTTGGTCTACACCACTTTGTCAGGTTGGTCCTATTTAAGTGATTTCTTGAAGAACAGTTGTGGCAGTAATAACGCCTGAGTGTGGCTAGAGAAATTGAACTCAGCTTTCCAAAGATGTGATACACCACAGTTAATTTATCTTATAACAGGGGAGGGCAATCAGGTTTTCACACAGGGCCATCCATGTACATGTGCATTTTTTTCCCCCTTAATCATAAACATCTTTATTTAGAAACTGCATTTTGTGTTTACTTGTGTTCTCTATGTCACACTTTCACCAGGGTCCTAACAGTACTTATTACAGACAACATTTTAAATGTCTATCTGAATAGAAAAGAGTTAAAACATATGAGATAATGAGGTTTCACCAAGGATTGGATGGTATAAACCTGAACTGCTTAATAAGTGTTGCATCATGCAAATAAAGTATGATAATGATTAAAAATGGTTTAAACCCATAAAAATAAAAAATATGAACCACTATTAAAAGGTCCTGTGGAAACCTGCTGGAAGCAATCTCTCAAGAAAGAAAATCCAAAATGTGACCAATTCTTTCCTAGGGGGAATTAACTTGACCTCCTCTCTGGTTGGGCCTAATCATCTCTATGCTTATAAACAATAAAGATAATGTTTTTCATGGATGCACCCAACGACAGGACTGGTAGTGTATTTCTTCATAATGAAGCCCCTGTGTAACACTGATGAATTTTAACTTGATCAGAAGATTTAACACCGAGTCATTTAGACAGCCGTTAGCACATGATTCTCCTTATGGGGACCTGATATGTTTAATATGCTGCTGAGAATTTAGCCCAGAAGAAGCGTATAGTATAGCTTTTATTTTGGAAAGAGCCATTTCTCTAATAAACTCTCTTTTCCAAAGATGAGTGATTTTTATTACTTTGTTGTTTCAGCAACACAAAATTTAAAAACTGTACTTTTGAGTTAAAATACATATTTATAATTTTAATAAATGACAAATTAAAAAGGCATGAACATTTTTTTGTATCGAAAAAATATTGAACCGTGACACCAAAGTATCGAACCGAACCGTGAATTTTGTGTATCGTTGCACCCCAAATACATAAATAAATAAATATATATATATATATAATATATATATAAATAAATTCCCTGCTCACCCCTGCGAGCGGTCTATCCTTCGAGCTCGCGTCCTCTACCAGAGGCCTGGGAGCTTGAGGGTCCTGCAGTATCTTAGCTGTTCCCAGGACTGCGCTCTTCTGGACAGAGATCTCCGATGTTGTTCCCGGGATCTGCTGGAGCCACTCGCCTAGCTTGGGAGTCACCGCACCTAGTGCTCCGATTACCACGGGGACCACCGTTACCTTCACCCTCCACATCCTCTCCAGCTCTTCCCTGAGCCCTTGGTATTTCTCCAGCTTCTCGTGTTCCTTCTTCCTGATATTGCTGTCATTGGGAACCGCTACATCGATCACTACGGCCGTCTTCTTCTGTTTGTCTACCACCACTATGTCCGGTTGGTTAGCCACCACCATTTTGTCCGTCTGTATCTGGAAGTCCCACAGGATCTTAGCTCGGTCATTCTCCACCACCCTTGGGGGCGTCTCCCATTTTGACCTCAGGACTTCCAGGTTATACTCGGCACAGATGTTCCTGTACACTATGTCGGCCACTTGGTTATGGCGTTCCATGTATGCCCTGCCTGCTAGCATCTTGCACCCTGCTGTTATGTGCTGGATTGTGTCTGGGGCATCTTTACACAGCCTGCACCTGGGGTCTTGCCTGGTGTGATAGACCCCAGCCTCTATGGATCTTGTACTCAGAGCTTGTTCTTGTGCTGCCATGATTAGTGCCTCTGTGCTGTCTTTCAGTCCAGCTTTGTCCAGCCACTGGTAGGATTTCTGGATATCAGCCACCTCCTCTATCTGCCGGTGGTACATACCGTGCAGGGGCCTGTCCTTCCATGATGGTTCCTCGTCTCCCTCCTCTTTCTTGGGTTTCTGCTGCCTGAGGTATTCACTGAGCACTCGGTCAGTTGGGGCCATCTTCCCAATGTATTCTTGGATGTTCCTTGTCTCATCCTGGACTGTGGTGCTGACACTCACCAGTCCCCGGCCCCCTTGCTTCCGCTTAGCGTACAGCCTCAGGGTGCTGGACTTGGGGTGAAACCCTCCATGCATGGTCAGGAGCTTCCTTGTCTTGATGTCAGTGGCTTCTATCTCCTCCTTCAGCCAGCTTATTATTCCAGCCGGGTACCTGATCAGGGCAGGGCGTAGGTGTTGATAGCCCGGATCTTGTTCTTGCCATGCAGCTGACTCCTCAGGACTTGCCTGACCCTCTGCAGGTACTTTGTGGTTGCAGCTTTTCTAGCGGCCTCTTCATGGTTCCCATTCGCCTGCGGGATCCCCAGGTACTTGTAACTGTCCTCTATGTCTGCAATGTTGCCTTCTGGTAGTTCAATCCCCTCAGTTCTGACTACCTTCCCTCTCTTTGTTACCATCCGACTACACTTCTCCAGTCCGAACGACATTCCAATGTCATTGCTGTATAGCCTGGTAGTGTGGATCAGTGAATCGATGTCTCGTTCACTCTTGGCATACAGCTTGATGTCATCCATGCACAGGCGGTGGCTGACAACTGCTCCATTCCATAGGCGGTATCCGTAGCCAGTCTTGTTAATGATCTCACTGAGGGGGTTCAGGCCTATGCAGAACAGCAGTGGGGACAGAGCATCTCCTTGGTAGATCCCACACTTGATGGTGACTCGTGCTATGAGCTTGAACTTGGCCTCTAATGTTGTACGCCACATCCCCACTGAGTTCCTGATGAAGGCTCTTAGGGTCCTGTTGATCTTGTACAGTTCTAGGCATTCCAGTATCCAGCTGTGGGGCATTGAGTCATAGGCCTTCTTGTAATCAATCCAGGCAGTGCACAGGTTGGTCAGTCTGGTCTTGCAGTCTCGGCTGACTGTTCTGTCTACCAGTAGTTGGTGTTTTGCGCCTCTGGTATTCTTGCCAATCCCTTTCTGTGTGCCGCTCATGTATTGACCCATGTGCCTGTTCATCTTAGCCGCTATGATGCCTGACAGGAGCTTCCATGTAGTACTGAGGCAGGTTATTGGTCGGTAGTTGGAGGGGACCGGTCCCTTCTGGGGGTCCTTGATGATTAGGACTGTCTGGCCTTCGGTTAGCCGTTCCGGGTGTCTCTTGTCAACTAGCAGCTGGTTCATTTGTGCTGCCAGACGCTCGTGGAGTGCAGTTAGCTTCTTCAGCCAGTAGGCGTGAACCATGTCGGGGCCTGGTGCTGTCCAACTCTTCATACTGGAGACCCTTGCTTGGATGTCTGCCACTGTGATGGTTACTGGACCCTGTAAGTGAGGTTTCTGTGGTCTGCAATCAGATCCACTAGCCACTGAGCATTGCTGTTATGGGTTGCGTCCTTCTCCCATATGCTCTTCCAGTATTGTTCCGTCTCCAGCCTTGGTGGTGTTGTTCTCATATCGTTCCCCTGCCACTGAGAGTACACCTTGGCTGGTTCTGTGGAGAACAGCTGGTTTATTCTCCTGCCTTCGATCTCTCTGGTGTACCTCCTCAAGCGGCTGGCCAAGGCTTGCTTTCCAGTTTCCAAGGCCTCAGGTATGGACAGGTTCCTGTACTTCTTAGGCACCTTCTTCATTGCCCCTACATACATACAACAACTCCCACCAGGGTTTAAATACCTGAGACTCTCCACTGTTTGGTTTAGGAGTGAAAAAGCTTCTTGGATGAGAAGTGAAATGTCTTCACGAAACTTAAAGAAGTCCAGTTGCTTTTCTTTCCAAGCTCCATAGATCACATTACACTAATCTCTTAAATTAAATATGTTCTATAAAGGACTTTTGAATCCCAGTTGAATTTACAGCAAATAAATCTCTGCTTTTGGAAGCGATTTTATTAGGAAAATAAAGTATTAGCTTTCTGAAGTCTAAACAGCTGTCTTTCTTGATTCAGCATTGGCACAGCAGTATCTGGATAAATGTTCCCGCCGACAACAAGAAACAAAAGTTTTCTCACAAATGTTGTCATGTCAAAAGAGTGAAGGTAGTCATTTAAGGTAGAAATGATACTGTAAATAAACACAAAGCAAAGCAGTGTTCAGCAGTATTTACTAGTTGCAGTGTGCAGTGCCAGTAAGGATGTCAAAGTCCAGTCACCGGGTTTCTCTCCATTGCTGACAAAGCAAAGATATCTGCACCGTACATGCCACCTTCCACTTTGTATTAATGCAGCTATATATCCCAAATCTATTTTGTTTTTATCCTTTTTGTTTAAATAAGAAAAAAGCAAATATACATACTTTGTGAGCTAAAACTTTATAACATTTTTGTGGTTTACATTCAGGAACATTTAGGTTAAGTGAAAAACAAACAATAATCAAACACAAGATCAAATGAACAAATAAAAAAAGCCAACTTATTCACAATATGTATTTATAAACACTATTTGTTGCCAAACAGTTTTCATATTACTAGATCCTAAAAGTCCAGACTGCCTTCCAGCATAATGAGCTATTATACTTTCTCCTTTGAGGGGATCCAGATATAGGGTCCTGAATGTTCTTCTATGACCTGTTTGCAGTGGGTATAAATGTCCTCCAAGGTTTCTCCTTGAACCAGTGCTGCAAATAAAAAAACATATGAATGAACCTTCACAGATACATGAAAGTTTGATGTTTTTATTCAGGAAGCCAGGATTTGAAGATTCCTGACATACGCTGGTAGGATTGAAAAAACAACAACAACAACAACAACCCCAATCCCAGATTTATATGAAGTTGACTCAAACTGGGGGATTTCAACAGCATTTCCTTTTCCCCAATTGCTATTAGATTTGGTGAGTTATTTAGCGTCTCTGTTTAGCTTCTACAATTAGCTTTTTTTATGAGTCTTGTGGTCCATGTACTGGAGATGAAGAGCAAATGTAAACTGGTTGTTGGATGTTTCTGGCCCACTGCTAAAGAGACACGTGTTTCCAAAGGACATTTTGCTTTGGCATTCACTCTCCTAGCCTATCCATCACAGAAGAAGAGTAAGAGGAATGTGAAAGCACTCTACAGTGAAAGGCAGCCTTGATCCTTATACTGTGTGTACCGGTGGATTCATGCCAACATTCCTCTGGGGGAGCATGATATAATGCTCATATGGCACATTTTTCAGTTATTGGCTTTGCTTGTGGAAATATGTAATTCCAGCAGTGCTGTCTGTAAACAGAAAGCATCAACAGTCCAGGTAAATATTACATAACCTTGTGATACATAGACTTCAGACAGAGTGATTCATATATTTTAAACACTAGACTGACATCAGTGCCCACAGTTTTATTTTTTACATGATTTAATTTCTTTATTTATGCAATTTGTAGACTGAATGGAGTTGGATGGTCTTGGCTTCTTCAGCACAACATACTGCATCTAAGCAATGAATGTCCTGTATATCACAATAAAGCATTCACAGCATTACACTGCTTCAAACAATTACAGGAACACCTTTTAATCAGAATATTTAGCAGAATGCATTGTTGATCTGTTTCAGCTACTTTGGTGTTAATGAATTAGCCTCGTGTGCACCAAAGGCCCAACAATGACACGACTCTCAAACAGGAACGGTTTAACCTGTGGAGGCCACTGACATTTTTTTCTGACCATTTTCTTTACTAGTTTGCATTTGTCCAGGGTCACTACTGACAGCATGAGCTGATACCTGGACCCTGCTGAGGTTACATACGAGTGTGGGGGCCATATAAAATACTACCCGGTGCCATGTTGAGTTGCTGGAATGAGAGTTTGGTCTTCGGTAGGTTGATAATTTTCATTTCCATCTTTATTCAAGGAGGGGAATGGAGAGTGTTTTCGAGCGTACAGCTCACACTCCTCAGCCTCCTCGGGAAGGTTGATGTCAGAGTATTGGACGAGGAGACTCCATCCATTAGTTAAACCTCAGATTCAGTTCAATTTAATTTTTCATGTCAATCTAATTCAGTTTTATTTATCTACTGTCAAATCACAACAGTCGCTTTATGTTGTAAGGTAAATACTCCAGAATAATACAGAGAAAACCCCAACAGTCAGAGGGCCCGCTATGAGCGAGCATAAAGTAAGAGATGGCGTCTGTCTGTCACGGCTAGACGGTCCTCACCGGTCGCCTTGCCAATTTTTGTTGTGTTTGCGTGTACTTTGTGGTGTTCTCCTCTCCATCCTAATCTGAAGCAGACCTATTTAACGGTGCGGTCGAGTCACAACCAACGCTGGAACGTTGAGCTAAACCGGGTAGCGTAGTCGCGATTAGCATACCTAGTTTGTGAAGGAGAGAGAACGTTTTCGTTACTGTGCGTGTGTTTTTCTCATCTGCCTCCAGGATCCAGGGATCGGAGGAGGAGCGGGCACAAGGAGTTGTTTTGGATTGTCACTGCACTGTCACCACGGGGAGAAGCCACTGTATCACTGCACTGCCCTTTTTGGATTACAGACTCGAACTGTTGACTTATTTTTTCACTGTGAATAAATTCACTGTCACTCTGCAAGGAGTCTCGCACCTGAGTCCTTTAACCCAATTCACCATGACACTGTCTCCCAAATCCAAACTGGGAGCTGGTTCCTCAGAAGAGAGGACTGAAGGCTCCAAACGCCTTTCAGCTGTACTGAGACAGGTTTAGAATTCCTAATTTTGTGCGTCTGGTGACATCGTGAGCTCAGACCAGACCAATAGAATTAGTCTTTAAATGATTTTTTAAGTTTCTTTCTGTTTTTGATGTACATCTTTCAAAACTTCAGCAAAGGTAGAAAAGTTATACATGCTAAAATCTTTACAGCGTGCTGTTCTCCTTATTGAGGAGTAGAAGCTTTTTCAGTTGTCTGACTAAACCAATACTGTCACTGATGCCTAAGCTTTGGATTTAGACACGGTTCAAACAACGTTTGAGCTACAGTGATTCAGTATAAATGGTTTGTTTTAACACTGTACCTGTAAAGAATTCACCAAACTCCTGCTCAAGCTTCATCGCCCTGTCAAAGATCTTCTGGGCTTGTTCCTCTGTCAGTCTCTTATTCATGGCCCTGTACACACACACACACACACGAATAGAAATGTGCGCATCAAACAATACCTCTATTGTTAGTGTGTGACAAAAGACCACATGAATACTCACATTAATGAATCAATAGACTTCGGTTTTATGAAGATGGCAATGGGATAGAGTTGTGCTACTTGTAGTCGTTTGATAGCATTTCCAGAAACATCCAGAATGCAGTGTTTACCCTGAGACAGAAGCACAGCTTTAGCTGTAGCACACAGAATCACACTAGCTCTCATATTAAGATCATTTTAAAACAACTCTTATGTGTTTCTAAATCGTCTTTGCTTTTCAAAGTGCAGTGCAGCTGCTTTGATTTCTCAGAGAATATATTGCACTCTGCACACTTATTATATTTAACTATATTTAAAATGCTTCTCAGTGACGCTGCTGGCAAACAGATCAAATCTTACCCTCTCAGCCACGTATTTGACCGAATGGACGCTCGTTCCATAGAGATTATCATTATACTGCCCAGCCTCAATGAACTTGTGCTCTTGGATATCCTTCTCCATCTGTTCCCTCGACATCACAAAGTGGTAATCTCGCCCATCAGCCTCGTAGTCCCTCTTTGGTCGAGTGGTATCTTCAGTATGAGCAGGAACATTAACTCTTAGTAACTTTACATTTGCTATAATTCTATCTAAATGAATAAGTACCTCACTCACATTTTACAATTCTCACATTAACTGTAACAAATTCACCTTTAAAGCTATCCGACAGAGATTAAAGGGCTAAACTGGAAACATGGGATAACACTGCTAGCACCGCACAGTAATAACACGGTAATGCTGGGATAACAGGTTAATAATGAACAAGTAAAATACTGATATACTTGTGATTAATACCAAGGTACTGCGTGGCCTTTACTTCAGTAAGTAAATGGTATTACTTGCATGTTCTGTCTTTATTATCACACTAATACTAAAACCACTCTTACCATGTTATTACCAAGCTGTGACATAAATGTGATCATGTTTTTGAACTCACAGGTAAGCGCCTCTGTTAATATATGGAGAGGATGTGGCACAGAATTCTACATTATTAGTGCACCATAATGATATAATACTAATAATAACAATATCAATGACAGAAATTCCACATTATACACAAACTGTGGTTCCAAAAAGATGAATGGACTTGTTTATGGGAACTACTTCACTTTAAAGGACTTTCTAAACAGTAGGTTGAGAGAATCAGTTCATGGGCTCACTTACCTTGATAACCTGAACGGTTAGCAGCTTTATATGGTTTAAAGGGTAAATTCAAATAAGAGATGGGTAAATAAAAACATGCAAAATCAAAACTGCTGCAGCTGATGACAAACACAACACACACAACTGAAGAAGACGAAGGCTGATCCTGTTGGGTCAGCTTGTGACAGCTTTCTCTTACAAACCAGCAATACCCAAGCCACTGTCATTACATTAAGTAATATTTAACACGGTGTTCCTGTGTGGAGGAGATTACAAGATCTATTCTCACAATGGAGACCATATATACTTGGTTTACTACAATGAGAAGGCTGGTGGAATCTGTGTGAGCTGTCCCTCAGCTACTGATTGAATCGCTGCAGTTTTCTATCCATTTTCTCAACTGTTTGTATAATTTAGGGGCGCAGGGAGCTGCTGCCTATTCCAGCTGTCCAAGGGTCAAAGGTGGAATCTACCTGAGCACCAGCAGAGTGAGACAGACAACCACCCACTCTCACATTCACACATACTGTAGAATGGCCACAGACATGCATGCTAACCAAACATCCATGTCTTTGTACTGTGGATGGGAGCCTGAGAGAGTGCAGACAGTAGCAGGGAGAACATGCAGACTCTACACAGAAAGGTCTCCAATGGATGCAGACGTAGACATTTCTTCCATTAAGCTGGAATACTAATCTGTAATGTCCTGTTTCCCACTTCATCCTTACATTAGCAATGCAAAGTCAAATACGTACGCGGCACACAAGATCCAAACTTGTCTGGGAACTCTGATATGAGGTCATCATTGATTCTTTCCTTCATGGGTCCCAGGATTATGACAGGTCTGGCATAGTTAACTAAAGGAGAAACACAGACTTCATAAAAAGTAAACTCTTAGAGGACCGTAGCATAGCTTTACTTATGTTGTTATCATCTACAAAGGATATATCGATTCTTGTAATAGAAAAATGAATAAATAATAGAAAATCTGTAGAGTAGACAGCAGCAACTGGGAAACTGTACAGTTCTTGCAAAGTTTATACGTTTCGATTTCACATGCGGGGCAGTTTGTGGTGAGAAAACATATTAAAACCATCCCTAACTTTGTTGGGCTGCTTAACAGAAAAGAGGAATAATATGGAGTTTAGGCTGGCACACAAAAACTATTTGGAAAAACCTAGTTTGTAAAAAAAAAACATACGAAACTAAATTTTAACAAAATATATCATTTCAAGAAGTCATAAAAACCAAAAAAACAATCAAGGTGTCAGCGTGGGCTGTGGGCTGTCAGAGTGGGCTGTGGGCTGTCAGCGTGGGCTGTGGGCTGTCAGAGTGGGCTGTGGGCTGTCAGAGTGGGCTGTGGGCTGTCAGCGTGGGCTGTGGGCTGTCAGAGTGGGCTTACCCCCAATGCATCCACCCGTGTGACTGTCTGTGAATGTGGCATGTGCAAAAATTCCCAAAGCCCGAGATAGCTGTGACGTGTTTGTATCTAAATCAACAACTTGAAAGTGAAGCTCATTAATGCTCAGTGGCTGATGTGTCTAATGCCTGCTTTAAGGACACAAAAGAATTAATAAATTAATTAATTGAAATAAAAAACCCACAACCAATACAGCCTTTGTTCTCACAACATCATACAACTAATTGTCCCCAAAAATCAGAACAGAATTGGGGCTTTTAAATCCGCTGCCCCCTGTTTCCTGGAATAATCTGCAGAAGGATCTGAAACTGTCAGAGTTGGTTATGTTGATGGAGTTTAAGTCCATCTTTAAGGAACGAGAGAATAACTCTGTTAGTCCGTGTGATTGTTTTTAATGTCGCTCTTAACTGATCTGTTATTGTGTATTTTTCACATGTTTGTGCGGGATTTTGTATTTGTTATGTACTTATGTGGTACATGTATTTTTGACTTTTGCTGCCATGATGCCAGATCTCTTTTGGAAATAAGATTTTTAATCTCACTGAGGTTTTTTCCTGGATAAATAAAAGACTAATAATAAAAAAGTTTTAGCTTACCTTCATGACGCATCACTGGTTCATATGAGAGAATCACTTCCTCTTGACTTCCTGTTAGGATATTTCACAAAATATAGTGCTACCTTTAGCTATCAGAATTTGTGGGCAACAAAGAAAAACCCATCAAAATACATGTAACAGTTCGAGATAACTCTGTAATAATCAACATTTTATTCATGTTTTACATTTACTGATATTTTAGTATCTTCTAGTTTACAAATGAGAACTTCAAAAAAAGTACACGGTGGTTTCAGTGATGCGTTTGTGTTGTCAGTGCTAATAATTAGCTAATTTAGGAAACTCTTAAAAACATAAAAACCTGTCTTGATTTGAATTTTAGGTACTGAAACACGCATAATTAAATACTCTCAGTATTTCGCAATAATCAAACTACTGGACATAAACACATACCCGCAACGCTGAAACATGAACTCCAACAGCAAATGACATTTTACTGTAGAAGGCCCAAACAAACAGATGTAACCGTGGCAACCTCTAAGACTGTCATTCAAGCTGCTATGCTCATAAACGAAAACAAAAGCACCATGCAAACATGCATGAAACAATATCCACATAGTGAGGCTGGAATAACAAAGATCATGCTGGTGGAGTCGTGAGAGATCCCAGTGGTTCCTCCTTAGGACGAATACAAGGTCATAACTGTGTCCTGCAGAACCTGCGACCCTTAACAAATCATGCAGTTCTCAGATAATGCAAACATTACAGACGCGCCAAGGTATAAATGGCACAAGCCACCGAAAGCATAAAAACTAACCCAATATATGTATAATAAGATTTCAGTAGTTTAATTTAAATATTTATCCTCTGATGCATTTTAAACGATTCTTAAAGTCTTATACAAGAAAAAGATGGTTACTTGAAATCCTTACATGACATTATACAGATATTGAACATTTTTAAACCTCTGCCACATGTCATGTTTTAGTGGACCAAGAAGCAAGATAAAGCCAACAACTGCAGCATGCAGTAATGCAGGCAGAAGAACAACCAACTTACTTAATGTCTTTGTCCCATACCCATCATCACCTATCCCCAGGATGTCCTATTGGCCGTCCACAGAGAGTCAGAGCAGAAGAAAGAGAGCAAGGAGGACAGCCACAACATAAGCAAAAGGTGGAGGAAATGAGGACAGAGGGTGCGGCCCACAGATCTGTCCTTCTCAAAACAATGAGCGGCCAGCAGGGAGAGCCAAAATACCAAAATACCTAGATGATCTCTGAAGGGAAACTGGGTCATATAATATCACCACAAAATGAACAGCAGTGATTATGAGAGCAGTGATTATCGCATTTCTGCATCAGAAAAGGACAGAAAACAAGGATGACTGCAAAGAGTCTCCGTGAGGTTCCCACACTTGGAAACACACCTGTGGTTTCCCTTCTGGCCTGACGTGTGACCTACACTGACTGCATGAAAGCACGTATGTGTCTGTGAGCTTACTTACGGTCTGAATCACTGCCATCCTGCTCACCATCTTTGTTCTTGTAGAATGGGAACTTTCGTGTAAAGATGAAATTCTTTTTACGTTTGTCAGTGAATGACTGCGAAGGGAGAGAAAGCATGGGGCAAACAGGTGTATCATTGTCATGCAGACAAAACTGTTTGCAGGAAGTAGAATGTCAAGAAGTTAAGTGTGAATCACTGCTGCGTGTTTTAAGTTGACCTAATAATATGTGAAGCTTTGAGCCGAGCTGGCCACAGATAGATGAGATCAACCAAAGACTGTCAGACAACAACAGCGATATATAAAACGACCGAGCTTCTTCTGCTGTATTCCTAAATAAATCAGTATGAGATTGCACACTTCTTGACATGCCACCCGTTTAAAATAAAAGCAAAGTGAGAGACAGTTACCCAGAACATGCCATGAAAAATAAAATATAAGAAAGAGGTTCCATAAGAACACGTAAAAACATGCAGTAATAGAAGGAAAAGATGGAATTTGAGAGGATGACAGCTGAAATAACCTGCCTGTATGATGTGTGTCTGTGGTTGTAGAATATATTGCACTTGATGCTTTGTAAATATACCACATCTGTTTCCAAAATGAAGTTGAGCTGATAATTCACAGGTGGTGCAGGTTTGACTTGTGGGAGGTAAGATTAATAAATGAAGCACATCTACAGCTGTAAGAAAGGGTTTGTGGCATTGTCAGGATCTTATAGAGCGCTTTTCTACTCTGAGCAGTCAAAGCACTTTACACAACTTGCCTCATTCACTCTTTTCCATGTAAGTGCTCTCTAGCTAACATTCATACTCCGATGGATGCATCGGAGAGCAACTTGGGGTTATTGCCCAGGGATACTTGGCTCGCAGACTAGAGCAGGCAAGGATCGAACCACCAACCTTCTGATCAGTAGGTGACCTGACTGACCATGTGTGAAGTCAACTATACACAAAAAACTGCTTGTTTTTCATGTCAAGTAATCACTCACAGTGCCGGCTGGAAAAATGAGTAAGCCCCTGACTTCACCTAGCCAAAGACTCCTGCATGATCTACAACACTGAGCAAAGCTCTGTGGGGAGCTGAAAATGCGCAGTGTTATATTTGGAAGTTAAAAGCCTGGCAAACCTTTACAAACCTGTAAAGTATGGTGGAGACAACCCTGGGCCTGCGCACATTGTCATCACTGGATGCAACCAAAAATGAAATGTGGCAGGAGAATGTCGGGGCAGGAAGTCCATGACCTGAAGCTTAGTAGAGGTTGGCTGATTAAACAAGGGTGCAAATCAAAGCACACACGTAAAATATCAAGAGAACTGAAACAAATACAAATGAAGACGTTTTACAGAAGAAATGATCTGATGGACTTTTCCAAAGTTAAGCTTTACTTGCCTGCACTGGAAGTGATTACTTGTTTGTTCATGAAGGCATAAAAATGTTTGTCTGTGTTAACTTTGTTTGTGTGGCAAAGCAAACAGCAGGTTAAGCTTCTCATACATGTTCAGTTCTATCTGAACTAGCCTGTGGATCATCGCACTAATAGAAATTTCCACTTTGCGAGGTACTCACCCCTTTTGACTCAAACGACCCTGGCTTGGCATTGAATTTAACAGTCTTTAGACGTGCCCGCTCTTTCCTTTCCACCCTGTTGAGGAAATAACTAGTCAGCTGGTGTTATGGTTCAAAATATTGGGGATGGAGACAGGAGAAACACCACAATAACAACACTGGTCCGGCCAGGTCAAGTCAAACGATGATTTTAATGGTCACACCCGTGGGAGATGGAAACTGTATGCAGACAGCCCCAGATCTCATCACAAAAAACACATCTCCATAGTTTTGTAAAAATCAGGGTATTAGAACGCCCCTTCATGCGTAATGACAGATCAAAATAGGTTCCAGACATTAGTCACAGTTAATCGTACATCTTGTACATCTTTAATGGCTACAAACAGACATAGAACTTCTCCTTTCTATAACACCAAACATGGTAATAAACTTCAAGCCCTCAGGGTCTCTGAGGCTAATTATTGACTCTGGTCATCTGTTACCAAGTAGAGTAAAATATAGTGAGACTCCAAATGAGTTAAGGCCTCAGGCCGGACACATTCCTGAATTATATGTATTATATGTATTATATGTATTATATGTACTGTAAGCATGTTTGCATTTAGCCCTCTGCACTCAAAGTCAAAACCTGCAATATATCAGTCCGGACCATCACGCCGAACGAAGCTTATGACCTTCAAAAGACCAAGTGCCAACTCATCATAAGCACAATTGCAAGGTGTGTCTGAAGTTATTGAAACCACTCTTTTAACAAAAGACAAACAAATTAACAAATCTTCTAAACGCTGTTCAGTTCATTTCAATCATTAATTATTAAACATGAAAGTGATGATTTATGCTTTTCACTGATTCTCTAAAAAGCCCGGAAACTGACTCAGGTATTTAATATTTCAATCAATGTTGTTTAATTAACTACCACTTTAAACTTAGCAAAAAAACATAATTGAATAAAAGACCACAAAGAATAATATGATATCAGTGGTATGTAGGCGTGTGCGGCCCTCTATGCTCGAAGCCTTTCCCCTCCATAGATCAGTCAGACATTCACGCTGACTGTAGCTTTTAACCCTTAATTAACTTGAGCACAACTCTATAATAAGCAACAAACTGCAATATGTATAAGTTGATCATGGTCACATCTGCAATGAAAGATCATATTATTCTGGTACCTGTAAGTAGAAAATCAAACTAGAGTTATAACAATCACTGTAATACAAAGGCTAATGCAAGATCAAAAACTTCAGTATATATTTAATGCAAAGCTGGTTATATGATTCTAATGAACTAATAGTGCCACATTAAAATAATGAAACCAGAAGAGGAAAAAACATCCCCTTTTTATTCTACACTGGTATGTATAAAGTTTAGCAACTGTGAGGAGAAGAAGGAAGTCTTAACAATTTCTACCCCATATGGAAAAGATATATATATAAATCTTACAAAGTCTGTCTTGTGTGAAACTTGTATGAAAAGCGTATAAGAGTGAAAACAGATATAAGATCCCTCGAAAAATTATATAATGAAACTTGTATGTTTTGGATACTTCCTAAAACAATATATGAAAGTAATGAGAAAGTGGCCACTTTCATGAGTAAATCATATACGTTTTACACGTACTCCTGCCCTTTCCAGTGACCACAGCTAAACATCAGCAAACATCAGGTGTGTGGTAACAGACTGCTTATTGAATTGGGTTCATTGTGTGCTTCATCCTGTCAGCCCACTTTAAATGCTTTTACTTTTCTCCAGTATTGCTGATCTTACCAGTACCTCACTCCTGATGCTTACTGAGCACCTGCAAGTACTTGAAGTTGAAAAAACCCCAGTTTTAAGCTTGTTTTAACAAAGGCTCCTTCAGGGGACAACAAATTAATAGCTGTCCAAATACAGTATCATGGCCCTGCATTTGTACACTGCTGAATGAAATTACAGGAGCACTTCAAAGCTAACAGAAAAGCTCCTAGTTGTTGCATCCACATTCACCTTGTATGAATTTAAAAAACCTACATCGCTTTGTTCTCAAGTTCAAAATAATGACTTCTGTTTTTTTTAATTCAGTTACATTTTATTTATTTAGCACCAAATCACAGCAACAGTCACCTCAAGGCGCTTTATATTGTAAGGAAAAGACCGTTAAATAACACAGAGAAATCCCAACAATCAGACGAAACACGGTGGGAGGGAAACAGCAGAACCAGGCTCAGGGCCATCTGCTGTGACAGTGGGGGGTGAGGGAAGGGAGACAAGACAAAGAGAGCCAGAGATCAAGAATCATTAATGCTTAATTATAGTTTATTAACCCATGATGAGTGAAAATGGGCGAGACAAGGAGAAATGCTTAGTGCATCATGGGAGTCCCCCAGCAGCCTATTGCAGCATAACTAAGGGCCGATTCACGGTCACCTGATCCAGGCCTAACTATATGCTTTGTCAAAAGGACCTCTAACCTTGAGGTCAAGGTCACCAAGTTTTTGGTGGACACACCAGTTGCATCACTTTCAAACTCCCGTGTCTTTGTTCTAGAGTTTTCACACTCACAAGATTTTCAGAAAATTGAGGCAGACCTTGAGGCCGAAGTCACCGAGATCCAAACTCGTGTGAGATCTTTAGTACTAACACCCACACTAGCAGTCAGGTTTGGACACGTTTATTTCTTTATGTTTCTTTGACCATTTACATCGTAGATCAGGGCTGCCCAATCCCGGTCCTCGAGAGCTACTATCCTGCAGCTTTTAGATGCATCCCTACTCCAACACAGCTGAATCAAATGGTTTGATTACCTATTCAGCATGCCATCATGTTTGGCAAAGGCCTGATAACAAGCCATTCATTTGATTCAGCTGTGTTGGAGTAGGGATGCATCTAAAAGCTGCAGGATAGCATATAGGGGGCAACAGTAGCTCTCGAGGACTGGGATTGGGCAGCACTGTCATAGATTCTTACTGAAGGCATCGAGACTATGAATGAACACATGAGGAATTATGTAGTAAACAAAAAAGTGTGAAATAACTCAAAACATGTTTTATATTTTAGATTCCTCAAAGTCGCCCCCCTTCATGCCTGGATTGCTTTCAAGTTATAGCCACCCACAGGTGACTGTGGAGGCCGGGCTATCAGCTCACACAGCCTGGAGGTGTGTTTGGGCTCATTGTCCTGTGGCTGCAGGATGCTGTGGTAGCCATGCTGGGTCAGTTTGCCGTCAGTTTTGAATAAATCCCCAACAGCGTCACCAGCAAAGCCCCCCCCCCACACACACACACACACAAACACACACACCTCCTCCTCCATGCTTCATGGTGGGAACCATGCACGTAGAGACCATCGCTCACCTTTTCTGTGTCACAAAGACACGGCAGGTGGAACCAAAGATCTCAAATGTGGACTCATCAGACCAAAGCACAGATGGTCTGATGTCCACTCCTCGTGTTTCTTGGCCCAAACAAATCTCTTCTCTTTAGTCGTGGTTTCTCAGCAGCTGTTTGACCATAAAGGCCTGATTCACACAGTCTGCTCTGAGCATGTAGAGATGTGTCTGCTGCTGCTCTGTGTGGCATCTATCTGGGCTCTGATCAGAGCTGCTGTTAACTTGTGATTTCTGAGGCTGGTGACTCGGGTGAATGTATCCTCAGCAGCAGAGGAGACTCTTGGTCTTCCTTTCCTCGGCCGATCCTCATGTGAGACAGTTTCATCGTAGTCTTGATGGTTTTGCGACTCCACTTGGGGACACATTCAAAGTTTTAGCAGTTTTCCAACTGACTGACCTTCAGCTCTTAAAGTAATGATGGACTGTTGTTTCTCTTTACTTAGCTGATTGGTTCTCGCCATAATATGAATTCTAGCAGTTGTCAAATAGGCCTGTCAGCTGTGCACCAACCTGACTGCTGCACAACACAACAGATGGTCCCAACGTCATTAAGAAGGCAAGAAACTCTACAGATGAACCCAGACAGGCTCACCTGTGAGGTGAACCCATGTCAGGTGACTACATCATGTAGCTCACTGAGAGAAGGGTCAATCACGACACTGGACGGAGGGAGACAGACAGTAAACGAAGAGGGAATCAGGGCAAAGAGGAAACACCTGGGGGAGACTATCAAAGTAAAATTGGAAGTGCGAGAAACACGCACTGAGATGCAGACTGACGAAACCCAGGGCACAGAGGGAGGACAGAGAGGGCGAGAGACAAGTAGGGGAGAACACACATGTGTGAGAGAGAGACGGGGAGACGAGGATGAAACACTAGGAGGGAAACATGGACTAAAGGAGACGAGACACACAGAAGCGAGCAAACACAGACATGACTGGGGGAACATACGACATATTTGTGACACGAATCACAATTCAAACCTATAGCGAAGAAACAAAAATCCCACATTTGACAAATGGTTTCTGCTCTTTGATAATGAAAACACCTTTTTGGCACTTTTGCTTTGTTTGCTGTATCGACGCCTTTCAGATGAATTTGATTCTGCGCCAGTGTTATTCAGGACTGGGATACGTTACGTTTTGGCTTTTGTTATCACGAAGGTCTTCAGCTCTTTGACTTCCCTGAGGGGACTATTGTTGTTGGTGATTTATAAATAAACTTGAATCAAAAACAGGCTGTTTTTGGATAATGACTAGTTTAGAAGAAACTAGTCAATAGTATGTTCACACATTAGTGTATTCACTTCTTACCGTCTCTTGCTTGGGATGACGCCCATTTCCTCGCTGTCACCATGTGGAGTAACACGGCGAGCCTGCCACCACTCATCATCGGAGGCGTTGATGACGTGCAGGATGTCCCCAAACCTGAAGCCGAGCCCTTGGCTGGGAAGACCGCTGTCCTTTGACTTTTCATAGTCAAAAAGTGCCCTATTCCACGAAAGAAGAGCAGTAATAAAATAATAATCCCTGTTTCTTTGCAGTAAGTGACTTTTATTCTAAATTAGCAAAGAGAAACTAGATGCAGGATTTCAGCAGTTATAGTTACTATAGTAAATAGTGAATGTGTTTCTGTTTCAGTCACACATCTCAAATATCTGCATAAATCTTCATCTTAGTTAGGGTCAGACATCTGTGCATGAAGACACACAAGCTTACAAAAGTAAACGACGCAAAAGCAGCTTTGCTGTTTAGCCTGGGATGTCTGACTGCAGAATGGATGTTTTTTCATTTTCTGCATTCTTTGAATTCACCACAACCATCTAAAATCCAAAACAGACCAACCTAACATAGAGTGATCTTTTCTGATTGGTTCGCAGGGATCCTGACCCGGAGCTCATGCTGTGGTTCATCATCTGTTCCCGCAGGTCGTGGATTTTGGCCTCAAAACGTCCGTACTCTACAAGACAAGGTTAGCGTGGATCAGCACTGACAGTCTGACACCAATAAGGTCTTGAGTAATTATCTTTAATGGAATTTGCATTTAGATATTGTTTAAGGTATAACTGTCATTGTAAGGTTATGTCCGTCTGCTCTGTTTATTATCAGGCCTTTTAGTTCCCTTGGTTCCCTTGTGTGATCACTGCAGCTGTGTTACCTGCTGTTCCCTCTCTATAATCACCTCTTGTGTATATATCTTCAGCTGCCCTCATTATCCTGCATTATCGGTGTCACGCTTTGTCTCTCGCTCACTTTTATGCAGCGCTTTCATCTAAAACACACAGAAACACACACAGTATCTTGTCTGAGGACTTGATAACTAATAAACACTGATGTTGTGCCATCAGTGTTTATTAGTTATAAAGGTTCAGGAGTTAAGCTTTGGGCCAAGAAACAAGAAGAGAAGTGTACAGCAGCTGTTGCTGACTAACAGATATTCTATAACTGTCTGCACGTTCAGTCTCATGCTCAGTTTCCACTTTTTTATATTGTCTTGGTTTCTTTCTCCCTGGTGTCTACACACATCTCAAATCTGTGTGTCAGCAGTAGACAGAAAGGGAAACACCTATCTCTTTGCAGTGGGTTCTTATTAGCAGCATGCATTCATACCTGACCTACGAAAATAGAAACAAAGGCATTTATCCCATTTCAGCACATCAGCAGCAGGACAGTGTCACAAGCTGCTGTATAATACAATCAGATATATAACAATACAACCCAAAGAAATAGGAGACAGATTCTCTGGTTTCCTTTTTTACGTCTAAAAGAGGAGACGTTCCCTCCCACTGCTGCTCATAGAGCATCAGATGATTGTGGGGGTTTTGTCTGTTTCTTTGTACTGCTATAAAAAGCACTTTGAGGCAACTTTTCTTGTGATGTGGCAATATATGAAAAAAGGAATTAAAAAAATAAGACTACCTTTGAAAACATATTTGTATATTTATATATGCTGATGAGGACATGGACAGAGTTTATGCGACAGAGGAGGATGTTACAGACGGGGTGAGGCAACACCTGAAGGGAGCAAAAGAAAAAGAAGGAACGCAAGACTGTGAGTCTGACAATGTGTCAGTATGAAATCACTGTGGCTGGCTATATTGTTTTCTCACTAATACTTGACCTCTTTTTTAAATAACAGGAAAATAACTAAACTACTAACTACTAGGAGACAAACACTAAGTTTCTTTGTTTCTTGTTTTTTGTAAACATATTGTTGGCAAATTGCTCTAAATTGCTGCAAATTCTTTGGTAGCCAGCTGGCACTTAGGCTTGTTGGTCCGGAGACCCGGCAGCGCCTCACCCAAATACTCTGCTCCACAGACCCTAGCTTTTCTTCCTCCTGTTCCAGTGCAGGAGGATCCACCAGTTCTGCACTGAACATGTTGACTCACTTTGGCAACACAAAAGTGAGCCACTTACTGTCTTTCCTGTTTTAACCAGAAACATAAAAATGTTAATATTAAAGCACTAATTTATTGAACACTGTTTCATAGACAGTGTTTGGTGCTCAAGCCCAGCGAGCTAAACTGTCTCGTGAAGACAGGAGAGGAAGCTGAAGTCGATATTAGAAAAGTTGCTGAAATCATAACAACTTTTCAGAATTGTAATAAATTAGCAGAAATATTCACAGCGTTTAATCTGTAACAGATGTGTTTTTTAAGAACAAATGTCCATGGTTTGAATTATGCCTAGTTCATAATTGATCATTCTTGCTTGACGTTTGACATTTAATAAGTTTTCTTTGCGTTTAAAAAACAAATATAAAAAACAAATACATGGTTTATACTGTTGACAAAGGTGGGACTGTCTCCCATTATATCTGAGCGAGGGTAGAAGGACAGAACATCAAGCCTATTATGTTTAAAGTGTTGCAGCTACACACAGTGAATGAACACTGTGAGAACAATGAGGTAAATCAACAGAGTGTGTGCTTTGGATAAAGCACATAGAGATTACACACACACACACACACACACACACACACACACACACACACACTGTACTGTGCATTGTAACATGAACAAGAAGTGATGCTTGTTAGAATTTATTTTTTATCTTGTATAACTCATTATTTATATTCACAATTACCTCATAATTTACACGCGTTTATATTTTACTACACAAATATGTATTATAGAATAGAGGGTTGAAAGAAACTGCCACAGCCATACAGCACAAGGCCATAGGAAAAATACTGGACAATGATAGGTGGACACACTGGCTTTAACACACCAATGGGGAGGCAGCGTCCCACCCAAGTACCTAGGCCCAACCCTGATTAGCTTCCAAGATCGGACAAGATCTTGGAAGCTAATCAGGGTGGTATGACCATGATGGAGCCTTTACTGTGTTTCACTGATGGCTGTATACACACACTGTTGTACCTCCCTCCTTACCTCTGTATATACTGATGACAACTTAAACTTTATACACATGTTTGTTTCACTTGGTGACTTCTCGTCAGCCTTAGCAGAAACGAAGACAAAATAAGACATTTCTGATGAGACTGATGAACAGCAGATAGATCCACTGAAGGAGCAGACATGTCTTTCAGGTCAGGTTTTGCTTTTTCCTCCTGTTTCTTAAGAACATGACTTTCAGATACGGTTTATCTGCTGTAGGTTATTTTTTAGACCTACTGCTTCCACATTCCTCAGTTTTTTTAAGGACACACAGTTCACTGTGCTAGGTTATACCAAGTGTTTTGGCTAATAGCTCTAAGATGTTTTAAATAAAACATCAAAGCGACTGTCTAAAAAGCGCCCAGTTGTAGATTTTAATTGGATGGAGATCAGGAATGTTTTTCAGGTCATAAACCTGGTGGAGTGGAGAAAACGTGATGATTAAATCAGTGGCTTGAAATTTAGCAAAAAATCAGTTTAAAGAAGCAGAATGCTTGTTAAATGAGAATTTATTACCTAAATACTTCAACAACCTTCAACAAAACACAGCACTTTGCAAAATATGCAATAAAATTGTTCCTCCTAATGTGGGAAACCACAAACTTGTTTCACCCACCACCTGAGGCAAAAACACAATCAGGCTGTGAAGGAGCAGAAGCTAGCAGCTGGTGATGGACTCAAATGTGATCAAATGACCCAAGCATTACCAGCTGCACTTGCTAGTTGCAATCCACACGGCAGAAAGAGCAAATGGTGGATGGAAACTACTGATGCAGTTACACGTTGGAAAAGCAAGTGGTTCACGCTCTACCCAAGATACAAGATCCCAAGGTATGAAATACAAGCACTATACAAGCATTTCTTGTTTAAGTACTTTCTGTTTACTAATTATCGCCCACGTCCACCCCAAATCACCTGTGCAGTACTCTCAATAAAAATCCTTCCAATAACCTGTTTGGGGAAGCAAATTGTTTTAGATTTCTGATCAGCTGATCAACACTTCACTGAGTCCACGTAGCTCCTAGAGAGGAATTCTGATAGAAGATAAGATTAAAAATGACACAAAAACTAAACTTAAATCTCATTAATGAGAGATAGACTTAAGTGTTTTTAAGGGGTCGCTCAGTGAGAATTTTCACATTAAATGGGAACTAAAAATACTTTGGTTCTCTTTTTCTTTATTTGTGAAACACTGTGGACGTATTCAACGTATATGCTGCCTCGGTGAATAAACTTCACAATAATATATTTTCTTGAAATGCTGTAAATTGGTTTGCAAACATCTTGTCCACACATATATTCATTCTGACTGTGTTTCATTTGCTTGTGTATGGGGGTGTTTCCAATGCAGATATTGCAATAAAGAAACATTTTTACACTACAATGAACTAATCTTTGTCTGACAAAGTGTTCAAGAGTGAAACGACTTCTGTGAGATTCTTACATTGCGTCCATTGAATATAAGTGCATAGGTGCTAATTCCGTAGGTGTCTCATAAGTTTACATACCCTGGCAGAACTTTCAGACAGTATGGATGATAACACACAACCTTTTCTTTCACTCGTTGTTGGCTGACGCCATTTATTGTCAAACTGTGGTTACTCTTTTTTTTTTAAAACACAACACAAACTACCCAAATGACCCAGATCAAAAGTTTACATACCCTGGTGACTTGCACACAACTTGACACAAAAAGGTTAGAAAGGCTATGAAATGTCACCATCGTCACCTGTGATGTGTTTGCTTGTAATCAGTGGGTGTGTATAAAAGGTCAGTGACTTTCTGGGCTCCTGACAGACCCGTGCATCTTTCATTCACTGATGTTATTCTAAGTCATGAGGAAAGCAAAAGAATTGTCAAAGGATCTGCGGGAAAAGTTGAACTTTATAAAAAAGGAAAGGTATATAAGAAAATATCAGCAATGTTCAAACTCTAATTAAGAAGTGGAAAATTGGGGGTTCTGTCGAAACCAAACCACAGTCAAGTAGACCAACTAAAATTTCAGCTACAAGTGCCAGAAAAACTGTTGGGGATGCAAGGAAAAATGTACAAATAACTTCAGGCTTCACACAGGACTCTCTGAAAATGTGGTGTGGCTGTTTCAAGATGCACAATAAGGAGGGACTTGAAGAAAGATGGGCTGCATAGTCGAGTTGCCAGAGGGAAGCCATTACTACACAAATGCCGCAAAGTATTCCACTTACAATATGCCAAACAGCACAGAGACAAGCCTCAAACCTTCTGGCACAAAGTCATTTAGAGTGATGAGACTTAAACTGAACGTTTGCCACTTGGAGAGGAGTCAACAAGGCGAACGGTGAAAGGGCCACCATTCCTGATGTGAAACATGGTGATGGATAGCTGATGTTTTGGGATGTGTGAGCTACAAAGGCACAGGATATTTCATCAGAATTGATGGCAATAGGAATGCAGTAAGCTATCAAAAAAGGAATTTTTTTTTAAATTGAGTAAATTTTGCATTCATCAGCCTGGAAGCTGCAAATGTGACGTACTTGGACATTTCAACATGACAATGATGCAAAACAGAAGGCCAAGTTGGCCTGTCATTGGCTACAGCAGAATAAAGTGACATGACAGACTCCTGACCTCAATATCATTGAGCCACTCTGAGGAGACCTCAAACTTGCAGTTCATGCAAGACAGCCCAAGAAATACAGGAACTGGAGGCTTTTTGCCAGGAAGAATGGGCAGATTTACCATCTGAGAAAGTATAGAGCCTCATCCACAACTATGACAAAATACTTCAAGCTGTCATTGATGTTAAAAGGGGCAATACAGGGTAGTAAGAACTGGGTATGTAGGTGGGGTAGTTTGTTTTGTGATTATTATCTAAAAAGAGTAAATACAGTTGTTTGCTTTATTGAACATGTGCTCAGCATCAGTTATAACAGCACAACAACGGGTACGACAGCTAGGAATAAAACTGGCACTAGGCAGCCCTGCCACAAAAACATATCAGATGGGCAACATGGGCACTAACATAACCCAGTATATAGAATAGAATAGAATAGAATAGAATAGAATAAACCTTTATTATCTCCGGATGAAAAATGTGGGTGTTACACAGCTCTTATAGCAAGGGGAATATAAAATATAAAAGGGAGACACAAAGTGGTCCTATATACATAAGCAACTGAAGTTCGTATTTACAGGTAACGATGTACAGAAATATGTATAGAAAGATTGTACAGAGATATGTATAAAATGTACAGTGAACAAACAAGCTGGTGAGTAAGATGACCAAAGGATGTTAAACTGTGTCATAGAGTCTGACGGCTGCTGTAAGAATGACCTGCGGTAGCGCTCCTTCCTACACTGTGGGTGTAAAAGTCCACTGCTGAACGAGCTGCTCAGTGCTCGTACAGTCTCATTCAGGGGGTGGGAGGTGATGTCCATGATGGATGTTAGCTTAGACAACATCCTCCCCAACCTGCTCGATGGACTTCAGCGGATGGTCCAGGACAGAGCTGGCCCTCCTGACCAGTTTGCTGAGTTAGGTCTACTCCCTAATTCACACCGCCCACAATGGCGGTGTCGTCTGAGAACTTCTGGAGATGGCAAGTGTCCGTGTTATAACTGAAGTCTGCAGTGTACAGGGTGAAGAGGGAAGGAGCAAGTACTGTTCCTTGTGGGGCCCCGTGCTACAGACTACCACCTCAGACACACAGTCCCGCAGTCACATACTGGGATCTACTGGTGAGGTAGTCAACAATCCACGAGGACAGTGATGGTCCACTCCCTTTCCCTGCAGCTTCCCACTTAGCACTGAGGTCTGGATTGTGTTGAAGGCACTGGAGAAATAAAAAAAAAACCATGACTCTCACAATGCAACTGGTTCTCTCCAGATGAGAGAAGACCCGATGCAGCAGGTAGGTGACAGCGTCGTCCACCTCGATGTTTGGCAGCCTCGTATAACCAGGCCTTTGGCCTCTGATAGCTCATTCTTCACCTTCATGTACACTTTGATGTTCGGTGGCACACTACTTCCGTATACAGGCCATCCCCTGCGTATGTAGGTGATGGCAGTCTGTAAGTCGCCATCAGTTGCAGTGTCTCTTTAATGCTCTACATTCAGCTTGGAGATGCTGGAATGCCCTGTATCACAGTGGCTACGTAGCAATCTGCCCAAGCCTGTGGGCTACGCGACAACGTATTGGCGATGTCATTCGAGATTCAAGATTCAAAGTGTTTATTGAAATGCTATTTCTTCTGTACACATGACAATAAACACTTTGAATCTTGAATCTTGAATGACAAATGTTTTGCCAGGGACATAGACGACCTCCGGCTTGTACCTCATGACATCTTGTAGACACCTCAATGGAGCCTTGAGTATAACAACCAAACACCAACCATGAATGAAAAGAAAAGTTTTTGTGTTATCATTCATATTGTCTGAAAAATGGTTAGGAAATCATAAATTCTGCCAGGGTATGTGAACTTATGTGCACAACTGTACATAAGGAGGTCATCACTTGGCCCAATTATAGCCAATTTACTTAGAGGCCCGCAAAGATCTATTTAAGCATTGTCCTGTGTTAGGTTTGTGCTGATTAATAAGGCATTTACACCACATGATTGGTGTGCTTGTAAAGTGCATTAACTTTTTTCAGCTGACTTACCTTCAGGTCTGTACTGAGCAATGATGGTGACCACTTGTCCTGCTCCTTTTAGGGCTGCAGCTGCTTGTTCATGTGTGGCTCCTTGTAGGTCAATGCCATTGACCTATTTTAACAACAAAGTTGAATTATTTTATTACAGTTTGCTTTACTGTATATTGTGTATTGACCTGCAATACAAAAAAGTGTACTTTATTTCACCTCAGTGTTAATGCATGGTGTCCATTAATAGGAGGACAATTCAGCTTCAGATTTAGTTTAACCCATTTATCAATTTTATTGTGAATTTTCCCAAATGACAATTGTCAAAGCCCTTAATTAAAATTAAAGCTGAAACTTTTCACTATCTTTCATCCCCGCAGGTGGGGTGGGGGTTGTGGGGAGGAGAGAGGTATGTGTGTATGATCCTCAAGCTTGGGTCCTCCTGAGGTCGAAGGTTCTATGGAGTACCTCAGCTGTTCCTACTACTGACGCAGACCACTGATGTTGTGGGCTGAACGTGCTGGAGCCCTCTTCCAGTTCTGGGGTTACAGCTCCTACTCTACTACTCCTACTACCACTGGGACCATTCTGGATTTTATGTTCCACAATTGCACCAATTGTTCATTCAGCCCCTGGTACTTCTCTGTTTTCTCATGCTCTTTCTTCCTGCTGTTGCTGAAACCAAAACTACAGTCTTGTGTTCCTTTTTAACCCCCACAATGTCTGGTTGGCTGGCCTATATACTGCTTCATCAACCAAACTAGTTTTTTGGTCATTGGGTGTTATTTCCAATGCCCATTTGAAACCTGGATCAGCTTGAAACCTGGATCCTCTGTAGCTGGGTACCAAGACAACATACCCTCAGAAGATCTACTAGATGATATGAATGCAGCACTCTGGACAATACCTACTGTGACCATAACCAGCTGATCTACACTACGGCAGCAGTGATCAGTGAGATGCTTGGCTACAAGTTGAACATGGAGAAGGAGACTTGAGGCCAAAATCAAGGTAGCATGGAGGGAGGTTAGCCAACTATTGGAGCTGCAGAAAGGTGCGATGAAGAAGGTGCCTAAGAAGTACAGCAAACTGTCTCATACCACAGGCCGTGGAAACTGCCAAGCAAAGACTCACAGCCTTCGCCAGCTGCTTTAAGGGGTACACCAGAGAGATCGAAGGCAGGAGAATAAACCAGCTGTTCTCCTCAGAACCAGCCGAGTGGCAGGGGAACAGTTTGAGAACAGCACCACCAAGGCTGGAGACGGAGCAATACTGGAAGAGCATATGGGAGAAGGACACAACCCATAACGGCAATGCTCAGTGGCTAGTGGATCTGAGGGCAGACCACAGCGACCTCCCTGAACAGGGTCCAGTGACCATCACAGTGGCAGATATCCAAGCAAGGGTCTCCAGTATGAGTTGGACAGCACCAGGCCCAGACATGGTTCACGCCTACTGGCTGAAAAGCTGACTGCACTCCACGAGCGTCTGGCAGCACAAATGAACAAGCTGCTAATAGACCAGCCACACCCAGAATGGCAAACTGAAGACCGGATAGTGATGATCACCAAGAAATTACCGGTCCCATCCAACTACCGGCCAGTAACCTGCCTCAGTACCACTCAGTACAAGCTCCTGTCAGGCATTATAGCGTCTAAGATGAACAGGCACATGGCTCAATACATGAGTGGGGCACAGAAAGGGATTAGCAAGAATACTAGACGTGCAAAGCACCAACTACTGGTAGACCGAGCAGTCAGCCAAGACTGCAAGACTAGGCTGACCAATCAGCCTCCAGTGCACAGGGCACTGCCTGGATTGATTATAAGAAGGCCTATGATTCAATGCCCCACACCTGGATACTGGAATGCCTAGAACTGTACAAGATCAACAGTACCCTAAGAGCCTTCATCAGGAACTCAATGGGGATGTGGTGTACAACACTAATTTCCAACTTCAAGCCCATAGCACAAGTCACCATCAAGTGTGGGATCTACCAACGAGATGCTCTGTCCCCACTGCTGTTCTGCATAGGCCTGAATTCCCTCAGTCAGATCATTGACAAGACTGGCTACGGATACCAACTACGGAATGGAGCAGTTGTCAGCCACCTCCTGTACATGGATGACATCAAGCTGTATGCCAAGAGTAAACGAGACATTGATTCACTGATCCACACTACCAGGCTATACAGCAATGACATTGGAATGTCTTTCAGACTGGAGAAGTGTAGTCAGATGATAACAAAGAGAGAAAAGGTAGTCAGAACTGAGGGGATCAAACTACCAGAAGGCAACATTGCAGATACAGAGGTTAGCTACAAGTAACTGAGGATCCCACAGGCAAATGGGAACCATGAAGAGGTTGCTAAGAAAGCTGCAACCACAAAGTACCTGCAGAGGGTAAAGCAAGTCCTGACAAGTCAGATAAACCAGGGGTGTCAGACTCAATTACACAGTGGGCCAAAATTCAAAACTGGAACAAAGTTGCGGGCTAACATTAATATTTATTGAAAAAAAAAATCTTCCTCCAGATATGAGAATGAATCTTTTCTTATGGACTCAAACAAGTTTTGCTGAAAAACTGAATATGGAATAAGGAAAGTTTAATGCTAAACAATATATATATTAGCTGTATAATACCAGTAGGCCAGCTCTAATAGTAATTTGGTATGGCTTCGCGGGCCAAATGTAACTAGGCTGCGGGCCAAATTTGGCCCGCGGGCCAGAGTTTGACACCTATGAGCTAAACGATAAGAACAAGATCCGGGCTATCAACACCTACGCCCTGCCTGTGGTCAGGTACCCTGCTGGGATAATAAGTTGACCAAAGGAGGAGATAGAAGCCACTGACATCAAGACAATGAAACTACTGACCATGCATGGAGGGCTTCACCCCAAGTCCAGAACCCTGAGGCTGTACGCTAGGTGTAAGGCGGGAGTTCAGGGACTGGTGAGTGTCAGTACCACGATCCAGGATGAGACAAAGGAAATCCACAAGTACATCAGGAAGATGGCCCCAACCGACCGCGTGTTTAGTGAATACCTCAGCCAGCAGAAATACAGGAAAGAGGAGGAACCATCATGGAAGGACAGGCCCCTGCACGGTATGTACCACCGGCAGATAGAGGAGGTGGCTGAAATCCTACCAGTGGCTGGACAAAGCTGGACTGAAAGACAGCACAGAGGCACTAATCATGGCAGCACAAGAACAAGCTCTGAGTACAAGATCCATAGAGGCTGGGGTCTATCACACCAGGCAAGACCCCAGGTGCAGGCTGTGTAAAGATGCCCCAGAGACAATCCAGCACATAACAGCAGGGTGCAAGATGCTAGCAGGCAGGGCATACATGGAACGCCATAACCAAGTGGCATGCATAGTGTACAGGAACATCTGTGCCGAATATAACCTGGAAGTCCCGAGGTCAAAATGGGAGACGCCCCCAAGGAGAATGACCGAGCTAAGATTCGGTGGGACTTGCAGATATAGACGGACAATATAGTGGTGGCTAACCAACCGGACATAGTAGTGTTGGACAAGCAGAGGAAGGTGGACATCGTGATAGACATTGTGAAAGTGAATGAAAGCAACATCAGGAAGAAGGAACACGAGAAGCTTGAGAAATACCAAGGTCTCAGAGAAGAGCTGGAGAAGATGTGGAGGGTGAAGGTAACAGTGGTCCCAGTGGTAATCGGAGCACTAGGGGTGAGTGGGGAATTTGTATATTTTTCTTGTCTTTTTTCTCATCTTGTCTGTTCTGGTAAATAATCTCTTAAAATCCAGAATAATCTTCTTTGTCTTTGTGGTGTTCAGAGCCGGTTGATATAGGCTCTGAACACAGGAATAATTAAAGCATGGGATGAAAGCCTATCTCAGAGAGAGGTTGAAAATTCTGGTGAAGACTGTGAACACAGTCCCTAAAAAATCTGATACTGTCAAGTCCAGATGTTTTCCTGGCACCAACCCCTCTTAACATCCACTTTACATCCTGAACCTGTACAGTCAATGGTTGGGAGCTCAAAACTGGGACTTGGAAGGTGTTAATGGTTGAGACAGAATAGTGGATTACGGGGGAGGTGTCTCAAAGCGTGAGAAGCTCCTTTGCTAAGTGTGATGCTCGTGTCCATGACTGTGTTGGTCTGCCTCCTGAAGTTGACAATACGCTGGATACCCTACCAAAGGTTATTATGGGAGAGTTGATTTTCTATGCTCCAATTTTCCTGATTCCGCTCTTCAGGTCAGCTCTGGCAGCACTATATACTTCCCTGAAAGTGGAATTGTGGGCTTTGGGGACACGTTTGACAGCTTACAGGACCTTTGATTGGGAAACACACATTTTTCTGCTGCTACATTTCCCACACAGAAGTTGATGGATAGAACAGCTTCTGTATGAACAGTCAAGTCCTTATTGCCAAAGACACTTGACTCAGAGGAATTGTGCTGCTTCTGTGTATACGTCTGTGGATGTATTCAGGGGAGAGGATCACAGAGAAGTGGTCAGACCGGCCTCTGTGTGGGAGATAACACACTCTGTGTTTTATGCTTGTATAAACTTGAGCCAAAGTGTTTTCCCCTCTGGTCACACATCTTACATGCTGGTAAAATCTAGGCAGGACAGACTCTAAGTTTGCCTGATTAAAATCACCTGCAGTAATATGTGTGCCGTTGGGTCCACTGTAGTAGTGTTTGTATGGTGTCTGCCAATAATAAGAGAGATGTGCTAGTGTTAGCATTGACTGGAATGTACAAAGCTGTCATTTGTCAGCATTTTGAGTTTAACTTTGTAGTCTTGATTCTTTCCTTGGCATTATGAAGAAGATAAAAGTTCAAGTTTTATATGGTTTAATCTTGGTTTTAGTTCTTTTTATGTCTTTGAGTTTACTTTCTGTTTCTGGTTGATGGTTTCTTGTCAATTAGGTTCCTTTTGTGTCTTATCCCAGTGTCTCCTGTGAGAGTCTGTTGTGTCTGTTTGTTTGTTTCTCCTGACTCTGCTTTTCCTGTTTTATTTTGATAGTCCCTGTCTCATGTGCCTTGGGTTCAGTTTTGTTCCCCCTGTCTAAATTTTTGGACAGATTTCGCTTTCCCTATCATAAAGGATGGTCAAGTGTATCCTATGCTAAAGGAAGCACTCAAGCTTCATTATCGTGTCGTCCCTCAATATTGTTCTCCCTTGTTCCCTGGTTTTCTCTACGATCCTACTTTGTATTCCTGGTCCACTACATCTAAATGCTTTCTATTTAGCAGTCACACACAGTATGTTGCCCCAGGATACTTACCGGCCTTTTAAACTTATATATAAGTTCACCAGGGAGAATATGAAAAATAAAAAGTCTAGCCTTCTTAGGCTGTGAAATTTCCACCAGTAATGGGGGACATATGAAGTCAGTGTGTACAGTAAACACTGACTAATATTTAAGGTTAGATTCCCATCATCCACTGGAGCATATAGTGTCATCAGGACACTACAACACAGAGCAAACAGCTTCCCCACAGACACAGCAGCCATGGAAGTGGAGGAACGTTATATCAAAAAGTCCCTGAGTAAATCTAATTATCATAGATGGACATTTGTCAAAGTTGGGAAAGCACCTAAAAAAATCTCCAAGCACTCTAGGAGTAAAGGACAGCTGCTGCCTAAGCAAAAATCCTTAATGATCCCTTCAGTGTCAGGAGTATCGGAATAGCTGAGAAGCATTTTCTCAAAAGGCAGCACCTCTGCTGTTTTCAAACCTCAAACAACACTACCACAAAAATTGGTACCCTGGCACAAGCCTTTAAGCCTTTAAGATAGCTACAAGAGTGCCAAAAGGTGGATTTTGTCACTTTTGACTGTTGTTCATTCAGGACAGTAAACCTGAGCTTCAGGTGATTGGGGGAGATCAAGACTGTCTTCCTCTTTTTTTAAATTGCAAACTGTGGTCCAGTTGTTAGCAGAGGGAGGGAAGGCAAAGGACTGTAACTTCGAGAGATGCTGGTTTGGCAAAGGACTCATTGGATTGAGTTTCCTGGACACAATTTCCCTGAACAATGGATTGACATAGGATCATGATCCTTTAAGCCTGGAAGCTAGTAACAATAGTAACAAGTTCAGGGTTGTTGTTTTTTTGAGGTGTAAAGATAATGATACATCATCCTTTAGACTGGATTTACTCCATTATTCTGCCCCATGTATATCCATCATGTATTTAATGAGCTGTATGTCTTCTTCTGAAATCCCCACCTTCCGTTGCTACATAAAACAAAGTAGCGATGGTTTAGAAAATGTAGTTTTCTCTGGTCCCCTTCCCAATCAGACCAGGAGTGACATGTTTAGCTGGATGTTCTCCTTAAATGATTAAAGTGTGATTAAAATGGCGCCGGTGAGGTCGGCTGCCGTGCTGGATGCTCTGCCCTAACTTCTCCACTTTTTCGTCACTTTTTGCTATATCTGCGATAATCTTGCATGGGCATCATGCAAAACACACAAATCTGCTACAGTAGAGACACTTTGGTTTCTATTGGTCTGCAGTACACGAACATTTCACCATGTTTAACTCCGGACCCAACCTGGCCAAAGGAGATCCTGAGAGAGAACAAAGGACGCGACCCTAAGCGACGGCCTCGAGGTAAAAGAGCCGGCATCAGGAACAGGCTACGGGCTCGCGCACACCGCGCACCCATGCCCAGTATCCTGCTAGCCAATGTTCAATCCATCGAGAACAAGCTTGATGACCTCAGAGCCAGAATCAAGTTCCAGAGAGACATTCGGGACTGCAACCTCCTCTGCTTCACCGAGACTTGGCTGAACCCAGCGATACCAGACCACGCCGTGCAGCCGACGGGGTTCTTTTCGGTTTACCACATGGACAGGACAATGGAGTCGGGGAAGAAAAGAGGTGGTGGAGTGTGTTTGATGGTGAACAACAGATGGTGCGACAGCACAAACATCTCCCCACTCACACGCTCTTGCTCGCCCAATCTGGAGCTTTTGATCGTTAAGTGTCGCCCTTTCTATCTCCCTCGGGAATTCACTGCGGTCATTGCCTGCACTGTTTACATTCCGCCTCACGCGGACTCGGACACTGCCTTATGTGAGCTACATGAGGCTCTCACACATCAACAAACACTTCACCGAGATGCCGCACTCATTGTTATGGGAGATTTTAACAGAGTGAATCTCAAACGGACATTTCACAACCTTCACCAGCACATCAACTGCCCCACCCGGGGCACGAGGACATTAGACCACTGCTACACCCCGTTCAAGAACTGTTACAAGGCTCAACCCCTGCCGGCATTTGGAAAATCAGACCATTCCGCCATCTTCCTCATACCTGCTTACAAACAAAGGCTAAAGCAGCAACCACCAATCAGGAGGGAGGTCGCTCGCTGGACGGACCAATCGGTGGCCGCGCTGCAGGACGCACTGGATGACGCAGACTGGGACATGTTTCGGCGCAGCTCTGATGACATCAACATGTTTACGGAAGCGGTTGTGGGATTTATCGGGAAACTAGCGGACGACACAGCAGAAAGAACTATCATCCGAACGTTTCCCAACCAGAAGCCGTGGGTGGATAAAAACATCCGCGACGCTCTGAGATCACGCACCGCTGCCTACAATGAAGGGCTTGTCTCCGGTAATATGGACCTATACAAGGCTGCGTCCTACAACGTGCGCAGCGCGGTCCGAAAGGCAAAGCGGAGCTACGGGGAAAAACTAGAGTCACAGCTACGACAGTGCGACTCTAGGAGCCTGTGGAAAGGACTGCGGACTATAACGGACTATAAACGACCAGCTTCTTCAATGATGAATGCCGATGCTTCACTGGCTGATGAGCTGAACACGTTTTATGCTCGCTTCGACGCCGCAGCAATTAAAACAACAAACGGCTGCGCGCACTCGGAGTGCACCAGTGAAGAAAATGCATTCGTCATCACAGAGCATGCCGTGAGGAACACCTTCAGGAGGGTGAACACCAGGAAGGCAGCAGGACCAGATGCAATCCCTGGCCGGGTCCTTAGAGCCTGCGCTGATCAACTAGCACCGGTGTTCACGGAGATCTTCAACCTCTCCCTGGCCCAAGCTGTGGTTCCCACGTGCTTCAAACGGTCCATTATTGTCCCTGTTCCAAAGAAACAACAGCCCGCTTGCCACAATGACTACCGTCCAGTAGCACTGACTTCAATTGTGATGAAGTGTTTTGAAAGACTGATGAGAGATCACATCACTTCTTCACTTCCTCCCACCATCGACTCACTTCAGTTTGCTTACCGGACTAATCGTTCCACAGACGATGCCATATCTCACCTGCTCCACACATCCCTGAGTCACCTGGACACTGGCAGAGGGAATTATGTTAGGATGCTGTTCGTGGACTACAGTTCAGCATTCAACACAATAATTCCCTCTAAGCTTTTCACCAAGTTGACGGATCTAGGACTCAGCTCATCACTGTGTCAGTGGATCCTCAACTTCCTCACAGACAGACCCCAATCAGTGAGGGTGGGAAAACAAGTCTCCCCCTCCATCTCACTCAGCACTGGAGTGCCTCAGGGCTGTGTTTTAAGCCCCCTGCTGTACTCACTGTACACTTATGACTGTGTAGCCACATCCGACACCACCTCCATTGTCAAGTTTGCTGACGACACTGCTGTTGTGGGCCTGATCTCCGACAACATCGAGACGGCCTACCTGGAGGAGATTAGGAACCTGGAGACCTGGTGCCAGGAGAATAACCTCCTCCTAAACATCAGCAAGACTAAGGAGCTGATCGTGGACTTCACTACAAAGCAGGCGAGGAATTACAAACCCCTCATCATCAGTGGCACGCCAGTGGAGAGAGTGGACAGTTTCCGATACCTGGGTGTCCACATCACTCAGGACCTGTCATGGTCCTGTCACATAAACACCCTGGTTAAGAAAGCCCGTCAGCGTCTCTTCTTCCTCAGAAGACTTAGAGACTTCCATCTGCCACTGAAGGTGCTCAAGAACTTCTACTCCTGCACCATCGAGAGCGTCCTGACGTCAAACATCTGCACCTGGTTTGGGAACAGCACCAAGCAGGATAGACGAGATCTGCAAAGGGTGGTGCGCTCGGCAGAACGCATCATTCAATCAGAGCTCCCTGACCTGCTGTCCATCTACACCAAGCGGTGCAAGTCCAAAGCTAGGAAGATTATGATGGACCTCTCCCATCCCAACAATGGACTCTTCTCACTGTTGAGGGCTGGGAAGCGCTTCCGCTCCCTTAAGGCCAAAACAGAGAGAATGAGGAGGAGCTTCTTCCCACAGGTTATTCGGGCCCTGAACCAGGTGTAGACTGGACTCTCCCAAACACGTCACTATAAGACTGGACTCTCACACACGTCACCACACGCACCACCACACATTTCCTATAATCCTATAATTCCTATAATTTATAATCCTTATCTTTATAATCTCTTCTGCTATTTGCACATTCTTTACTGTAAATTCCTAAGTTAATTTGTAAATTTTTGTAGTAAATTGTAAATATTGTAGAACTTTTCTTCTGTCATTTAATGGTCGGGCATTGTACAGCTACAAGCATTTCACCCCCATGTCATACTGTGTATGGTTGTGTGTGTGTGACAAATAAAATTTGAATTTGAATTTGAATTTGAATTTGAAATTGTCTGAGTGGTGTCCAAAAAACGATGTGGGCTTCATAGATAATTGGGAAACCTTCTGGAGGAAACCTGGTCTTGTTAGGAGAGACGGCATCCATCCCACTTTGGATGGAGCAGCTCTCATTTCTGGAAATCTGGTCAAATTTATTAAACCCCCCAAAACGCCTCTCTGCAGCTTCTCTCCTCCTGCTACCCCCCCAAAAACCCATCTCCATAGAGACTGTGTCAGCTTCCAAACAGACAAAAAACAAACTAAAAACCAGCAACAAACAACTTAAACATAAACAATTACAAAGAAAGAACAATACAGTATCCACATCTGAACCAAAGAGTAAAACAGTGAAATGTGGATTATTAAATATTAGGTCTCTCTCCTCCAAGTCTCTGTTAGTACATGACTTAATAATTGATCAACAAATTGATTTACTCTGCCTTACAGAAACCTGGTTGCAGCAGGATGATTATGTTAGTTTAAATGAATCAACACCCCCGAGTCATTCTAACTACCAGAAACCTCGAAGCACAGGCCGAGGGGGAGGTGTGGCAGCAATTTCTCACACCAGCCTATTAATTAATGAAAGACCAAGACAGACTTTTAATTCATTTGAAAGCCTGATGCTTAGCCTCGTCCACCCCAGCTGTAAACTCAGAAACCTGTCTTGTTATCATCTATCGTCCACCTGGTCCTTACACAGAGTTTCTGTCTGATTTCTCAGACTTTATATCTAATTTAGTTCTGAGCTCAGATAAAATAATTATTGTGGGTGATTTTAACATTCGTGTAGATGCTAAAAATGACAGCCTCAACATGGCATTTAATCTGTTATTGGACTCAACCTGGTTCTGCTGGAGGTTTCTTCCTGTTAAAAGAGAGTTTTTCCTCCCCACTGTCACCAAAGTGCTGCTCATAGGGGGTCATATGATTGTTGGGGTTTTCTCTGTATCTATTACTTTAGGGTCTACCTTATAATGAAAAGCACCTTGAGGCGACTGTTGTTGTGATTTAGTGCTGTATGAATAAAAGTGAATTGAACTGAATTCAATGGAAATGTGACTTTAATTCTGCAACATTAATTATTTTGATTTTAATTTAAATGTGTAAAACTAAATATTAGTGCTGTCAATAGATAAAAAAAATTAACTAATTAATCTCACAATTTTAATCGCAATGAATCGCAGTTACTTGATCAAAAGCCTGGTTGCAATTACATTTTTTCAACTTTATATTTAAGCTTGTAACATACATTTATGCAATATAATGAAGTATAAACACAAAGAATGTTAAATGCTTAAATTCAAAGAGAATTTGAATAGTTTTCTTCAGTCTTTTAGCACAGGCTTTCTCCTGTGAAATGCAACTTAAAAAAAAAAAACCTAATAGGTAAGTATAAACTAATATATAATTATATCAAACTGCTGTCAAACAAAATATTTAAAATGTCTAATCAGATTCATCACAGGGTTACTTTGGATTAATTTTGATTAATCACGATTAAATATAATTTTTATTCAATATTAATCACATTTCATTTTGCATGAGCAGACTCGAGAAAAGCAGCTTGTTGCAATCCACTTGGCGATTGCGTCAGTCAATATGTCCGAGGTCGACTTACTGAGTCCGCGATGCTCCGTGAGTGGTTTGTCCAAGCTGGGTGACGCGTTAGCTAAAGTGCTAGCAGCATCCTGGCTAACGTATGCTTCGCGTCAATGTGATATTTTAAGCAGGAAGTGCTTCAGTGAAAATTCCTTCTTGCACAACATGCATAAGACTTTATGTTGGTCGACTGTTCCGTCTTCTTGGTTTTTTAATACTCAAATTTCCCGTCGAGAGGGCCGATGTGCGTTTATCATCTTCCATATTGAGTTGATTGGTTCAGCTGCCCGTCACTACCAGATCAACTGCCCATTTGCGCATGTGCGAAGGTAACTCTGCTTGGCCAAACTGCCCGAAATGAGTTAACAGAAACATTTTAGGGATTTTGAGTCATTCTGTACTCCAGATGCGTTAATTGCGTTAAAAATTTTAATCGCGTTGACCATGATGGCGGATTAATTTGCGTTAACGCATTAATTTTGACAGCACTACTAAATACTTATTTTTTAAATCACTGTAGTTTTAAAAGAGATGTTTTCCATTCTTATTTGATTTCAGCTGCCAAGCTGCTTCTGCTTCCTTTTGTTTAGAAGTTTAATCATGATCCACCACTAACGTGACAGATCGGGACTATTGACCGATGGGACTGGACTCTGGGTTTTAAAGCAGCCATGCTGTTGGTTTAGCAGAGCTTTTTGTAAAGGAGATTGTCTGGATGGCAGCACATGTTCAACATGTTTAATATAAAAAGTATCTTCACAGATGTGCAAGTTTTTTGCACAGCTGGATGTTTCCCTTCCTTGTTAGCTCAGAAAACACAGGTTCAATCATTTCCACAAAGAATTAAAAAATTTGAACAGTCAAACTACAACTCAGTCTTTGCAAGTCATCTTAGTCTACAAATAGGATAAGACCCTTTAGAAGTTTTATTTTTATTTTGGATGGCAGTTTTTTTTTTATTGTAGATGCATCAAATGGCTCTTTCCTGACAGTAGTTTTCAGAGACATGCCATGACTAGATGGTTATACATGTTTATTTGATTAAATCTCTGCATTCTTTGCAAATTTAGATTTAAAAACAATGTTTTAAAATAGCTTGCAGACACAATCTTAACCCCTTCTCCTTCTTTCTTTCTGAAAGGCTTAGCCTCTATGTAATGCTATTTTTTACCCCTAATCCTCCCATGCTGCCGAATAGCCTAATTATCTGTGAGAGGTTCTGCTGGGTGTTTTCTTAATATTAGACAAATTAGCAGTCCTTTACTATCCCTTTCCTAGCTTTCGCTGGCAATGAAGGAAATTTCTGTTTCGTCATTAATTATTAATTATTTTAACAATTAAAGCAATAAAGATGAAAAACACTAGTTTTGTATTTATAGCTGTCAATTACAAATGCACATATTTAATAGATTTAATTAAAAAAATAACCTGCTAATAAACTATGACACACAGCACCTATCTGTTATCATACTGGAGCAATACTGCAGAAGAAAAAACCCACCATCCATTTGCTTTGAAAGTAAATCTAGGCCACCTGAACTATTGCACACTTTATCATTGTCCTTGGAACACACACATTTAACAAAAGTCAGCCTGTACTTGTGCAGAGCATTACAAAGAGATTCAGACTGCAACAAATAAAAACAGCTTATTTATTCAGATTTGTTTGTAAGCAGTTTGCATATTCAGTTCAATTCAGTCTATAAAAAACTGAATACAGCTGCCTCAGGATGCTTTATACTGTAAAGACCCTCAAATAGGGCTGCTATTGAGCTGTGAAGGTTTTTCATAATGAATTAAACCGCAGGTGACATCAGAATTTCTACATCAATAATTTCGGGCTTAAACATATTTTGAAACATTACTATGTGTAAATCTCTGTGGATATAGTGGCTCTTGCATACTCACTGATAAAATCTGGTCACCTCGCCTCAGTTCTCCACTCAAGTCAGCGGGTCCTCCCGCAAGGATGAAGGAGACAAAGATGCCCTCACCATCTTCACCACCTACGATGTTGAAGCCCAAGCCCGTGGTACTCTTGTGGAGCACTACCTTCCTGGGTTCCCTGTGCAGACAGTTTAAATAATACATAAGCTCAGGGGAGTCAGTAGGTCTCAGCATCTTCAGCTCAGAAAGAAGACTAAAAGGTGGACAACAATTGCACAATTGCTCGAGTAAAGCTTTGTGCAGACACTGAAGCTCAGTGACTGCCAGAGCTCCACAGGGGGATAGTGCTCTACTTAGATCACTTGTCCCAATTTAGCGCTGACGAAAAAGGAGCCTCATCATATTACACACTTTCACACACTGGTTTGCTTGCTCTTTTGCTCCATCTGTCACAAACTTACAGACACTTGAATATACTAATGTATCTCAAAATATTTGAAGATTATGAGTACTGAATCTAAGGAGCTTGGAAAGAAAAGTGTCTGGACTTCTTTAAGTGGCTTGAAGATGTTTCACCTCTCATCCGAGAAGCTTCTTCAGTTCTAGTTCTAGTCCAGACGCTTTTCTTTCCAAGCTCCTTAGACTACGATGACCTGGATGACTGACAACCTTCACAGACATGAACACTGAATATTGACAGTTGTCAAAATGATCATCGTTAATACCCTTCACAGGTATGGTAATCCACAGAAGGTCGTTGCTGAAAATTTTGGCTGTCTACAGAGTGCTGTATCAAAGCTTATTATTATAAAGTTAAAGTTGAGGGAAAACGTAGGAAAACGTGCACATTATTAATTGATCACAACCAGTTCAAGAAACTGGCAGGTCTGTGTTAACACAGCTGAGAGAGTAAAAGGTCTAAACATCCAGCTTTATGTGATTATAAATGTGATTAAAAGTGAGACCTTCTTATGTGATGAGAATGATTTTAAATTATATTCTGGTTTTAGCAGAAAACCAAATAGGACAAGCCAGTATAGGAGAAGTATATGCTCTATTTCTAGCCCTAGTCAATATTCTTGGGGCAGCATTTAGGAACTGCTACTGCGCAAGTGAAAGTAAGCATTCTGCACATTTGTTTATTATGCATATTCAGGGACATATCCTGGTCAGAAACGACTCTGCACGTTATGTCTTTAAGACATTCCTGCAGTTTAACTCATTGGTGTGTGTTATCTGGCTTCATGGACAGATAGAGCTGGGTGTCATCTGCATAGCAGTGTAAATGTATGCTATGTCTTCTAATGATGCTGCCTAAGGGAAGCATGTATAATGTAAACAGAATTGGTCCTAGCACTGAACCCTGTGGAACTCCATAATTAACCTCAGTGTGTGAAGAGGACTCTCCATTTACATGCACAAACTGGAGTCTATTAGATAGATATGATACAAACCACTGCAGTGCAGTACCTGTGATACCTACAGCATGTTCTAATCGCTCTAATAGGATATTATGGTCGACAGTATCGAACGCTGCACTGAGGTCTAGCAGGACAAGCACAGAGATGAGTCCACTGTCAGAGGCCATAAGAAGATCATTTGTAACCTTCACTAAAGCTGTTTCTGTGCTGTGATGAGCTCTGAAACCTGACTGAAACTTTTCAAATAAGCCATTCCTCTGCAGATGATCTGTTAGCTGTTTGACAACTACTCTTTCAAGGATGTTTGATATAAAGGAAGGTTGGAGATTGGCCTATAATTAGCTAAGACTGCTGGGTCTAGAGATGCTTTTTGAGTAAAGGTTTAACTACAGCCAGCTTGAAGGCCTGTGGTACATATCCATTTGAGAGAATTTGATTCAATTCAGTTTTATTTATATAGCTTATTGTAAAGCTCCAAATTGCAACATTTTGAGAGAAGCCAGTTGAGTCTAATAACAGATTAAATGCTTTGTTGACTAAATCAGCATTATCCAGAACCAACAGTTTCTCTGTTACTATCAATAACTCGCCGGTCTCCGTTTCTTCCTCTGTGAAAACTCTGGGTGTCATCCTCGACAGTACTTGTACACAGTAGTTGTACACATTTAAGGCTATTCATCATCTCTCCCCTCCATATCTCTCTGTTCTGGTTCAGATCACCGCCCCATCTCTGTGTCTCAGATCTTCTTCTTCTCTTTCTCTCTCTGTCCCCTCTCTTCGTCTTGCCACCATGGGGAGCAGGGCTTTCAGCTGCTCAGCTCCTCGACTCTGGAATTCCCGACCTCCTGATTTAAGAAATCTCACTTCCTTCTCTCTCTTTAAGTCCCAACTCAAAACTCACTTGTTCATAACAGCTTATCCCACATAACCTCTCCACTCTGCTATTTACAGTGGCTTGCAAAAGTATTCGGCCCCCTTGAACTTTCCCACATTTTGTCACATTACAGCCACAAACATGAATCAATGTTATTGGAATTCCACATGAAAGACCAACACAAAGTGGTGCACACGTGAGAAGTGGAACGAAAATCAGACATGATTCCAAACATTTGTTACAAATAAATAACTGCAAAGTGGGGTGTGTGTAATTATTCAGCCCCCTTTGGTCTGAGTGCAGTCAGTTGCACATAGACGTTGCCTGATGAGTGCTAATGACTAAACAGAGTGCACCTGTGTGTAATCTAATGTCAGTACAGATACAGCTGCTCTGTGACGGCCTCAGAGGTTGTCTGAGAGAATATTGGGAGCAACAACACCATGAAGTCCAAAGAACACAGCAGACAGGTCAGGCATAAAGTTACTGAGAAATGTAAAGCAGGCTTAGGCTACACAAAGATTTCCCAAGCCTTGAACATCCCACGGAGCACTGTTCAAGCCATCATTCAGAAATGGAAGGAGTATGGCACAACTGTAAACCTACCAAGACAAGGTCGTCCTCCTAAACTCACAGGCCGAACAAGGAGAGCGCTGATCAGAAATGCAGCCAAGAGGCCCATGGTGACTCTGGACGAGCTGCAGAGATCTACAGCTCAGGTGGGGGAATCTGTCCACAGGACAACTATTAGTCGTGCACTGCACAAAGTTGGCCTTTATGGAAGAGTGGCAAGAAGAAAGCCATTGTTAACAGAAAACCATAAGAAGTCCTGTTTGCAGTTTGCCACAAGCCATGTGGGGGACACAGCAAACATGTGGAGGAAGCTGCTCTGGTCAGATGAGACCAAAATGCAAAACGCTATGTGTGGAGGAAAACTAACACTGCACATCACTCTGAACACACCATCCCCACTGTCAAATATGGTGGTGGCAGCATCATGCTCTGGGGGGGGCTTCTCTTCAGCAGGGACAGGGAAGCTGGTCAGAGTTGATGGGAAGATGGATGGAGCCAAATACAGGGCAATCTTGGAAGAAAACCTGTTGGAGTCTGCAAAAGACTTGAGACTGGGGCGGAGGTTCAGCTTCCAGCAGGACAACGACCCTAAACATAAAGCCAGGGCAACAATGGGATGGTTTAAAACAAAACACATCCATGTGTTAGACTGGCCCAGTCAAAGTCCAGATCTAAATCCAATCCAGAATCTGTGGCAAGATCTGAAAACTGCTGTTCACAAACGCTGTGCATCTAATCTGACTGAGCTGGAGCTGTTTCAAAGAAGAATGGGCAAAGATTTCAGTCTGTAGATGTGCAAAGCTGGTAGAGACAGACCCTAAAAGACTGGCAGCTGGAACTGCAGCTGGTTCTACAAAGTATTGACTCAGGGGCTGAATAATTACACACACCCCACTTTGCAGTTATTTATTTGTAAAAATGTTTGGAATCATGTCTGATTTTCGTTCCACTTCTCACGTGTGCACCACTTTGTGTTGGTCTTTCACGTGGAATTACAATAACATTGATTCATGTTTGTGGCTGTAATGTGACAAAATGTGGGAAAGTTCAAGGGGGTCGAATACTTTTGCAACCACTGTAAATTTGTTTTATGTCTTATGCTTGTATGATTATGTAAACTGCTTGCTTTTATGCTGCTTTTATTATTCTGCTGTGTACAGTGTCCTTGAGTATTTTGAAAGGCACTTTCAAATAAAATGTATTATTATTATTATTATTATTGAGGCTGTCATTTTTAACATCTAGATGGATGTTAAAATCACCCACAATTATCTGAGCCGAGCACTAAATCAGATAAAAGTCTGAGAAATCAGACAGAAACTCAGGTGGGCAACAGAATAAAACTGTTTGACTTTTACAGCTAGGGTGGGTGAGGCTAAGCATCAGGGTTTCAAATTAATTACATCTCTGTCTGGGTTTTTGGTTGAATAAGAAGGTGCAGTGAAAAATTGCTGCCACACCCTCTCCTCGGCCTGTGCCTCAGGGATTCTGATAGTTACTATGACTCAGGAGTGTTTATTCATTTAAACTAACATAATCATTTTGCTCTAACCAGGTTTCTGTAAAGCAGAGTAAATCAATATGTTAATCGATTATTAATTCATGTACAAAAAGAGACCTAATGGTTAATAATCCACAGTTTGCTGTTTTACCCTTTGGTGCACTTGATGATACTAGATTGTTCTTTCTTTGTAATTTTTAATTTTAAAGCATTTCTTGATGATTTTCTTTGGTGGTCTAGGACAGACACAGTCTTTATGTGGAATGGGGTTTAGGGGAAATAACAGGAGTTAATCTATGGTGCTGCTTCCAGGTCCCAACTCTGGATAGTCATTTTGGGTAATTTAATAAATCTAGATTAGATTAGATTAGATAGAACTTTATTAATCCCTTGGGTGGGTTCCTCTGGGAAATTCGATTTCCAAAAAAGCACAGCACCGACAGAAGTTACAGAGTTACAGAATATTATATATATATATATATATATATATATATATATATATATATATACACACACACACACATATATATAAATACAGAGACAATATAAATAAAATATACGAAGGGGATAAATAGAATAAATAGGAATAAAAATAAAAATACAAGTGAATTGCACATTTCAAGTATTGAGTCTATTGCACTGTTGACTATTTACAAAAAGTATTGCACAAAAGGTATTGTACAGTGAGGTGAAGAGGCACTACAGCTTAGTTGTTCCCCCCTCCTTTGTCCTCCTGTTTCCCCTCCCTCTCCCCTCCAGGGAGGAGTTAAACAGTCTGATGGCGTGTGGGACAAAGGAGTTTTTAAGTTTTAAATCTGGCCAGAAACGAGAGCTGCACCATTCATAGTGCAATGGATTCCTTTCTCCTAACATCAATAATCTATAAAGCCAGACAACCAGCAACTTAAGGAGAACATGCAGCGAAAGAAAAGTCTGACATTGTTTCCGGAAAGGTTACACACGATTCAGTATTCATGTTAGTGAACTCAGATTGATGGAACCATGTGTCACTACTGCTTGAATGATGATTTTCTGTCATTTGCCTTCATCTTCATTGCTGCTCTGGCCCCTGGAACACAATTCACTATGGACACATCTCCAGTTCAGTGACTCTGACCTCCACCAGTGATAATGGGCTTCATTTAGTACAGTATCAGCAATTACTAAAGGAGTAACTACACATCCTACATACTGAGCAGAAAGAGCAGGGACAGGTTTAGAGGCCATGCAGAGGGAAACACTATGACATATTGAAAACACTGTATACTTTTTACCACAAAAGCAGGGATATTATGATGTCATAGTAATTTTACCCTACCAATCAGTAGGGTAAAAGTACTCATGTGTAGCATTTATACACCTATAACAACCACACATTTTTATGCACAAAATGAATATTATCATGTTTCCTGGCAAACACCAAGCAAATAATCTATGTTGACTTTTATATTACAGAGCACGACCTAAATATTGCAGGAGATCAACAAAAATTGGCTAATTTTAAATTCAACCAGCCCCTTATTTATCATCTTTCATATACACAAGATCGACCACAGTTACTTCTCTCAGCATCATTGAGTAAATTGCTTTGACAACAGCAAGAAAAGACCAAACAATACTACAGCACTAGTTACAAAATTACAATACAGTAATTACAATCTGGAACAGATTCCAGATTTTCATCAGGATAATGATGAAATAATGAATACAGGATACATGATAGTTAGAGGAAGATCGTATTCTGACAGAATAAAATGACAAGTTGTCCATGGTTATTAGTGGAGTTTGCATAACACTGCTGCATGCAGCGTATTTCAGCCTGTTCTGCCTCTTATTTGTTTAATAGTGTTCTCTACCAAACATATTGAGCAAACATATTGGTTGAACGGTGCACTGTACAGGATATTCTCAATGACAATGTATCAATTGAAGGCTTCCAAACTGTTCGAGCTGACTGGGAAAGCTCTGCAATTGATAAGCAGTTCTTGTTAACAACATAACCTTCTGCACTAGCTCCACTGTCCCAGCTCCGACTCTCTGCTACCCAAATAACAAGCCATGGGCGACTAATGACATCAAAGACCTCCTCAATAACAAGGGGATGTTTTTCAGAGTGAGAAATAAAGTGGAGCTGAGAATGGGATTATTGAGCGGCAAGATCAGAGAAACTAAGAACAATAACAGGAGAAAGCTAGAGCAGAAACTCCAGCAAAACAGCAGAGAGGTCTGGAGTGTCATTAAGGATTCAAACCATCCAATAGAAGAGAAGCTGCTGGGGACAGAGCCAGTGACTTGAATTTGTTCTTCAACTGATTTGATACTGCAGTCAATGCTCAGCTCCTACTGACTTAACTGTGGTGAGCCTGCAGTCCACAGCCACACCACTCTCTCTCCCTTTCTCTCCTTACTGCACCTTCGCCTCCAGTGAAAAACCCGACACCTCTCCGCCACCCATCACTTTCACGTACGACCACGTTCAGAAACACTATACTCAGGTAAGTATGCATGACCAGACAGGATGAGTCCCAGCACGAGTACACACTGCAATAGTTCCACTCTCTTAATATCTCTTAATACAGAGGGGGACCTAAATTTTTACATCAAATAGATGATAACCTGCATATGTGTGTTTTCTTTTTACGTAGTTTATCCCCTGTAGAGAAGAAGTATGACAGTGATGACAAAAAACTCCTAGCCGTTAAACTAGCCCTGGAAGAATGGAGGCATTGACTCAAGAGGGCAGAGCAGTTATCACTGTAGAGGAGGGTGTAACTATTGCACTGTGCATTAGATGGAGGAGTTGTACAAGGAGATAACCACATGGAGATAACATCTGCCTTTCTGACATCACCTTAATAGAGTCCAGCTCCATCCTCACAAGATCACTGGCCTTGCGAATCCGTTTATTAAGTCTGTTGGCATTTGCAACCCTCTCTATGCAACAGCATAGAGAATGTGTACTCTGAGGTATTTATAGTCCACCACGATGTCCACATCTACCCTCTGGACTGAAAGAGGCGCCACTGGTTTCCTGGTCCTCCTCAAGTTAGGGTCAATTTTTTGTCTTTGTCACATTGAGCTGCAGGTGATTCTGCTTGCACCATGTTATAAAGGAGTCAACCACAGCCCGGTACTCTGTCTCTTCACTTTCACTGCTGCATCCAACCACAGCAGAGTCATGAGAAAACTTCTGAACATGGCAGGTTTCTTTGCAGTGGTGAAGTCTGTGGTTTAGAGGACAGCCTTTGTGGTGCCCCTGTGTTGCTGATCACCTTGTCAGACACACAATGTTGAGGACACACATATCATCAGTCTTTTAAGACTTCAGAAGTCAGTAATCCTGGGAACCACTGGGATGTCGCATCTTTGGTACAGGAACGAGGCCTGACATCTTCCACAGCACTGGGACCCTCTGCAGACTCAGACTCATCATGAACAGTTTATGAAAGACTCTATAAAGCTGGGGGGCACAGGCCTTGAAGACACAGGGACTCACCCTGTCTGGTCCAGCAGACTTGCCTGCACCCGTATGTTCTGGACACAAGAGAGGGGCTGAGCTGTCAAGTTATCACCGCCGGGTGGTGAGTTGGATCAGTTGGCGGGGGAGGATGTTGGACAAACCTGGCACATCAAATGTATACTAAGGCCAGGCAGAGGCCCCGGTCCAAATGGACCATGTTCAGCACCTCGACTGCCGGACCCCCTGACTGAATTGCAGCCGCAAGGTGGTTGGTGCCTGTTGTGGTGGTAATGCCCAAACCAAATGGTGGACACCAGAGGTGAAGGGAGCCACAAGGCTGAAGAAGGAGTCCTTCCGGGCTTGGCTAATCTGTGGGACTTCAGAGGCAGCTGATAGGTACCGACAGGCCAAAAGGAATGCGGCTCAGGCAGTGGCTGAAGCAAAAACTAGTGGTGTGAGAGGACTTCAAAGAGGCCATGGAAAAAGACTTTCGGACTGCTTTGAAGGGATCCTGGCAAACCGTCAGGTGACTCAGGAGGGGAAAGTGGTGTTCTACATGCACTGTGGTGGAGCACTGCTGACTTCAACTTTAAAATTGTCGGGTGGTGGAAGGAATACCTCAAGGACCTCCTTTATCCCACTGGCATGTCTTCTGTGGAGGAAGCAGAGTCTGGGGGCAAGGGGAAGACTCTTCTATCTCCAGAGGTTAGGTCACTGAGGCAGTTACACACCTCCTTGGCTGCAAGGTTCACCCTGAGTTCCTGTAGTCTCTGTATGTTGTAGGTCTTGACTGACACACCTCTGGAGACTTGCGTGGAGATCAGGGCGGTACGTCTGAATGGGAACCACCACCCCAGTCTGCAAATCTTTAAGAAGAGGGACTGGAGGGTGTATTCCAACTACAGGAGATCACACTCCTCAACTTTCGTGGGAACGTTTATGCCAGGGTGCTGGAAAGGAGAGTTTGTCCGTTAGTCAAATCTCGGAAACAGGAGGAACAATGTGGTTTTCGTCCTGGTCATGGATCACTGGACCAGCTCTTTATCTTCTCGAGGATACTTGAGGGCGTATGGGAGTTTGTCCAACCAGTCTACATGTGTCTTTTGGACTTGGAAAAGGCATTCAACCGTGTCTCTCGGAGTGTCAGTGGTGGGAGATGCTTCGGGAGTATGAGGTGTCTGGGACATTGCTATGGACCATTCGATCTTTATACAACTGTTGCAAGAGCTTGGTCTGCATATCCGGCAATAAGTTTGACTTTTTTCCGGTAGGTGATGGACTCTGCCAGGGCTGCCCTTTGTCACCGATTCTGTTCATAATTTTTATGGACCGAATTTGTAGGCATAGTGGAGGAAGGCTTTCATTTGAGTGGCCTCAGAATCTCATCTCTGCTTTTCGCAGATGATGTGGTTCTGGTGACTTCATCAGGTGATAGTCTACAGTTCGCACTGGAACGGTTCACAGCCATTCAGCCAAGTGTGAAGCAGTGGGAATGAGAATCAGCACCTAAATCTGAGGCTATGGTCCTGAGCCGGAAAAGGGCGGAGTGCATCTCTGGGTCTTGTTCACGACTGACCAGAGAAGGGAGCGGGAGATCAACAGCCAGATTGGTGCTTCGTCTGCAGTGATGCGGACGCTGTACTGGTCCGTCATGGTAAAGAGAGAGCTGAGTGTAAAAAGCAAAGCTCTCAATTTACCAGTCGCTCTACGTCCCTACCCTGAGCTATGGTCATGAGCTGTGGGTAGTGACTGGAAGAAGGACATAACACATACAAGTGGCAGAAATGAGCTTCCTTCGAAGGGTGGCTGGCCTCTCTTTTAAGCCGGGCAAACACTGTGCGATTTTTTTCAGTCATGTTATTCAGCTCCTGCTCAAACTGTACGACTGAATCACAGGGGTTAGAAGTTCGTAGGTCATAATGCAGGGTCTCACACTATACGGCCCGATGCTCTTATGCCACCTGAGTGCTCACACTGTGCATCTATAATATGAAGTGGTAATATGAAGCTTATAACACAAAATCTGTCTCTCACTCTCCCTCCCTCTCTCTCTGTCTTTCACTCACACAGACACACACCACCACATCAACTTTGCTAAATCGCTAATGAAAAACATTGACCAGGCAGCTGTGATTGAGCAGCAATGTCCATCCAGCTCTTTTCACGGTTGTTGCGGTCGTGATAATTTTGTGAGGCCACATCGAAAAGGCTCGGATGAGCTTGCCATAGTTCTACAAGTTGTGCCTCCATCGCTTGTGTCCAGATCACACGCTGCACTGCCATGCTGCTCCATCTTTTTCACTTCCATTTCTGTGTTTGTCCATGTGCAGGGTGGGTTTTGTTGACACCCTCATGAGGGGCGACAGGATTTCAAACAGGTTTGATTTTCTTGCAACGATACGATTGCTGATTGGGAGCTGGTCGTGAGGTGTTAATCGCTTCTCGTTACCCCATGTATATTACACGATGATGCACAACTCACGATTAAGGCGAAACTCAGGCCGATACTTAAAACGACTGAATAATCATTTCTAAATGGGCCAAAAATTGCACAGTGTATGCCCACCTTAAGAGACAGTTCAGCCATCTGAAGTGGCTCAAAGTAGAGCCGCTGCTCCTCCACATCAAAAGGAGCCTGTTCAGGTGTTTTGGGCACCTGACAAGGATGCTTCATTTACAGATATAAATGGGCATTACCTGCATAGCAATAAAAATGTATGCCATGTCTTCAAATTATACTGCCAAAGGGAAGCATGTATAGTAGTGGTGCAACGGATCATGGTTGATCCGTAATCTGAACCGATCCCACTCCACGGTTCCTAAGATTCGAAAAAGAAGAAAAAAAAATATGTGTATGGTGGCGTGGTGGGTCTGTCAAGCAATAGTTATGGTCAGCGCTAGCGAAGTGGAGTGGAGTGAGTGGAGGAGCAGAGGAGTTTGCAGTATTTAAGCAGCCCTTTGCTGCCCAATCTGACCGGGCTAAAGCTATTACAAAAGCTATTGGGGTGTTTAGCTGCAGACGGGAGGCCGTATTCCTTTGTGCAAAACAAGGGGTTTAAACTATGATGAACGTGCTCGAGCCACGCTATGATATCTCGTTGCGTGTCCACTTTAGTGGCAAGATCATTCCAAGCATGTATGATCAGAAAAAGATTTAAGTTATGGCTGAAATGTCCCAGGCATATTCTGTTGCCCTAACTACTACAAATGGGTGGACCTCCGGGACAACGGAAAGCTACGTGACCGTGACAGCTCATATCACAGCAGAGTGCGATATAATGAGCGATATGTATTATTGTAGGGTCTACCTTACAATATAAAGCGCCTTGAGGCGACTGTTGTTGTGATTTGGTGCTTTATAAATAAAATTGAATTGAATTGAATTGAGTGGTAGATACAAAGCCCTATACTGCCCCATATTGAACCATATTTTTTTTAATACTTGCGTGGAATGAATCTTGAGTTGAATGTTTTAACAGGCAAAAAATACTTCAATAAGTAAATGTTCAATTTTTGTCTTTTTTCTTTTTTTGCTGATCTGAAAATTGATCGGATCCGTGACTTAAAACTGTGATCCGATTCAATTCAATTCAATTTTATTTATATAGCGCCAAATCACAACAAAAGTCGCCTCAAGGTGCTTCATAGATACAGAGAAAAACCCAACAATCATATGACCCCCTATGAGCAAGCACTTTGGCAACAGTGGGAAGGAAAAACTCCCTTTTAACAGGAAGAAACCTCCGGCAGAACCAGGCTCAGGGAGGGGCGGGGCCATCTGCTGTGATTGGTTGGGGTGAGAGAAGGAAGACAGGATAAAGACATGCTGTGGAAGAGAGACAGAGGTTAATAACAGATATGATTCAATGCAGAGAGGTCTGTTAACACATAGTGAGTGAGAAAGGTGACTGGAAAGGAAAAACTCAATGCATCATGGGAGTCCCCCGGCAGCCTACGTCTATTGCAGCATAACTAAGGGAGGATTCAGGGTCACCTGGTCCAGCCCTAACTATATGCTTTAGCAAAAGTTTGAAGCCTAATCTTGAAAGTAGAGATAGTGTCTGTCTCCCGAATCCAAACTGGAAGCTGGTTCCACAGAAGAGGGGCCTGAAAACTGAAGGCTCTGCCTCCCATCCTATCCTAACCGTTGCACCACTAATGTATAGTGTAAAGAACCACCAAGGTTCTATGAAATTCTATGAAAGTTCAACTGATCCAGTTGAAAATATCCATATTAGCTGAGCCCTGCATTTGCCACAGATCAATTACCCAGCTTAAAATGTAAAATGGATTTTGGATGTTATGGATGTTAAATCTGAAAAGCCTATGTGACCTCCTTCTAGAGGTACCACATTCACAAGATCTTCAGAAAATTTTATCTCTGACGTTGAGGTTGAGGCCACTGAGATTCAAACCTGTTAGAGATTTTTAATAGAAACACATATGGTATTTTAAAAGTCCAGGGTGACATCTTTCTCAAGTTATCGTGGTAACAACGGCTTTAGAAACATGACCTTGAGGTCAAAGTCCTTATGAGCCTGTGTGCAAGTTCCTCACCAACAATCGAATTTGAACACTACCAACAGCTATCTACTATCTTAGAAAACAAAATGCACAATGACATTCAGAAACCAAACACTCAAGCAAGAACAGAGCAGAAAATGGAAAAAACAACAGGACATAGGGTTGTTCACATGCTGGCTACACGGGACAGCAAACACACCCAGAGCCCAGGATACCAGCCGACACAACCGAGAGGGGGCAGGGGTGGCACCCATCCCCGTCACCCCTGCCATCTCCTGGCAGAGCAGAAGGTGCCCACCCCACCCCAGAGGGGTGAACACAGGACTCAGACACAAATTCCTTCAGGAGGACCCCGGACATGCACCGTGCTGGCCAACGCAGCACACGGGGGAGCGAAAGGAATGGGGAACGAGAAAAGGGGAAGTCCCCATGCATCCATGACCTACATCGATCCATTCCAGCTAAGGCAGAAGGGGGAGGCACAGTGCCTCAGGCAGCGATCTTTTAGTCTCAGTAAGGACTCAGTTTCAGGACCACCCTGCTCACCTGCCAACTCTGTCCAGCTCAACAGCCTTACCTGCAGTCTATTTCCATTTTGACTTATAATCTGCCTCTAAGTAAATAAAATCGTAAATATATGTTTGTGTCCTGTTCTTGGTTCCCTTTGCCTGGCTGTGGCAGTCAATGAGTTAGTAATGGAAGGCCATGAGTAAGTAACTTGTGACTGTAAGTTAGAAGAGTGTTGCCAAAAATATTGGTTATTGCATTTCCAAACGTTTCTACACCATGGCCATCAGTTATTGATATTGTGGCTATGTATTAATAACTTGTGGCCACAAGAGCTATGTATTACAACAATACATGTTTTTTCCACTAATGTCAGCAGAGGACTCCTTACCCTCTGCTTACATTAGCTACCTTACTCAAACACATCTTTATTTTCCTCCATCTTCGGTCTAACTTTGATAATGAATAAGGTCATGACCCTGAAAAATCAATGTCCTAAAGAAAGAGAGAACAGCAGAAAGGAGGAAGGCTTGAGAAAAACAATATCACGACAAGGTTCCCAAGGGAGTAAACAACAAATGCATTAGAAGAAATAAGGTAATTATATAATAACATGGCATGCTATTCACATAGTTAGATGGGATACAAGTGGTACAGTGCAGAAAGGTAGTGAGGGTGGTGGTTGAAAGTACCTGGTGATATCCAAGTCAGGAAACAGACTTAAGATATAGTTAGGGAGTGGGGCAGAGTGGAAGATGCTTTTGTCACACTCCACTGAGGAATAGTGTCGGGGGGAGGGCACTTTGTCACTTAGTTTGTTCACAGTGCTGTAAACTGGCTCAGGAGGCCTATATTGAAGCGAGAGACAAGAGCAGAGAGATTAGTGTCCAGAGGCAGAGGTGGAATAGAGGTGGAGCAGATGGAGTACAATAGACTGGCATAAATACATACGTGAAAGATGGGAAGAAAACACATAACGCACCTTGAGATGTGGCTAAAAGGGGAAAAAATACTGTACACACTGAGAAGTCTTACTGGTCAACACACCCGATCTAGGGGTGTCATGCGTTGCACACTTACTAATTCATAGTAACACAAATTTTTACTTAATTACAAACTTAAATGGTCAACAGTTCACTTCCACAAATCCACTTGATTTCTTATTGAGTAATAGTGTCACTTTGATCCATGTCCTCCACAGAATTATATATTTACACATTTATACTTTGTTAGGTATGTCTGTTCAGTTGCCTATTGTGATCACATGGCAGCAAATCAGTACATATAAGCATGCAGCTGTGGTCAAGATGGTCATTTTAAATTGATTTTAATTACTTTGAATGTAGCATGGTTGATAGCGCCAGACAATTTGAATTAAGGAACCGGCTGGTCAAACCCCCACAAGGCTGCCCGCTGGGATTGAAATGATGGGACGAGGCGTGAGTTTCTCAAAATGGGCTCATTGAGTCAGCACGGAGAAGATCTTGGAGAACGCACGGCTGCCGTGAACACTCAGAACAAGACCTCTGAGTGAAAAACTGGATTACATCTGGAGAGGCCAGCTCGAATAACACCTTTGAGCTCAAATTCGATCACATCTTGGGGAAGTGCACTGCGGTCGTGAGTTCTCAGAACCTGCTCTTTGAGCAAAAAGAACGACAACATCACGGAACGTAAGTTTGGATAACATCATGGAGAAGCTCGCGGCTCTCCAACGGGAGATTGAGAGACCAGTGTTGGACTGTTAGAACTGCTTTGAAATTCATATAAGTTGTTCGCACTAAAGTAAAAACTATCATCACTTCATGCGGAGACCCTCTCGGAGCTGAACAAAACACCCTGATAACGACTGCGTTTAGTCTGTTCCTTCCCATTCCATGCAAGGCCACCTGGGTTGGCTGGAAGACTGTTTACTTAGCCTGGCAGGGCGAAGGACACTGTCTCAGCTGAACTCTGGACACGCACACACACACACACACACACTGATATGCACACACTCATCCCCCCTCCCTTTCCAAACGCCTTCGATGCTTGTCCCCTCCCGGGGAAGATGGCGGTCGACTGGACCAGCTCAGACATGCTGCAGGACCGGATGCGCTGTCTACACCGGCTCTCTCTTACCCTTTACCCGCCCCTGTTGCTTGTCTTGTGTTTCTATGGTGTATTGATAGTCATGTGCTTTTTGTGCTGAGGTGTTTTTTCTGTTATCAAACTGTTCTCCCACTAGGAGCTCAGTCTGAGTGGAGTTTTTTTTCTCCTCCTCTTACCTCATGTTATGTATTTTCGTTGTTTTTTTCCTATCAGCCGACCTTTCTGACGTGTCTCCCCAATGTGATGTTTGTGTAAAGTTGGTCTTTTTAATTTAACAAGTAATCAGAAATAATGTGTTACTGCCCATCTCTGCTAGTATATCTATATATGATTTCTGCTAATGGTTAATCGTATATAACTTGAATCAAATATAATTAAGTATAAATCAAATTAATATAGTGAAGGAGAACATGTAACACATTTAATGGAATAACTGTAATGCTTGAATTTTGACCAGATTTTTGTGTTTGTTGAGATTCAAAGAGGAAGTGCAGTAGAGTCTAAGGAGCTTGGAAAGAAAAGCGTCTGGACTTCTTTAAGTTTCCTGAAGACGTTTCTTCTCTCATGTGAGAAGCTTCTTCAGTTCCAAGGTCAAATGGTGGAGAGTCCCAGATTTAAGTCCAAGGGGACACACGAGCAAAATGGAGTCTATTAGGTAGAAATGATACAAACCACTGCAGTAAAGTACCTGTAATACCTACAGCGTGCTCTAATCACTCTAATAGGATATGATGGTCGACAGTATCGAACGCTGCACTGTCCACAAATTATATCAGGTTCCATTGAAACCAGCAACCATTCAGTCCTAAGGACAGTACATGTTACCCCAAGATAACGAATGATATTCTGATGTCAGCTCTGTTTCAGCTCTTCACTAGAATTTCATTAAAGGACGAAACACATCAACGGCATTGTTGAGAAAGGCAGGATTGAAAGAGACTGAATTCTGAACTCATCGCATGTGACTCATTACTCCTCTGTTTATGTAAGCCTGTGTTTGCCTTTGCCCTCTGTCGTGTTGTACCTCCTCATGTGTGCAAGTCTCTCTGCATTTCTAGTTTCCTGTTGTTTGAGTTTTCAGGTCCCAGTGTTTTGTTTCTAGTTTCCATTTTTTCCAGTTTAGTTTGTTTTTTGTGAGTTTATATTTTGCACTATTTTCCCAGAAATAAAGCTGCTACCTTTAGTTTTACCTTCCATCTATGAGTCAAGCATTTGGGTCCAATCCTGCCACACAGCTCCACATGGCAATTATACATGATTCTCCATGAGAAAAATGGTATGTTGCAATTGTTAAACACAGAATTGATTTTGCTGATAATCATGATAATTGCTTAGTACTGATCAGAATATTATCAGGTATAACTTTAATCAATGTACTAAATGGCCTGTTTGTGATTACTTGTCAACAACGGTGATTGGTTCTCATTGGCTCTGCTTTGAGATTCACCACCATCTCTAAGCAGCATACCCAACACATTACATTCATGCAAATGAATTGCATTCATGCGGTCAAATGTTGGAGCTATTTCCCCTATTTGTTGTGATCAGTGTTGGAAAAGAAAGTAATGTATTACACAAAACAAGCTTCTTCAAAGCAATACAGTACATTACTTAATTATTCCCAGGAGAAAGTAATTTGTTATACTACTAATTATGTTATTTTTGTGTTTCAACCCATTGCGTCATAGTTACAATTTAAAAATATAAACTTTTATGCTACAGTCCCACACACCAACACAAATAGTATGAATACAACAGCACAAAGCAAAGATGAAAACCAGCAAAAAGAGACTTTAACCTCCTAGGACCTGGCGTCCACATTTGTGGACATCACATTCTGGGATGTCTAGACCAAAATACCTCATTTTGCTCTACAACGGCCTGATATCCACTTTTTTTTTTTTTTTTTGCCTGTCCCATTTGGTTCTTTAGCCGTCAGAATTGTTGTCTGAAGACCAACAAGGATACCCAATGGATTTATTTTGCCAAATGGATCATCGTGGCATTGCCGTATTGGTCCATTTGATCGACCTTTGTTTTTATTATTTATTTTATTTTATTTTCAGATGTTACAGACGGGACAGACATGAGTGAGGGATAGGAAAGGGAGAAAGAACGATGAAGGAAAAGAAAAACAGAAGGGGAGAGGGACAGCGAGAAAGGGGGGGAGAAAAAAAAATCTCCTGGATCACCTGTTGAGAGAAGAAGAATAGAAAACAAGCAAAAAAACCCAAAGCAACATACTAAACACAACACCATCGCATTAATCTAGCTGAGTGTAAACAGCAGTAAATACTAAATATTCAATGTTGTTGTGCAGCACGCAGGACAGACAGCGCACAATGTGCTTTGAAGTTGCAGCCAAGAAAGGTGTAATTTAAGTCTACGAGCAGTGAACACCCGTGTGCACACCTGTGTGGATCAGCGTGCTTGTATTCAAAAGGTTTCCCCATGTAATGGTCTGCAAGAGGATGTAGAGAGCCATAGCCCCGTCCCCCAGGGCATGAAGCAGGCATGGAGGAGATCCAGGCCCCAGACATCCAGAGGCCCCAGAGTGCGAGAGCCCAAGGAGGACCACCGTAGGGGCATCCGTGCCACCCTCTTATGAAGAGCTGAGGAGAGCCCCAGATGAGGGGTCACCCAGTAGCCACCGAGCAGAAGCCAGAGGGGGCTGCACCGGCGTGCCCGCCGGCTCTGCCGGCAGCCAGCTGTGCCAGAGTGAACCGAGCCGCAGGCCCAGAGGCCGGAGGCCTGAGGGCCCCCCGCAACCCGGAGGAGGCCTAACTGAGCAACAGACGCCAGGCCCCGCCAGGTAGCCACCGGGAGTGAGCTGGTACATACCTGAGCGCCCAGCCCCGGACACCAAGAACCACCAATGCACCGAAAAGATTTTTAGAATATCAACAAATTAAATCCATAGTAAAAAAGAAATTTAACCTCAGTCAAGTTGAATTACAAACACCACCAAGTGCGGCACATTTCCTTACTCTTAAATCCCCCAAATTATTATCTAAAATATACAGAACACTTTCTAAATTAGATGAATCAATAGCCCTTCCTATTGCAAAATGGGAAGCAGATTTATCAGTCAGCTTAGACCAAAACTTCTGGTCTCAGATTTGCTTAAAAACCTTTAAATTGATTAAAAATCCCAGTCTGCAATTAATACAATACAAAATACTACATAGAGTGCACTATACAGGTCATCGGATGTTCAAGATGGGCTTTACATCTTCCAACAACTGCTCACACTGTCAAGGCAATACACCAGACAATTACATTCATGCTCTTTGGTTCTGTCCACCAGTGCAGAAGTTTTGGCGCGAGATATGTGAAGACTTATCAAAGTGTCTGAAATGTAAAATGACAGTGTGAGCAGTTGTTGGAAATTCCTCCCCTTTAGTGTGCTTGCTGGGAAAACTGGATGAGGTCACTACAGAAACGAATACAGTCCACGTGGTTTTTACTGCCCTATGCATCGCCAAGAAAACGGTCCTCATGAACTGGAAAAATAAAAATAATCTTAATTCTAGCCAATATAGAAACCTGGGTGGGCGGGTGGGTACACGGGGGCTCAGCCCTGGCGCAGGGGGCCTCTTGTGCATCGGCCTAACTGGGGGGCTCTTCAACTGGCGGGGAGGTTGTTCCATCCTTGCAGGAGTCCACTCTGCAGGTGGGGGAGAGACATAGGAGAGGTGGAGAATAAACTTAACCTGGGTGTCTGTTGTCTTGTGTAGTCTGGGAGACGATTGAATGTTGGGGTGGGTACAGTTTCCTCTGCGGTGGGGTAGGGTGGGCTGCCCCGGGTCCTGTGGGGCTTGGCAGTGCTACCGTAGGCCCCGGTCTGGATGGACCTGGGCTCCCTTGCCTTGGTGGGTACCAGAGGACGGGGGTGCCTACTGGGGTCAGCGGGGGAGCCGGCCCTAGGGAGGGGCATCCTCCCCTCCCTCCTTTTCCTCCCCATCCCCGGCTACCTCCCTCTTCCCGCTCCACCACACTCACCCACACAGGTAGGGCCTTGGGGTGTGGGTGTGTCACAAGGTTGCAGGGGAGACATCCCCCCCCACCCCCTCCTGTCCCCTTCTGGCCACCTGTGCGTCAATTTTGTCTCACAACTTAGACATCCACATTACTTACACTCTCATAACACACACATATATATAGGGCCTTGAGGGTGGGCACGTTAACGGCGTCCGGTGGACGGTCTGTGTACTCAAACCTACCTCTGGCGCCGGTGCCCACCTCTCAATTTTAAACCCATGTAGACATTGAGGGTTCTCGGGAGGGGCCGTGCTAACACCTGCTGCTCTCTGGCAGCAGCACCATGCTCTCCCTTGTTTTAAATGCACTTTAAACAACACGCAGCAACACTACACATGAGCGGGAGGAGGGAGGTATGGGGTCTTCACACCCCCCCGTTCTCTGCTAGCCATCGGGGCGGGGGGGCTGGGAGGAGATGTTGGCTGTCCGATTGGCCTCCCTGCTGCTGCGGAGCCTGGGACGGTCTGCTTGCCTCCACCCCGGGAGGAAGGGTAACATCTCTTGGGTCTGGGTTCTGTTTCCCCCTCTGGGGGCAAGGGTACCTGGACCCGGGGTATAGAGTATGTTTGGGGAGTGTGATTGTGTGTACATGACCATTTATGTCAATCCTTACATTGGGTGAGTGCTGAGTGTTTGTATATGTGTGCATGAGGGTGGGAATGCATGTTTGTGTCTGTGTGTGCCTGTTTGTCTGTGTCTATATGTCAGGTCGGGTCTTAGACTTCACCTCTCTGGGAACTCCCAGGCCCTCCAAGGCCTATCTCCCCTCACCACACTCCCTGCCAGTGACTGATGCCCTCAGGGGCCTGATATCCACTTACGAGGACATTATACTGCCACTGTTCTATCAAAATTTAAAACGAATGTCCTCATATGTGGCTCTCATTTTTCTCAGAAACAAAAATCAGGTAAAAAAATAAAATAAAATCTGGTAATTCTTTGTTTTTACATTCATCAGGTCCCAATCAGCCCAAATAGCAAAGAAAAATTAAAAATGCCATGAAAGAGTTCGGGTCTTCGGAGGTTAAAGTGCCACGGTGATTCTACCTGAGAAAGCATTAGCAGCATGATGCAGTTGTTTCTGTTCTGGACACAGTTTGCCCTGCATTGTGCTCATGTCCTTTTTAAAAAATAAAAGTAATGGGTGTATCCATGCTGCAGACCGCGCCACTATATTCTACCTCTTGCACAAGAATTGAAATAAGCTGGTTGTAGCGTGAGTGCAAGTGGAATCGATAGAAAATCAAAGTAACAATTCCAGAGGAATTAAACTACTGGGAACTACTTGACTTCCATCCCTATATCCAAGGGATGCTGGGGAAATCAGGTCACAATGAACCATATTCAGCACCTCCATTGCTGAGGCTTCTAGAAGGAGCTGTGGCTGCAAGGTGGTTAGTGCATGAATTTCTCCGAACCAGATGGGTGACACTGATTCTGATTCTGTGACTCTTTCTTTTGCCAATAAGCTAAAGAAAGAGTCATGTTCAGTCTTGTCTAGCCTGTGGAACTACAGATGTAGCTGAAGGGTACCACCACACCAAACAGAATGTATTCTGATTGGTAGCTGAAGAAAAAACTTGTGTGTTGGAAGAGTTCGATGAAGTCATGGAGAAAGACTTTCGGTCTTCCTTGAAGTGATTCTATCAAACTGTCAGATGGGATTCAGAATTTGTAAGCGGTGCTCTATTCACAAGGTGTATACTGGGAGTGGGGCACTGCTGACCTCAAATGAAGCCGTAATCGGACGATGGAAAGATATTTCCAGGAACTCCTCAATACCAGTGAAACTGAAGCAGAGTCTTGGCATGAGGAGGACGAATCGCCCATCAGGTCATGGTGAAGAGAGAGCTGAGCATAAATGTGAAGCTGACAATTTACAGTCAAACTACGTCCCTACTGTCACAGATGGTCAGAAGCGCTGGGTAGTGACAGAAAGAATAAGATCACAGACACAAGCGGTGGAAATGGGCTTTCTTCAATAGGTGGGTGATCTGTCTCTTAGAGATACGGTGAGGAGTTTAGCCATCTAAATGGAAACCTTAAGGGATCTCAATACCGCATAATCACATTTCAACTAGAGGTGGGAAATGAATTTTAATTGCGATTATTTAATTTGAAAAAAGTAATGTGTAAAAAAAAAAAGCATTTAATTGCACTTTGCATTTCATGCAAAGGGGAACTTTTGTCAGTGCACGATTTCCTGCTATACCGATTACACTGATGCACATATCAGAGCTATAAAGAATCAGAAGAAAGTGGTTTGCTAGGACTGATCGGAGGCAAATTTCACTTCAAAAGACTACTGGAAGACTAATGGATTGCTCTGGACTGTAGACCACTATAAGTGGTAGAAGATAGGGGATTAGAAAATGTGCTACAGTTAGCGTAAGGTGAACCAACTTTCCAACTGCCGTGCTAAAAGACTATTTCAAGTCAAATCCAACACCTTTATGACACTGAAAAGCAAAATTTGATGCATTACAAACAGCCCTGCTAATATGGAGGTGGAGCAGGGCATCTCCTAATTGGAAGGTTGGTAGGTTAATCCACGGCTGCTCCAGCCTCCAGACGGCATGCCTTTTTTTTTTTTTTGGTCTTTGGCTCTCGGAGGAGGTGGACGCATCTTTCATCCTCTCCTTCTCCTTATCTTCCCTGCTGCTGCTTCTATGTCCTTGTCTGGTCTTGTCTGACTCTAACCCTGAGAGACCTTCTCATTCTCGCTCTGGTTCTCTAAAACCTAAAGAAGAACTATGGATTTGATCAACTGGTCCCTTAATGCAATTGACACCCTCTTCTCAACGAGAAGCCTAAGATCAGGAGCCTGAGTGCCCTGGAGGGACGTTCCCTGCTGGATACACGATGGACGGGTGGCAGAAGTGGCGCGTCGTGTGCCTAGCGGGACTGTCTATTGAGGACATTGAAGACATCTACCTATTCGGCTAATGGGGCTCTTGCTGATTGGAGCTGGCTTGGCCCTGCATGGTGTATCGGAAATGGAAGAAAATGGTGACTGCCACCTTGATCGAAATGTGGGAAGAGCTGTGAGTACTCAGACTGTTCCTACTGAATATAATATGGGAAAGATCTTGGAGGAGCCCCGGAGACCATTGACAGACGATAAGAACAACTGTAAAATTGATGCAGTCTGTTCGCTCTAAAACAACATATCCATCAGCTACCTCCCCACCCTGACGGCGCCAGCTGGATGCTCTTGAAGGCTGACGCGACGAGAACAACAACAATTCGGGGCGAAAGGACACTTTCTCAGGCTGAACTCAGGACACACATACTGACACGCCCTCACCATCATCCCCGCCTTCCCCGAATCCAACGCCTCCTCACATGCTTACCTCCCATCTGATGTGGACAGCGGTCCAGCTGGAGGCGCAATCACAAGATTGCAGAGTCCCAGATGCAGCTGTGCACATTGGCATACTCCCCCATGTTGCTTGTCTTGTGTTTTTATGATGTTATGATGTGATGATACTTGTGCTTCTTATGTGATGGAGTTTTTGTCTTCTCCTCATGCTGACTGCCTTTAAGGATCAGTATGAGCAGAAATTCTTTTTTTCTCCTGATCTGACCTTTTGTTTTACACATTTAGTTGTTTTTCGTTTTGCTACCTAGCCTGACCTGTCTCCCCATTGTGAATTTGTGTTTTATATGTACGGTCGGAAAGGTTTGTTATATCAGTTGCAGGCAACTGCAACCGACAAATAAATGCATTTATCCAATCCAATCCTAAGTGTCTTTGAGCAAGTTAATTAACCCCAAGTCTGATGTATTCATTGTGAATGCGTGTCAATGTTAGAAAAGACTCTAACAGTCAGGTTTAGAGTGCAGTCAGATGGATGAATGTTGTATTAAGTTCTTTGAGTGCTCGAGCAGAGTTGGAAACAGCACATTTTCCATTTAAAGACCTGTATAAGGCTAAATATATGAACACCATATGCATTTTCTCCTAGCATTTATAAAGCACCAGCTTTATAAAGAAACGTCTCCAACAAACATAATTTATCTTTATGGATGATTTACAAGCCTAAAAGCTCAAGTGATCATGAGAATATCATACGACAAAGCATCAGTCTCTGTGAGCAAAGCAGAGCACTTAGTAGATGCATTGTTTTATAGTTCTTTGCTAAGCACATCACATTTGAGCCTTTAGAAATCTGTTTTACTGCTCGGACTCTTTACTATGTCAGCACCATAGTAACGCGGTTTGATTATACCGCAAACAATAAACACATTAAAGGAACACTTCTTAATCAGAATGTAGCATCAAGTTAGTTAAACTACTGGGATATTGGTCTGGGTGGTTAAGTAGCAGAGTTAATCAGTTTCTGTTGCTTTGGTGTTCATGACATTAACAACAGGTGCAAAAACTCAACACAGGAGTGGTTTGACAGACAGAGACACTGACACTGACTGTGTCCTCAGCTCTGTCAGGAGACAGTTACAGAGCCATCAGCAGGAAGCGTATCTGCCACATCCCAACAAAATGACTTCCAGCAGGCCACAGGTGTGAATGCCGTGGACTAACAGAACCAGACTTCATTAGGGAGGCACCAAGGTTCACCATGAACACATGTTCAGATGTGAAAGAGTCTGAACTAATGAGTAACATTTTGAGCTGGTCCAGTAAAACTTTGGCAAAGTGGAGTAGCACTCTGCATCATTTTTATCACTCCGAATTTTGGTGCGTCTTTGAACTCAGCCCTCTGTAGGCTAATCATTTTAATTTCATCAAACAATGTGACATCCTTTCATTCCTAACACCATGTCTGCACAGTTATAGTCCATGACTTTTTTTCCCCATTGAAATCGGATATGTTTCCAAAATGTTCCTTTAATTTTTAGACAGTGTACTCCCCCAGAGAACACTTTAAAACAAAGTTTTAATGGCTTTTCAAAATTGCACACAAAGACAGATCGGGACAAGAGACAGCAGGAGCAAGGTGGAAAGAGTTTGTACCTGTAACTTTAGTAAGCTGAAGCCAATCATTAAAGAATCTCATATTGTAATGAGGAGGTAATTAAAGACAAAAGAAAAAACCACCCAACCTGTTTACATCCTCTTCCCTCGGAAAGTGCGTAGAGAGGGGTGAATAACTCTCAGGGGAAGCCACGGGCAGGTCGGACTTGTAATGCAGAGAGCCGGTGTTGACGGGGGAAGAGACGTGATTTTTCATGGCAGGAGAAAAAGCTGCAGCACAACACAGCAAACAACAGAGTAACAGATGACTAAACAGAGAAGATGAGAAACTGACATCTGGAAGACAGATGTACTGTGTACTGTGTACATCACGAATCTTATGAACTAAACAGCAACATATTCGACTGAGTAAAGCTCGCTGCAGTCTGGTTCTCCATATTCTATTGATATATAACTACGGACTAATCTAGTTCATAGCAACTGCATAACAATCTATTCCATAAGACTTACACTGCATGTTATCAGGAGGCCCATAGGGATCTGATAGATACACACTGGTGGGTTTCCCCACCTTTAAAGTGACCACATCAGACGTGTTCTTCAAAATGCCCACAGCCTCTTCATGAGAAACGTCCTCCAGACTGTAGTGGTTCACCTGTGCAGACAGATATATGGGTTCAGAGGCGACCTTTTCTTCTTATTGCTCGTTTCTAAAGAGTCCAACAAGCTCCCTGCGTCCGTGAGAGTGGATTATGACAGATGGTCTTCGGATGAGAACACACCCGCAGAGAGGTAATTTAATTAGGGGGTGATTAAGCAAGACAGATGCCCTCCTAGAGAGACGGCTTGTTGTTAAGCAGGTTGCTTTCACAGAGAGTGGCAGACACGTCTCACTACAGTATGACGGCTGCCTGGTTAATGAAATGATGAAATAATGACTCCCATTATGACTCCCACTGCATACTGAGTAAGGCTGACTTCTAACTAAAATTAACTTGGTTGTATATTTTCACTAACCAGTCAAGCTTCAGCTTAAATCGACATGTTTCCATTTTGGATGTTGAACTCTGTATTTTAAGCCAGGAAATGTTTGTGCAAAGTTTTGTCCTTTTTAGTATATGAAATTATTTAAAGATTTAATCTGTAATGGCTGCTATTATCTTGACAAGTATTTATTATTTGGCGTGCTGCGGGGAAACGCCTGTTCTAACGACCGGTGACTATTTTAAACCTAAAGCAACAAAAACATATTGCAGTATCAGTGTGTAATAATAGAGTAAATACACTGGTTCTTATGTAGCACTTTTCTACTCTATGTGAGTATTTGAAGCTCTTCACACAAGCTGCCATTCACAATCACACAAGCATATCTAGCATTCACAGAAATTCATACAAATGCAATGGAAAGCAACTTGAGGGCAGTATCTTCTCCACGGCACACAGACTGGAGCAGGCAGGGATCGAACCACCAACCTTCCAATTAGCAGATGAGCCTTAGTGTTGGTTATTCAAACTGTGTTTATTTGGCACAGTTCTCCAAAAGCTGATGCTGCTCATCTGGACAGCTGGTGACTGTGCAGGGGCGGGTCTAGCAAAGTGTTGCCAGGGGGCCAGGTAGGGCATTAACAGGGAGAGGGGGGCACAAAGAAATACTTTCTTATTCTCATTTCAAATGTCTCGCTTTTAAAAAATAATTATCTGAATCTTACAACAAACGATTGATAGATTGATGCATATATACCAGCAGAACAGTGAACATCACTGTCACAACAGCGTTTGTTTTCATTCAAAGGCTTTATGGTTTTTCCTATAATGGCGGCCGGTCTCTAGTCAAAATGCTCAGGCTGATCTTTTGTCCCAGTCCAGCCCTGTAAGCAGCTCATCTGCAGTCTGGTGTTACCTACATCTTCCTATTCGGAAGGCAGAATTTCCGAGTTCTGAGTACAATCGAAAGCACCACGACTGCAGTTTTTGTGTTGGATGTAAAAAGCGCACGTGACGCTGTGACGTAGGCTAGAATCATGGCGGCGGTCAACGACGGTCCAGGCGTGGGATTTCTCTCGTGGAAATATGCACATTATCTTTTCCTTTCTATTGGTAGGTGGCACAGTGCACTGTGGCAAGTAAGCAAGCTAGAAGACTGCAAAGTTATGGGAGCAACACATTAACAAGAGAATTCTGAGTAAAACAGGACCGCTCACATCGACCAAGTGTGTCTACTTTTGGAGCTGTGTCTTAATTCCACCTACTTCACATACAAGGGTCAGTTCCACAGGCAGAAACATGGGTGTGCCATGGGCTCCCCAGTTTCACCCATTGTGGCCAATTTGTACATGGAAGAAGTGGAAAAGAGGGCTTTGCTATCCTACCCTGGAACACCACCAAGTCATTAGTTCAGATATGTGGATGACACCTGGGTGAAAATCAAATCTCAGGATGTTCCACATTTCACGGATCACATTAACTCGGTGGACCGACACATCAGATTCACCAGGGAGGATATGAACAGTGGCAGGTTAGCCTTCTTAGACTGTGAGATTTCCATCAGTAATGGGGGACATCTAAAAGCTGACGTGTACCGTAAACATACGGATCAGTATCTAAGGTTTGACTCTCATCATCCACTGGAGCACAAACTGGGCGTCATCAGGACGCTACGACACAGAGCAAACACCATCCCCACTGACACAGCAGCCAGGGAGGCAGAAGAACATCAAGAAGGCCCTGAGTAAATGTGGTTATCCCAGCTGGACTTTTGTCAAAGCTGGGAAGGCTCCTAAAGAAAGCTCCAGCAGATCCAGGAGAGAAGGACAACCGCTGCCCACCTGTAGTGATCCCATATGTGTCAGGAGTATCGGAGCAGCTGAGACGCATTTTTTCTAAACACCGGGTCTCTGTGGCTTTTAAACCCCAAAACACGCTGCGCCAAAAACTGGTCCACCCCAAGGATCGGGTCCCCCGACACAAACAGAGTAACATAGTGTACGCTGTTAAGTGCAGGAGGACTGGCAGGATTTATACATCGGGGAAACCAAACAACCTCTGGCTAAGAGGACGCCACAACACAGAAGAGCCACCTCGTCAGGCCAGGACTCTGCAGTCTATTTACACCTACAGGCCAGTGGACACTCTTTCAATGATGAGGATGTAACATCCTGGACAGGGAGGAACGCTGGTTTGAGGGCGGAGTCAAGGAGGCCATTTACGTGAAAAGGGAAAGACCATCTCTGAATGGAGGAGGGGCCTAAGGGTACATCTGTCACCATCTTACATGCTGTGATTGCAGCCATTCAACTCTCTGTGAATGGGACTCATGGGCTTTGATCAGTAACCACTGATGATCAATGTTCATGAGAATTTGCATAATTAAGATTAAGGAACTGACCTCCCAGCCCATTGTTCCTTCAGTGGGCTGGTTTCAGTCATTATGCAAATGTCCTGTTTATAAGATTGAAACCTGCAGTCAGCTGAGACTGAAGACGTCACCTGATGATGACGAAACGTTTCTCCCACTGAAAACGTCCAGATGAACAGAATCAACTTTTGGAGATGTTCTTACCTGGATAAGTGAGTGTGAAGACATTTTGCACAGTTCTTAACCAAAACGTCTCCTCCACCAGATTTTCAATGTAATGTAACACTTTGCATTTAATAGAAATGAAAATAAAAATCTTTTTATGTTTAAATATTAATATGTTGGGGGATTTTTTCAATATATTTTTATGGATTTTATAATTGAGCCGTATACAACAATCACCTTCCAAAGAACACAATAGAAGGTGGACGGCAAGTCAACGAGGTGGTAATGCAGCACACATAAATGTTAAGACAGAGCACATTTTGTTAGGTATTTTAGTACCATGGGAGCATTTACTGGATATTGTTTTATAGTGACATTATGCAGGAAAACTCTGTCATTCAATAAGGCCCCTTTTGTTTTAGTTATTTTTCTCTTTGACCCAAGAATTGATGTGTGAGAACCACAGGCTGGTACAAGGTTGAAATACCACAGAGATCACTCCCTCAGCTACATTAGTTTCTTAATCTTTTAGACGCCTGTTGAAGGCCAAATGGTTTGTTTCAGATTTCACTAATGTAAGAACTCTTTGTTTTGTGCCTTGAAAATATGTCGCTGAGATAATCACAATTGTAGCTGAACTAATAAACTACACAAAGGATGCTTCTTCACCCATGGGCAGGAAGACGCTGCCTTATCTTGGTCTGTACTGGTTTAAACTGATAATCTGCTGTCTCATGAATTTTACCCTCTATATAAACTGTTGTACTTGTGAATAAAGTTGAGTCACTTTGGGAAGACAATCTAAAGCAGTCTCTGTTTTCTTGTTCTCCCAAGCTGCTCCCGAGCTGCTCGTACTAACACGCTGAATGGCATGCTTGAATATTACTTGAGAATATATTTGACTGTGTTACAGACTAAGGGACATTCTCTGCTGATAGGTGAAGGTACATTCTCTGCTGATAGACGTCCACGCCTCGGAGGAAGCCGATCCACGGAGTAGGCCCTGGAAACAGTTTCCTTCACATTTCACTTAAGTTTATCCATCAGGCTAATGACTGGTTGCCAAATCTTATAAAACACTCTCTCTCGGTTAGACAAGGTAAACCTGATTTTCTCCAGGTGGAGTACATTTCCAAATTCTCTCAACCACATTTCAAAGGTAGGAAGTTTATCAGACTTCCAGCTTTCTAGCCACAAGTGTGGTCATTGACACAACCTGCGTCTCTGCCTTGTCCCTTGCCCATCCCGGTTCAGACACCCCAAATAATGCTGCAAAGGGGAACATGGGAACTCCCTGCCAAAGGCTTTGGTCAGAAAATCAAACAAATGATTCCAAAAAAGTTAGTTTTTGGCATTGAAAGAAACGGTGAGATAAAGTTCCTCGATCACTTGAACACTTAAGACTGGCTGAAACGCTCTTATATATTTTTTCCACTTTAGTGGGAGAAAAATGCAACCTATACACAACCTTAAATTGGATCAGACTATGTCTAGCATTTATAGAACTACAATATATATTCTTAATGGAAGAATGCCAAATATCCTTGGGCAAGATACTAACCCCATGTTTGCCTACTGGTGGTGGTCAGAGGGCCCGGTGGCGCCTGTGTCCGGCAGCCTCGCCTCTGTCAGTGCGTCCCAGGGCAGCTGTGGCTACAATGTAGCTGCCATCACCAGTGTGTGAATGTGTGTGTGAATGGGTGAATGACTGAATGTAGTGTAAAGCGCTTTGGGGTCCTTAGGGACTAGAAAAGCGCTATACAAATACAGGCCATTACCATTTAATGCACTCTTGCCAAAGATCATCAGAAACATCCACCCCCAGTTCTTCCTGCCACTGCTCCCTAAAGGTATGAGATGAAGGACTGTATATATCCAGTAAGGCCCTGAAAAAGCGAGACACAGCACCTGTAGTGTAGGGCTCAACTGACACGAAGCTGTCAAACACTGAGTTTCGAGGAATCAAAATGTATTGTGGAATAGATGCTTTGATGAAATGTCTCAACTGTAAAAATCTGAAAAAATGTGAATTAGGAAGATTAAATTTCACCCTCAATTGCTGAAAAGATGGAAAATGTCCATCAATATAAATATCTTTGAGAGAACAAATCCCTCTTCCCTGCCATGTCACAAACGTGATGCCCTCCAGCCCAGGTCTGAAGGCATGATTGTTACATATTGGAGCATCCAGATACATTTTAGGAGCCTTTACTGTGCCCAATATGTTGTTTTTAGTATGATGCTCTCTTGAAACAGAAAGATGAGTAGCTGTGAGTAGCTAGCACTGCCTCGTCTCAGCATGTTTTTCTAGATCAGCCGGGATAAAAACTCAGTTTTCCTTGTTAATTAGTGGGGAAAGTTATGAGTGGGAATTTTTTGTCTAAGGCTGACTTAAATGACGTTGAGGGTGATGTTTTTGAACTGCCTTAAAATAGCTGGTCCCTGCTGCTGCTCCCGCTCTCAGTGTGGCTAAGGTCCAACCATTCCCTGCACCCGTAGCAGTTCCTCGGGTGAGGGTGGCTAGGATTCAACCGGTCCCAGTTCCTACTTCCAGGGTGTTTCAGACCCAGCACTCTTCTGCACCCCTACTTGTTCTTAGGGTTGGAGTAGCTGGTGTCCTTTAGTTTCTACACCTGTCCCAGTTCTCATTTGTAATGTTCACAAATGCTGTGATGGGCTCTGAAACCTGACTAAAACGCTTTAAACAAACCATTCCTCTGCAGATGATAAGTAGGCTGTTTCACAACTTTCAAGAGAAAAAGGAAGATTGAGATTGTTTATAATTAGTTAAGAAAGCTGGATCAAATGATGGCATTTGATAACAGTTTAACTACTGCTCTTAGGCCTGTGTAGCCAATTAATAGATATTACAGTATGGAACATGGTATCGAAAGTAGCTGTGCACAATGTCGTGTCAGTGAAATGGTTATGACAATTTTTTTCTCTAATGGTTAAAAATTTATGGTAAATGGACGGATTCTTATATAGCGCTTTTCTACTCTTCCGGAGCACTCAAAGCACTTTTTACAACATGACACATTCACACAAGCATACAGGATACTTGGTATGCAGACCTGAGGAACCAGTTCCAACCACTAACCTTCCAATCAGCAGATGACCTGCTCTACAGCCACCCCACAAACTTACAGCATCTGGTAATCCTAGGCAGTCTCCCATCCAAGTACTAACCAAGCCCAACCCTGCTCAGCTTCTGAGTTCATACGAGAGCGGGCGTGCTCGGGGTGGTATGACTGTAAGCGCACCACTCTGACGTTTTGTCACCCTGGCTACAGTACTGAAGAGAAACCTGGGGTTGTTGATTAATGAATAGTAAGATGGTCTAGCTTTACAGGCTTTTTTACAGAGCAGCAAACTATTTTTACAAGCTAAACGATGATCTTATAAATTAAGATCATCATTTCCTCTACAGCCTACATTTATGTGCTTTAAGGTGTGCATTTGAGAATTATACCAGGGAGTCAAATATTCCCTTGACTTTTAGTTCAGGTAGCTGCTCTGCACTGTGTTGACACATGATAACAGTGGATTAATTATGTCCTTGTATTAAACTTACATGCTTAATCCATTATTATAAATTCAAATGTTAATAAGAGATGATTAGACAAAAGATGGGTTTCAAGAAAATACTGCTAAATGTTCAGTTTCTATGCCATACGTCAGAACAAGATCTGCAGTATGAAAGTGGTGGGTGGTAGGTCGGCCTAGCATCTTGCGGGCCGACCTTAGTAGTTTGCTCTGTTGCAGCCCCTTAGTTTTGCAGGACTCACTGACAGCAGTCTTGCGTCTGGCAGAAAGATGGCCGGAAAAAAATCCCGAATGATCGTGATCAGCGATCATGATTGAGCGCTTGGTGAAATCAAATAGAAGAAAAACAAGGATTCAACAGCTCAACCTGTGAAAGAGTGGTTCTGGGAACATGAGACATCATTTTCACACACGGATTGGCCACCACAGAGTCCAGAGCTCAACCTCCTTGAGAATCTTTGGGAAGCGCTGGAGAAGGCTTTGCGCAATGGTCAGACTCTACCATCATCAATGCTAGATCTTGGTGAAAAATTAATGCAACACTGGATGGAAATAAATTTTGAGACATTGCAAGACCTTATTGATTCAATGCCAAAGCGAATGCGTGCCATAATCAAAGCTAAACGCAGTCCAATGAAATATTAGAGTGTGTGACCTTTTTTGGTGGCGACTGGCAGTGTATAGCAGTGTGTAAAGATAGTCTCGATATGATTGAGACTGTGTGGTTACTTTGTAACCGTGGTTCTCTGAGTGAAAGACTTCAGCTCTCTCCAGATTCAGGCCGCTCGGAGACGCATCAACGGTTTCATGTTTGCTCAGCTGTTTTATACGTGGCCAGGCTAACTAGAGTGTCTTAAAGAAGTATTCACACGGCATGACCAAGGGGGTCATTCCCCTTATATATCGATTATGTAACGGAGTGGAGCAATACTCTCACACAGAGAAGGTTATAAGGTAACTGTACATTCTCTGACATCTAGCCTCTATTACTTGATGAAGTTTATACCACTGTGATTTTTACTGTACAGTCATGCTTAAGTATTTTCTATATCATCTTTCTGTGTTTAAAGAGAGCATCAAACTAAAAACAACATATTACTATTTAAGCAAAAACGATCTTTATTAAATGGTATTAAAAGTGTTAAATCACATTGGAAATCTGGTGGAGGAGATGCTATACTGAAGAACTGTGCCAAATAAAGAACATTTTAAACACAGGTTGAATAATCAGCAGAGTTAAACAGTCCATAAAAAGTGGGCTAGAATTACAGTTTGATAGGGTCCGAGTGTCTTGGGGCAGAAAAACACAAACACATACAAACAGCAGTTTGGGTTGTCAAGTGTTGCCATACCACTGGTAAATAGATTACAAATAACACCACACAATGCTCTGCAGCTGATATTGTCACTAAGACATTTTTAGATCCACAGGGAATTAACAGGGGTTAAGAAGCCACACCTCTCATACGGGCTTTTCAGTGAGCTTCATTAAAGCTCGTATACATCCAGAACTGTCATACACGTGTGTGCAATGTGGGCCTTACACGTGATGTTCATGCTGTTTCTCACCATTAATAATCTGTCTCCAACTTGCAGCCGGCCATCCTTTTGTGCCGCCCCACCATGAATAATTTTAGTTACATATATGCTGTTGTCACCAGGGATATGCTGGTTTCCCACTCCACCTGCAATACTGAAACCAAGGCCTGTGTGTGTGTGTGTGTGTGTGTGTGTGTGTGTGTGTGTGTGTGTGTGTGTGTGTGTGTGTGTGTGTGTGTGTGTGAGAGAGAGAGAGAGAGAGAGAGAATGTCAGTAGTTAGTTTAAAGATATGACATAGGCATACACATTATGATATAGGAGGATGCTATAACTGTTGTATTTATTAATTGAAAGGGACACGTTTTTGTGGCAGTGTCATGGGTTTTCAAAGGCTTTCTGACAATGAATACATTTCACAGTAACTTCAAGGTCTTAAGCTCTGCTGTGTTTACAAACCTCCCAGCTGTCATAACTACAGTAAGTAACACCCATTCTTGTGCTGAGCTCTGGAAATCCAGATTAATCATTCAGGGTCAAAAAATGACCCTCGCCATACACAAAATGTGCAGCAGTATCACTGAGAACGGAATATCATCAACTATTCTCTCAAATTTATAATGTACAAAATCATGTTTTTTAGGTCTATACCAACCTTTTGGTCCTTTGATTAGCTTGAGCTCAATGATTGTCTCTAGCATAGGCCTGCGGCGCCGCACATACAAATGGACAACAGAACCTGCAACCTTTAGGGCCTCTACTGCCTTACTGTGGGAAACTTCAGACACATCAGCATCATTCACCCGAAGGATGCAGTCATTTACTCTGGAAAAGGAAAAGTCATATCAATAGCTAATTCACATGAAGACAAACTTACAATACTAATCAGAATTTCATTAACTGATATAAAACTCAGTGGTGAGGAGAGTGTTTCCAAGGCAGGCGCACATCACGGACAAAATGCTAACCCCAAAGGCTTTGTTACACACTGAAGCTCAAACTTTTATCTCATTACATGACTTTTTTATTGACTGCTATTCCCGAAAAAAACAGAAAACCTGTGAATACATTCCAGCATATTTACAGCACAATCACACGCACATAGAACAATTCTGTATAAATGTTAAGGTCTGACAAACAGGGACAGAGCTAGCAAGCAACTGAGTTTGAATTCCTATTGGGCATCGACCAAAACTTCCATATGGTGGCAGCCAAGGACACTAACCTCCTGAAGGTTGCTCACAGTGACCAGGTGGGGCCCAACCCTCGCTCACACTCTCTCTTGCACATGTTACACCACTCCAGGACAACTTGGTGTAAACAGCAAACCGAGTTTATTTGGGTACCCCAGAACCATGGCTTTTACATACAGAACCCAAGCATGCTCTTCGCTTCTTCTTTTCCAGAACATTTCTTTTTTTCTTTTTTCCGTGCCTGCCCTCTACTGGTGGAAACGTGTAACAGCCAAAAACCCAACATAGCTGAATAGCCCAAATACCAACGGATTTATGCAATGTTTTAGACCTATTTTAGCTTTACACTTTACCAAGTGCTACACACACACACACACGTAGTAAGATTGTTATGATTATAGTAACGATTTCATTATATTATATTTTATGTCAGAAATAAAATGTTAACCATTAGAGAAAAAAATATATAACCGTCTCACAGACATTACATTATGTATCGCTACTTTCAGTACCACTGACATTTACACCCTTTTTCCAATTGATCTTCAGTTATTACTTCCTCCAAACCATCAACGTGTCTTTTAAACCCCATTCCTACAAGACTGCTCAAAGAACTCAACTAATTATAGGCCTGTCTCAATCTTCCTTTTACACAAAAAAACCCTCTTCTGATATATATTAAAAAAACAAAGCCCTTTGGGGCAACTGTGGTTGTGATTTGGCCTATATATAAATTTGAACTGAATTAAATTTAATTTATTTGACGTGTTTCAGTCCAGTTTTAGAGCTCATCACAGTACTCGTAGCAGTTGTGAACATTACAAATGATCACGGTCGCTGACAGTGGACACATCTCTGTGCTTGTTCTGCATCAGGCCCCATCTTATCTTAATGACCTTGTAGTACCATATCACCCCATTAGAGCACTTTGCTCTCACACTGCAGGCTTACTTGTGGTTCCTAGAGTATTGAAAAAGTAGAATGGGAGGCAGAGACTGACCATGTCTCGCACACTTAAAGAACTGTATGACTTATTGGGCATTAAATCTGTTTGGACCAGCATCTACCACCCTCAGACTGACGGGCTGGTGGAGTTGCTGAATAACAATAGTAATGGATTGCATTTATATAGCGCTTTTCGGGACCCCTCAAAGGGCTTTACAATACCACTATTCATTCACACGCTGGTGAAGGAAAGCTACAGTTGTAGCCACAGCTGCCCTGGGGCAGACTGACAGAGGTGAGGCTGCCATATTGCACCACCGGCCCCTCTGACCATCACCAGTAGGCGGTAGGTGAAGTGTCTTGCCCAAGGACACAACAACCGAGACTGTCCGAGCCGGGGCTCGAGCCGGCAACCTTCTGATTACAAGACGAACACCCAACTCTTGAGCCACGATCGCCCCTAATAAGACTTTAAAGTCCATGATTCATAAGTTCATTCACAAGGATGATCGCTCAGTCCCAGTTGTTTGTTGTTTGCAGTGCGGGGGTGCCTCCACTGGATTTTCTCCCTTTGAGTTATTGTTTGGCAGGAAGCCGCGGGGGGTGTTGGACCTGAGGGTCCAAATCCAGCAAAAAATGAGATCCAGTATTTTCTGAACCTGAGAGCAAAGCTGCACACATTAGGGAGGTTATCATGAGGAAATTTGCTCCAAGCCCAGGAACTTCAGGAGCGCCTGTACAACAGAGGGACTAGGTTTATGGCAATTTTCACCGGGAGATAAAGTGCTTGGATTACTCCCTTCTTTCAGCTCAAAGTTACTCACCCAGTGGCAGGGACCCTTCATGGTCACACAGCGAGTGGGTGACGTAGACTATGAAGCGGTATGGTCAGACAGGGGAGGAGCAACACAGATTTATCACATTAACCTCCTAAAAGCATGAGGCTGAAACTGCTTATTTGGTGAGCCTAGTGAAGGAGCAAAATGATTTGTGGGGGTGGCGGTAGAGCAGATCAGCTACTGATTAGAAGGTTGGTTTGATTCCTGGCTTCCCCAGTCTGCATGCCAAATATCCTTGGGCAAGATATTAACCCCAAATTGCCCTCCGATGCGTTCATCGGAGCGTGTGAATGTTTATTAGTTGTACTTGTGTTTAGAAGTGCTTGTGTGAGTGGGTGTGAATGGGTGAATAAGGCATGTTGTATAGAGCGCTTTGAGTACTCCGGGAGAGTAGAAAAGCACTATATAAGAATCAGTCCATTTACCATTTGGGGCTGGTGGTGTCAACTTCCACCATTCCACCATTGTGGTGACCATCTCAGACAGGCCAGAGACCAGATGCCGCTGGATTGCAGCAGCTGTTTGCAGATGTGTTCTCCCCCCTGTCCAGCCTCATAGAGCACCATTTTGAAACGTTCCCTGGCTTGACTGTCCGTTCATGGCTCTACAGGTTACCTGAACATAACAGACATAATGTTCAGAATTGGCTGAAATGCTAAACCTGGGAGTAATAGAAGAGTCACACAGTGCGTGGTGTAGCCCCATAATTCTTGTGGTGAAGAGAGATGGGTCTATACGATTCTGTGTCGACTATTGTAAGGTGAAGTGCCACAGTTTGATGCTTATGCCAGCCTTCGGTTAACAAGCTTCTGGACTGGTTAGGCCAGGGCTGTCCATCTCCATCCCTTGAGGCCTGGAGTTGGACACCCCTGGGTTAGGGACTGCTTGTTTTTTCGTTACACTGGATTTAACAAAGGGCTACTGGCAGATTTTCTTCTCTCCAGAGTCCAAGGAGAAAATGGCCATTTCCACTCTGTAACAGCCATCGGACCAAAAAAGAGTTGAAGGTCTTGGGGCTGGCTGGTTTCTACCGCCGGTTTGTGCCCATCTTTGTGGACTTAATCAGCCCGTTTGCCGATTTCATTAGTTAATATTAATCTCTGGCTGTCTTCCACAGTGTGTCTTCATCTTGTTTTCCTCCCCCCACCCCAGCTGGTTGTGGCAGAAAGCCGCCCCTCCCTGAGACTGGTTCTGCTGGATGTTTCTTCCTGTTAAAAGGGAGTTTTTTCTTCCCACTGTCACCAAAGCACTTGATCAAAAAGGGTCATACATTTTTTTCTCTGTATTACCGTACAGAGTTATAAAGTTCCTCGAGGCAGCTGTTGTTGTGATTAGGTGTTGTAAGTTAGTTGTGGGATAAAATTGAGGCAGAGGCAGCCAGAAGGGGACGGGGGGGGGGGGGGGTTATCCTCCTCTGCACCCTGGTGACATACCCCTACTCCAAGGTCCTGCATGTGTGGGTGGTTGTGGTGGAGCGGGAAGAGGGAGGCAGCTGGAGATGGGGAGGGAAGGAAGGGAGGGGCAAGTGACCCCTCCCTGGGGCCAGCTCTCCCGCTGACCCCAGTAGGCACCCCCATACTCCACGACCCGCCAGGGAAAGGGGGCCCAGGCCCATCCAGACCGGGGCCCAGTGCAGCAGCGCCTCCCGGCCCCACAGAGCCCGGGACAGTCCACCCAACCCCACCACAGAGAAAACTGCACCCACCCCACCATCCACTCATCTTCCAGACTACATAAGACAATAAACACCCAGGCTGAGATCTTCCTCCACCTCTCCTGTATCTCCCCCTCCTGCAGAGGGAGCTCCTGAGGAGAGGAAAGCTCCTGCAAGATGTGACCATCTCCCCCACCAGTTGAAGAGCCCCCCAGATGGCTCGATGCACCGGCGGCACCCTGCTCCAGAGCTGGGCCCCCATATCCCTCAAATTTATCCCACAACTTAGACATTCACATTACTCACACTCTCATTACACATACATATAGGATCTTGGGGGTGGGCACGATACACGGAATCCAAATTACCATCAGGGTGTATACCTCACCCCTGGCGTCGTTGCCCACCTCTCAATTTTAAATACACGTAGACATTGAGGGCCAGCAGGAGGGACCATGCGCTTACCTGCTGCTCTCTGGCAGGTAGCTCCATGCCCTCCTGGGTTTTAAATGCACCTTAGAACACACATGCATCAACACTACAATGAGCGGGTGGAGGGAGGTTTGGAGTCTTCTCTCACCCCCGTTCTCTGCGACCTGCTGGAGCGGGGGGGCTAGGAGGAAGAGTTGGCCGTCCGACTGCGGTCTGGAGTGTGGGGCCTTCCTGCTGCTGCGGAGTCGGGGCGGTCTGCCTCCCCTCACCGCAGGGAAAAGGGTAACACCACCTGGGTCTGGGTGCAGTTCCCCCCTCCAGGGGCAAGGGTACCTAGACCCGGTTTGTAGAGTACGCTTGGGGAGTGTGATCGTGTGTACAGCGTCTCTTTATGTCTGTCTCCACGTTGGTTGAGTGTGGAGTAAGTGTATATGAGAGCATGAGGGTGGGAATGGATGTTTGTATCTGTGTGTGCCTGTATGTCTGTGTCTATATGTCAGGTTGGGTCAGGCGCCACCTCTCTGGGGACATCTCAGGCTCTCCAAGGTTTGGAGGCCTATCTCCCCCTACCACCACTTCCCCTGCCAGTGGCGGACTCCCTCAGACATCAGTGCGTTGGTGGTTCTTTGTGTCTGGGGGTGGGCGTCCAGGTACACACCGGCTCACTCCTTGGCGGCCGCTTATCGGGGCCTGGAGCCTGGGGCTCGCTCGGGCCACTTCGGAGGTGGGGTGCCCCCGGCCTCTCGGCCTGGGGCTCGGTCACTCAGGCACGGCTGGCTGCCGGCGGAGCTCACGGGCGCGTCACTGCAACTCCCCCTGGCTTCTGCTCCGCGGCTGCTGAGTGAGCCCTCATCTGGGACTCTCCTCAGCTCTTTCTGGGACAGTGGCGCAGCTGCCCCTCTGTTGGTCTTCCTTGGTCTCTTGTGTTCTGGGGGCCTCTGGATGTCTGGAGTTTTGATCTCCTCCATACCTGCTTCATGCCCTGGAGGACGGGGCTGTGGCCCCCCCACACCCTCTAGCAGATCATTACATGAAGGAACCTTTTAAAAAACAAAAAACAAACGCGTCCATGTTCACAGGTGTACACACGGGTGATCACACCCACAAACTACACCCTTTTTGGCTCCTACCTCAAAGCACACTGTGTTCTGTTGATCTTATGTGCTGCACAATAATGTTTAATGTTTAGTATTTACTGTCATATTCCCATATATCATTGTGATGTTGTTTATTCTATTACTCTTGTTCTCTTCTGCTTGTTTTCTTTTTTCTTTCTCAGCAGGTGATCCAGGTGATTGATATATGCATTTTTTTTTCTCTGCCCGTTCTGTTGGTTTATGTTTTTTGCCCTTCTCCCCGTCCCTCTTCTCAGCTGTTTCTCTTTCCCTCTTTCTTTCTCCCCTTCTTTCCCCCAGTCAAGTCTGTCCCGTATTCAGTAAGTGAAAATAAAATAAACAATAAAAGGTGAATCAAATGGACCATTACGGCAAGGCTGGGATGGTCAGTTTGGTAAAGTAAATCCGTTGGGCATCTTTCTTTGCCTTTAGACAACAATTCTGATGGCAAAAGAGCCAAACGGGACAGGCCAAAAAAAAAAAAAAAAAGGTGTTGTAAGTTAAAATAATAATAATAATAATTTAATTGTACATAACTATAGTTATAATATATAATATCACATTTAGATAAATGTTGTTAGTCACACTAACTAATAAAAAATAGTTTAATTTATCTAATAAAATAATACACCCCCCTCAGGAAACAAACCCCTCCAAACATTTGGGTCAATCAGATGATGCTCTCCTCCAGTTACAGGACTGTTTTGATCTGACAGACTGGTCCATCTTTGAACAGCAGGACCTGGAGACCTCCTCTCAGTCTGTCCTAAGTGCTGTGTACAGAATGGGACATTTAACAGAACCATCCAGGTTTTTCCTATCCAAAAACCTTGGATTACAAGTGAAGTACAAGCTCTGATCAGAACTCAAAGCTTTGCGTTCAGGCTGAGGGACAGTTCTCTATACAGCACTGCCAGAGCCAATCTGAGGAGGGGTATCAAATAGGCTAAGGAGGCCTACAGGAGAAAGATAGAGGATGAGGAGGATAACTTCCTCACAGACAACAATCCCTGCCAGGTGTGGCGAGGTATCCAAGCCCTTGTTTCAAAGCTTCAAAAGGCCAGAGCCCAAAACCCCAACAGCAGCCTCGAACCTGTAGCAGCTCAACACCTTCTTTGCTCTATTTGAAAACACTGCTCGCCCACTCACCATGTCCCCCACCTCACCTTGACCCAGCCGCCCCCGCAGGAACATGAGGTCAGGAGAAGACTGAGAGTGGTGAACCCTAATAAAGGAGAGTAGGTGTAGGAGTAATAGGAGAGCTGCTGGCCCCAATTGCATCCCAGGGGCTCTGGTTCAAGCCTGCACGGATCAGCTGGCAGGGATCCTCACCAGGCTGTTCAGACCCTTCCTGACTCTATTCCCACCTGTCTGACAGCCTCCACCATTATTCCCATCTCCAAAAAGACTAGAATAGACAGCCTCAATGACTACAGACCTATAAGCCCTCAAATCTGTAGTCATGAAGTTTTTTGAGCAGATAGTGTCTACCCCCTCCCTCCACCCCCAGCTTACAGAGAAAATCAGTCCACGGAGTGATTCACCAGTTCAACAACACCCTTCACAGAGTGCTGACCCATCTGAAGAACAGGAAGAGCTGTGTTAGAAAGCTTGTCACGGACTACAGCTCACCATAATCCCAGACATCCTCACCACCAAACTGGAGAAAGATTTCCTGACACCAGCATCAGTCAGACTTGCCCCCCATGTCTGGGGGGAAACGTGGGGGGCAAGTCCCCACTGTCACTCAGCACTGGTGTCGTTCTCAGCCCCCTACTGTATGCCCTACGTATATGACTGTACAGCAACCCACCCAACCAATGTCATTGTCAAGTATGCCGATGACACCACTCATGGGCTCATCCTCTGATGGAGGTAGAGAACTTGTCCCACTCGCGCTCAATAACCTCAGGCTGAACATCCTCAAAACAAAAGAACTCATAATGAACTTCAGGAGGCACAGACAGCTCCACTCCCCTCTCATTATAAATGGCGAACAGGTGGGATGTGTCTCTGTTTCAGGTTTCTAGGCATCCACATCTCCACTGATCTCACTTGAACAAACAACACCAATGCCCTGGGAAAGAAGTCCCAGCTGCAGCTGCCATTCCTCTGTGTCCTGAGGAAGAATAACCTGGATCAGAAGCTGCTGCTGGCTCCTCAGTGGAGAAAGTGCTATCCATCTGCCTGGGTTTTTGCTACGCAGGGGCCACAACTGAGAACAAGAAGGCTGCGCAGAATGTTAGCATTGCCCAAAAAATCAGTGTCTGCCCTCTGCCACCCCTGGAAGCCCTCACCAGATCCTCCTGTCTCAGGAAAACGATGGCCATCAAAGGTGATGCCCTTGCACCCCGCCAACCACCAATTGGACCCAATGCAGTCTGGTTGGCACCTCGGGTCAGTCAGGTCCCACACCTCCAAACTTACCAACAGCTTCTTCCTGAGGACCATCAAAAACACTATCCTCTCACACCCCAACCCTGCCCACCCACTTCACCAATCTGAGCCATGGTGTGAGTAACCCCCATCACTCAGACCACTCACTTATTTTTGTATATATTTCTCTTAATTGTATATATTTCTCCTGTTTCCTATTTATTTCTATATTTTATTCCATCAAAGTCAGTGTGGAGCACCCACAGTTTTGTTCTACATGTACAGTGACAATAAAAGGCTGTTCTAATCTATTCCATTCTATATGAGAGTTTTGTTATATTGAGGGCAAAAATTGTTGAAAGAAGTAATTATTATAGAACAAACACATCATCATCCTGCTTAAGTTTAAAAACCTTATACTCTCAAAATCCACTAGAAACCAACAGAAATATGACAATACTACCTCAGAACTGAAAGATAATAAAAGATGAAAAATGAAGTTTTAGAAATCTATTAACGTTTATACAGTTATCCAGTAATCAGAGATATAGTTCATATTCAGTGTGATGGGAGAGATTTCTGTCATCCTTGTACTGAAGATTTCTTCCGTAATGGTTTTGTGACATGCACGATTGTAATAAGTTGTTTCTTTTTTTTCTTTGTTCTCTTTCACCACAAAAGTAAACATATGTAACTAACCTCAAGCGTCCATCCCCTGCTGCAGCTCCTCCAGGGATGATCTTGGTAATGAAGATGCCGGGGTCATCACCAATATGGGGGTTATCTGTCCCTCCAGCGATGCTAAAGCCCAACCCTGAGTTACCCTGCGGTCATGAAAATCTCATTGATACCAAAGCAGAACCCATTTTGTATAGTGTGGTCAAAAAATGTTTCTTATCCATTCACTTTTCTAATTCTCAGTTGTTTATGTAGTAACTGAGGAGGCTTCCCCCGGAGTATATCTACCACTGCAAATGTAATGAATTAATCATCTCTGAATGACAATACTGTATTCACAAGGAAGCAGGTGAACAATGTCTCTCAGAGAAGACAGGCTTAAACCATTTCTGACAGGGCTTCAGTAAACAGAAGACAGATAAACTGAAAGGTCGGGTGCATTTCTCGGGTCATGTATCAGGTTGTTGGCCTTCACAGGACGTGACTTTTATATATTGTTCATCTGCTGTAGATAGTTAATTTTGTTTTCACATCTGTTTTTCCTCTGTTTTTCTTAAGGACAAGGTGTACAACGTCCCAAGATATGCCAAGTTTTCGAGTAAATCAACACCTTTGTGAAAAATACAGGCATTAAAAATGTTGTTTAATGTCTGTTTTTGCTAAATTAACTGAAGAAATTGCAACAAATTTTGTGCTTTGGTGAAAAGTGCTAGCACTGAAGTTCCCATAATTTGAAAAATTGTTGTCTGTTTTCAAGTTGTCCCATTCACAAACTTGGGTTTCCATGCATGGGTGACAACAATACCCCATCAGCCTTTAACAGGTGAGGGGTAATTAAGTGCAGGCCTATGTGAATACAAATCTTCTGTCTGTTTTTATCCCTGTGCCCTCCTCAGCTTTTTCTCCCTTTGACATCTTCATGGAAAAAAACTGTACTTGTACAAATTCTGACTAGAAATCCTGATACAACAATATTTCTTTCTGCATTTTGTTTAATAAGGGTTTTAATCAACTTGAGTCTTTATAAAAAAGACGATTCAATAATTTTCAGGATTTTAACCCTTTAAATTCCAATTTAAACATTTGAACTTTTTTTGTTTTTTCCAAAAAACACACAAAACACTTATTATTTTCTAATTATTAGTGCCAGATACGCACTCTGGATACCTTCGTGGACAAAAATGCCCCATTCACTTTAACTGAAACTATCTCTCTGCCACTGCAGTATAAAAACATGCATTCTATAATGTCTGCATTTCATTTTGAAGAAAAGTACTGATATCTGACATTTTTTCCATTGCAGGTCGAATAATGAAATTACTGTATTATTGTACAGGCGGCCAAAAGAATGATTGGTGTGGATGTGTACGAAATCATTTTTGAGGTATTAGGTGGTGTGTGTGTAAATGGCCTGCATTTGTATAGCACTTTACTTAGTCCCTAAGGACCCCAAAGCGCTTTACACTAGCGCTGTGGGTGAGTAAGTGCATGCATGTGAGTGCCAGTGTAAATCTGTATTAATTTCAGTGGTGACTAAAGGTCATCTTTGCGGGATATGTTGGATGTGTCTTTGAAGAGGCATTTGAGCAACTCAATGTGCTTACACATGGCCCACATACCGCAAAGAATGACGGCCCTTTGGTGGCCCAGATCTGGTTTGCCAGAGGTGGCCCACACATGGGCCAGCACAAGGCCAGCTGCAGGCTGGTGGTCCTGTGTTGGCCCATTTGTGGGTCACCTCTGGTAAACCAGAACTGTTAAACGTAGCACAAATGTTTGACATCAATTTTGTTTGATTCCATTAATGTGGGGGGGCTGGTTGACCTCTGATGACCTCTAGAAATTGACCTCACCCAACAGCGTGTACATGGGCACGTCGTCAGGAGCTGGAAGCAGATGGATTCAGAATATGAAGGCTTCGTAAGTCTTTGACCAGAATTCACTGAACCAGCAGCAAAATAGAAATGTATGGGTCTATTTATTTATTTAATTATTACAGTGACCCCCCCCCCCCCTCAAAAGAAAAAAAAAACACTTTGGAGAATGAGCTACCAGAACTTTTTCTGTAATTTTACACATTTAAATCTTACAATTTAAGTCCAAAGAGTCGTGCTGACAGATTTCTTTCTTTGTAATAGCAGTCAGCAGTGGCTATGCAGAAAAACAACAAAGTGGGCTGTGTGTATAATGACTTTGACATTCCCTGGTCTGGAGGTATCTCCCAGGAAGCACTTGATGTGTCCAATGTTGAGAAGACAGTAGTTACTGCTAGTTTTGGTGTGATGTACACATTTCCTTCTCTCACCTCAGCCGGTTGCAGCAGATGGCCTTAGCTTTCGTCCGTCAGATACACAGCAAAGCACTATTTTTGGTAGAGCATGCTAGCGGGCCGTCGTTATTACCGTGTTGTTTGGAAAATACGGCGCACTTAAAATCAATCCTTTGATTTCTCTGAAAGTCGACAGAGCCCCTTATAATCCCGTGTGCCTTATGTATGAACTCTGGTTGTGTTTACTGACCTCAAAACGATTTTATGTGCACGGCGCTCGAAAATCTGTCAAATGTTTCAGTACGACTTTGCTAAGCTACGAACCCGCACCGCTTGATGGATTGTCGGAGCGTTACGGCTATCGTAGGCGGAGCCTGACGGAGTGATACGTACTGTGCTTCAACATAATGTTACCGTATTGTGTGTGTATAACCTCTTAAGTTTTGTGGATATTACACATGGTTATGCTGAGGATATGTCGGCCAGTTTCCACTGGAAATGCCTTTTGGTTAAACTGTCAGCGAGGAATTTGCATTTGCACTGTTACATTTTTATATAACTTTAATGCACATAAAAAACAGCTGCTTGTTTAAGTGAAAATACATTGATGGGTTTTTCTTTTTTGCACTAATAAAGTTGAAGAGTTGTAAAGCGTTTTGTCTCGTGTCAATTATATCTTCAGTTATATCGTTATCGCAAATTTTCAAATGTATATCGTGATAAATATTTTTGGTCATATCACCCTGCTCTAGTCTCCACCGCTTGTTTCCAGTCACAAGGAATCAGTACAACATGTTTCATTGAATGTATTCTCATGTAAAGTAAAATAGACAAAATGTCCTTTATGGTGTGACTCCTTTGTGAATAGTCACCATTGTGGAGCACTTATTTACACTTATTTATTCTTCTATTAAATGCAACATCAGTGCCTAGTAGAGCATTAAATCTACATGTATAGAATCATCCATCAAAGCTGATTAAAACTATTTAAACAAAGTTTAGTGACTTTGGCCCAAAATAAGATTCTAAAAAGCTGCAAAACTGAAATCTTATAAAAATAATCCACAAGCAGCGGTGATGTCACTGTGGCAATGTCCATTTTGTCTTATGGAGACAATAGTCAGGTCATCCCACATCAATTGTATAGCTCATAATATATACAAAATTAAATCTACAGCCTTAGCACAGATCTTTTTACAGGACAGGAACAATGTTTTGACTTTCCTGTATTATTCCTTTGCTTCTCAAAGACTAGTTTACTTCACCCTCACAGTCTGATTAGATGGATCTGAGATACTCACCCGCTCTAAGGTGATTTCTTCAAACTCATATTCAATTTCTGTGCTGTTGACCTGAGGAATGAAAAAACTGAATGAAGACACACACTTCATAGTTTCAGTCCACATTGCCTTAAATTACATGGATGATGTTAAGTGTTGAGGCCGAGCTTAAACTGAATGTGACGAGTGTTTCTCAGGGAAACGTGTAAAGTAGAGACTGTCTCATGGACAACAATTTATGATTGGTTATCAATGTAACTATTTTTTTAATATGGAGGGTCAACTACTGAGGGGTCAGTCTCATCTAGTACTTTACTTAATAAAAGTAAAGTAAAATAAAACTTAATAATAAATTATCAGGGAGTAAGTCTGTCTCTACTTGAGTAACCTAACAAGACAATCAGGAATAAACATTTAAAAGATAAATTCTCTCACATAAGGAAGCGACTCCAGAGTGTCTGTATTGATGATCACGGGAGCAGGGTTGGCCTGTAATGAAGACAGATAAGGAGAAAAAGTGAGAAACTTGAGTTTTACAGAAAAACCATCAAGCATGACTGTTCATACATTTACAGTTTGGGTGCTGACCTTGAGAGGAGAGATGTGAGAATGGGACACGTAGCCGTGCACATTTTCAATCTCTGACAGGTTCTTCTGTGAAACATGGACCAGCTCAGGAGCACGAAGCCCACTGGTGAGCTGTGGGAATCCCTGGTCAAGCAGGGGTGAGTCATCTTCTTGGTAGTGATACTGCAAAGAGTGGAAAGGGAACAAAGAGAAAGACAAATGATTGAGAGTTTAAAACAGGTCACAGGTACAGGAGAAACATCAGACTGATGTTGTTTTCAGGAATGACAGGAGATATCGCAAAAACAACTAGTCTTGATCAACTTTAGCAAATTCATATTTTGGAGATTATGTATCTGAATTTCAGGAGCGGGACCTCCAAACACGCTCCTTCTGGTTGCCATCTACAGAGGTTCCCCCAGTTCTGCAAGCTGTCGTTTTCGTTTACGTGCCCCATCCTCCCTCCCTCCCTCCCTCCTTGTTCTCATTTCGTTAACTTCCTCACTTCTATTTAAACACGGGGATCTGCCAGGCCTGGGAGCCATCGCCAGTCCCCTTCGGGGCCTTCCCCAAACCGCAGCTCACTTCATGTCCAAGCATCACCTTTACCTACTAAAACGCTGTCAATCCTAAAATGAGGACGTGGGCCCAGCTAGTTCATTATTTTGAATATTTGTTTTTGTAAGCATAAATATTGCAAAAATGCTTAAATATTATGACCTTAAAAAGAAAGACGATTATTTAAAAGAGAGTTAATCAAAATGAAACTACACACCCGCTTTAACAGTAGAGTTCTTTTAAGATTCTTCACAGATTTTCTTCTGGAAAAAATAGTGTTTTCAACAAAAGAGGGGATTTCAAGCTGTGACTTACTGCAACTCCAACCTTCTCTTTTAAAACAGTGAAAAACAATGCAAACAAAGAGTAAAAAGCTTTGAGTTGTAACTAAAGAGTGTAATTTCTAATTTGATACAGCAACATATTTCCAAACTGTTAAGACTGGGGCAACCTGGTGGATCATTTAAGTAATGTGGGTTATGATGTAGTATAATAAAAATCCGTAAGATGTAAAGATGGAGAGGGGTTCAGGATTGGTACAGCCAACAATGAGCCTGTATATAAATGCAGTGATAGTGGTAAGACCAAAGAGTTTATGGGCACCAGCAGTAGCTCTTAAGTGGAGTCTAGACACAATAAATGACAAATCTCCTGTCATCTTTGCATGAACAGCTAATGCTGTAGCTCAGGAGGCAAAGGAGCTTGCAAAGAAAAGCGTCTGGACTTCTTTAAGTTGCTTGAAGACGTTTCACCTCTCATCCGAGAAGCTTCTTCAGTTCTAAGGTCAAATGGTGGAGAGTCCCAGATTTAAACCTAGTGGGAGTTTCCCCCCACAGAGGGACAAAAGGTATGATCTGGGGTGGGAACTCAAAACTGGATTATAGATGGCAGTTTTGAGTTCCCTCCCCAGACGCCTTAACACCCACTCACATCCTGGGCCATCTGACCTCAGGAATTCGCATGATAAGGTGGGGCCAGGTTTCACAATGAACTCACCTGAAACCCTGGCTGATTGGGACCCACACCCAGTTTCCCACCTTGGCTCAGGTGATTAGAGGATCATCAGGGGGTCCTTTTGTCCCTCTGTGGGGGGAAACTCCCACTAGGTTTATATCTGGGACTCTCCACCATTTGACCTTAGAACTGAAGAAGCTTCTCGGATGAGAGGTGAAACGTCTTCAAGTAACTTAAAGAAGTCCAGACGCTTTTCTCTCCAAGCTCCTTTGACTACGATGACCTGGATGACTGAGAGCCTTCACAGACATGTAGCTCAGGAGCTTAAGCAGGTCATTCACTGATTGGAAGGTTGATGGTTCAATCCCCAGCTGCTATGAGCCAACAATGCTGAAGCACCAATGGGGTTATTAGGTACAACAAGTGAAACAACACTTTGGTGTGTGTATTGCTGTAGGAAAAACCGCGTGATCAATACAACTGCTCTGTTGTACAGTGTTAAGTTGTGCTTATTGGGAAGTGCAGTTGTTGAGTTTGCATTCATGCTGCGAGGAAACATCATCACCACAAGAGAACCAAAGAGAAAAGTCTTCTCTGTGGTCCTTTCACCCTTTTTTCTGCCCTCACGTACAGAAGCACAACAATTGTCACATTCACTTATATTTCCTAAATAAGACTTTGACTTGATGTTTTTCACTTATACTTCCTTTCAGAAATATGTTTGTAAATTCTGCATTTTACATACTGTATTAATCAATCGCAGAGTTTGGTTGATATGTACACACTTTCAAGCACTTATCTGCACGTCACACACGCAGGCGCGCCTTCATACATCGAGTTACTTATTGCACTGTTGTGTCTGTATCGTTCTGTTCTTTTTTATTTGCAATTTTTGCACACGTGCACTTTGTGTAGTCCTGTGTTGATTGTCATATGCAGCACTGTGGTCTTGGAGAAACACTGGCTGGCTTCACTGAGCACTGTATCACTGCACATGGTTGGAATGACATTAAAGCCATTTGACTTGACTCTTTCATTTAGTTAACGTTTTATCATCAGCTGGTTATGCCAGCGAGACCTTTCCTCACTCATTTGGTGTCCAGATGTCAGAATGAATGAACCTTCTTCACTCTCTCTCCACTCTCTTCATCCAGGCTGCCTGCAATATTTTTGTAAATCCAGCAGATGTCACTACTAAGCAACACAGTGTTAACGTTGTGTTGACACAGTAAGCGCAATATGCTATACACTCCATTGACCCATCACTAATGGCTGCTCTGGTCTCCAGTCTGCACGCTAAAATATTCAAATACTGATACTCTCCGATGCTTTCACTGTATGAATGTGTGTGACTGTTAGAAAGCATGTGAATAAGGCAAGTCACATAAAGTATAGTTCTATATTGTGTATTTTGTTGTACAGTTATTTTATTTTCAACTTTAATTTATATATTTTATCTTATTCTTCCCAGTTAAATTTACCCTTCATTCTAATTTGTGTTGTACAGTTATTTCATTTTTAACCTTAATTTATATTTTATTCCTTCCTAGTTAAATTTACCCTTTTTAATTTTTCATATTTATTTCCTATCTTATTCATAGCCTTTTCCTTTTTTTGTTCTCTTTAGGTCACGAGCAGTTGTCCAAGCATTTCACTACATATCGTACTGTGTATGACTGTGTACGTGACAAATAAAATTTGAATTTGAATTTGAAAAGTGTTTTGAGTTCTCAGAGTAGAAAATTGCTTTAAAGAACCCGTCCATTTATAATAGTTTGAAACAAATGACCACATACAGCATCATCACTGTAAATACTGTCAAAAGAAGTGCAGAGAATGAAGTGATTGCGTTATCACTGCCAGCACAGTGTACGCAATTTGGATGGGGTGAAAAAACAAAACAAAAGAGTTTCTCACCCAGGGAGTGTTCATCAGGGCAGGGTTCATGCAGGGCTGGGGCTGGCCATTGTGGGTTGGCTCATGTACTGCTGCCGGCCTGTTCTGGAGAGAGAAGGAGGACCATATGTGACCACTATGAGCAGACAGTATAGGTGAGACTTATTAACAATTCCATGAAATGAATTCAATTTAATTTGATAAAAATTAAAATTCTTCCTTCTGTCTTGTATGCAAAGCAGCAAAAAGCTGATGCATATGCCCGGAGCTTACAATCCCAAGTCAAGTCAATGTGATGACTTGCATTTGACTTGAACACCATTAATCCATATTTTATTCACAATAGAAGATAGAAAACATATCAAATGTTTAAATTCAGATATTTTACTACTCCATGAAATATATTAGCTCATTTAGTGACAGCCTCAAAAAAGTTGTGACAGGGATAACAAAAGGCTGGAAAAACAAAAAGGAACAGTTTGGGAAAAGTTTCATATGGGAACAGGTCAGCAGTGTGACTGGGTATAAAAGAGCCTCTTACAGAGAAGAAAACAGAGACTCACCAACCTACAAAAAACTGCATTTGCAGATTGTGAAAAAAAAATCAAAAACTATGTTCCTCTGTGAAAAACTGCAAAGATTTTGAATATCTCAACATGTAGAATACATAATGTCACCAAAAGATTGAGAGAATCTGGAGAAATCTTCAGATGCAAAAAGGCTGAATATCAGACTTGACTGTGACAGTCAGACCCTCAGACCACACTCATTAAAAACAGGCATAGTTCTCACTAAATCACTGCACGGCAAAAGTTTTATCATGCAAAGAAGAAGACTTATGTGAACACGATCCATTACCCAGTGATGCTCCGCCTTTTTTGGGCCAATGCTCATTTAAAATGGACTGAAGTAAAGTGCGTAACATGAATTTAAATTTAACCCTCCCCTGCAGCTGAGCCAGGGACCACACCGCCGCCACACCCCCACCACCTGACTGAGGCTGGGGAGCCTCGGCGCACCACATGACCATCAACTTCAATCGCGGTTGAAGGCTGAGCGCAGAGTGTCATCACTGCTCCAGTGGGAAATCTCCCCTGGGGGAAATTTCGGGAGCCAACAGGATCTCACTTGAATTTTTTTTTTAAAGTAAAATAAATAAATAAATAAAGTTTTTTTTTCACTTTTACAAATTAATTTGGATATTTTCACTACAGATTATGATAGAATACCTAGCACATCTACAGAATGGGGTTATTGTAAAAGAATAGCATTGTGGAAAAGTTCAAAATGAACAAAACATTTTCTAAAATTTTGCTCACTGTGAAAGATTGACCCAGTTATTGTCTGCATTTTCAAACTAACGACAGGTGGCTACAACAAAATAGAAAAGATTATTAGAAAAGTACAAAAGTTGAAGTTTATCTGTAGCCTCCCTCTCATCCACCGTTCTCATTGCTCCACCTCAGTCTGCATCTCTTTCAATCCTCAGCTCTGCTCTTCAGGCCTGAAACAGTCTGATTCGAGCTCTGCTGGGGATTTCAGTCTTTATCTGCTCTTCATTCGTTCCCCACACTCTGGTCTCTGTGCTCAGGTCCACTATGGTTTTCTGGTCATTCTGTACAGCCAGCAGCCCACCTGGTTCTTCACCTGTCTGTAATCCACTCTGTCAGTCTCAACATTTCACCCGTGACTCAGTAACCGTAATGATAACACACGGTTGCAAATAAATGGCTTAAATTCTTCCTGAAGTCTTGCTGTGTGATGCACATGAATGTAGCTCACTACTTCAACTGTTAGTGAACAGTGTTGGTCAATTAAAAAAGTAATTAGTTACTAATTACTTCTCCAAAAAGTAATCCTGTTACTTTACAGATTACTTATTTTCAAAAGTAATTAGTTTCTTTATTATTCAGTTACTTTTAAAAACATGATACACAGCCTATGTAATAAAGCAACAGAGCTTTCAGCCAATTCTATTTTTCTGCATAATCATCATATAAAATTGAATCAACTAAAAAGTCTCTTTTAAAACTTGTTTTATTAGTTTTAATCTTTTAAGATTAAGCACATTGCATTAAGCAAAAATGTAATTATGTACAGCAGTGTCTGACATGAAGAAACTCTTTAACATTTAAACCTATTTCCTGCATATTCCAGCATATAAAATAAAATCATGTTTTGTGTTTACACTCTTTCAAATAGATGAAAGTAAAACACAGCAGAAAATAAATAGAATCAAAGATTCAGCGTCACTGAGTCCTGTCACTCTAAAATCTGGGGTGGGTGGAGGTTATCCCACAGCAGTCATGTCAGTGGGGGGATCCGGGTGTTTCATGAGACACTCTCACGGTTTAGTAACGCAGCGTGCTTACGGGAAAGTAACAGTAATCTAATAACCTTTGCAATAGTAATCCCTTGCTTTAGTCGTAACTTGAAAAAAGTAAGTAATGCATTACTGCCCATCTCTGGTGCTCACAGGTGGTGCAGTTTGGAGAAATGGTGGTGTTTCCTCAGAAGAACTACCAGAGTCACAAAGGGCACGAGTCCATGTCACCACCTCGACTCGCTGCTGATTCTGATCCGAGGCGGCAGATCAACTATCCACAGTAAAGTAGAAATAGTTGTGAGTTGTAGAAACTCTTTAATGTTCTTTATAGAGGCGCATGTTGTATAAAGCATGTGCTTTACATTCACTGCGATTTGCTGTGATATGTGACACCTGATGTGAGCAGGAATGGAGAACATGAATAAAAGGAAGATGTTTTTATTGTTTGGCTAATGAAGGGTGTAAATCTTTAATATTATTTTTGCTTGGTTATTTTAGTGTTTTTCTAAACATGGAGAAAAAAGGCATAAGAAACTAATTTAACTTTCTCTCCTGCTGCAGATGTTGGCTGTGATCTCCGAGGCTGGAACTGGAGAGAGAGGAGTCATCATCCAGCGTCAAAGAAAACATCCAGGTAAAGGGACGTGGATCACTATTTTAGCCTTAAATTATCGTACTTTTAAATACAAAAACATTTTAAAGGACAACATTTACCATCCAACTCTGACCGTAACACAAAATAATGATCGCCGTGAGTGTTTTCAAACTCTTCCTCAGATGGGCAGGCTATCACTGTCCAACCAGCCGACTTCAATAAAAGACTGAGACAGTCGGTGAAAGCAGCATTCAGTGAGCACCACAGGTGAGCGTGTCCCTGAGACATTCAGCATCTGATCCTTGTTGGCCTGTCTGCTCTGCTTTGGTAAGTATCCTTACCGAACTACAGTAACTGTAACGCAGTCGCTATACATGCCATCCACTTTCTAACTACTGATTACTTCCTGCCAGTTATTTTAGACCCAACACTGCTTCTTCTTGTTCAAACAGCTGGACAGGAAACTACACCAGTGTACTGTTTCATCAACACGTGCCAGGCACTGTTCCTGCCATTCATGGCTTAGCCCCGCCTACCTCAGGACCTCCCCTTGTCAAGTATTGATCATGATGATTATCATGATGACAATGAGCACAACTAAGACTGTAAAAGTCCACGACCATGACTGGTTTGCTGTCTCCTGATTATTAATGAATATCAGGAGGATGATTGTTAGTAAGAAATGATGACAAAAAACACAAAGTTCACCAAACTCACAGGTTACATTCATTTTGCTTTTTCTTCTTTACCAGCCACACTCTAACTGCAATTAAGAAAACAAACTTTAGAAATCATTGACTCAGTGATTTTATCAAATATTTAATGGGTTCAGGTAGAGCCAGCTTCTGCATTACCAAGAACATGAAGTGTGAGACAAATTTACTGAGACACTCTCAGTAAGTTTGATGGGCTGCTTGTCTTTCTGTTTGTAACCACTGCCATGCGTTTATGAAGTGGCTGTTTGGTCTCTCCAATGTAGAGCTCTGGACATTCCTCGCTGCACTGTACCGCATGCACTACATTGTTGAGTTTGTCTTTGGGATGAACCAGTTTGTGTCTGAGCGTGTTGCTGGGTCTGAAGTACACTGGGATGTCGTGCTTGGAGAAAACTCCTCTGATAAACCTGCTACATAGGGGATGACAATGTTGTTGCGTTTGTCTTTCCGATCCTCCCTAGTTGGTGTCTGACCTTCTTTTCTGTGCATCTTTGCTGATTTGATGAAAGAATAATTAGGATAACCACATGTTTTAAAAGCTTCCTTTATATATGTGTGTTCCCTCTTTTCCCCTGATGGCTTCTTTCATGCCTCTTTCAAACCATCTTCTCCGGCTCTTTTAAAGGGACAGCACCTAGCCACTGGTACAGAGATGTTGAGGACACCTGGGTCAAAATCAAAACCTAAGACGTGGAATCCGTCACTGCTCACATCAACTCTGTGGATGTAACATAAAGTTGAACATAAAGTTCACCAGGGAAGACACAAAGATAACAGTTTGCTATTCCTGGACTCTGCTGTGCACAATGGGGAGAATGGAAACCTCAACAGTGAAGTTTAGCTGAAGCACACACACACAGACCAGTACCTCCTCTGTGACTCCCACCACAGCTGGACTGGCCGATGGTGATTTTTCATTTTCATGGGCCAATGGGGTTTTCTTTGGTTTTGTTTTTTGTAACGGCATGAACAATAAAAGCTGGTGGATTGGCCAGATGCTGGCAGATGTGTAAAAATAACTCAGTTGTTTGGTGGTGGCTATGGTGGAGCTTCCACAGAGGCAGCAGGTGGATGAGGGAAACGGGAGGCAGGAGGAGAGACCCGAGGCAGCCACCAGTCCGAGTGTCAGGTGAACTGAACTTCAGGTAAGAAGTTATGAGCTGCAGTCTCTCTGGGTCAGATATAAACCAAGTTTAGGTGGAGTTTATTTTCGTTATGCTGACTTTTTACAGTCAGTTACAATAACATGCTAGCTAGTACAATACTGCGTGCTAGCTAGCATGACGGCGTTTCTATACAGCTGGGTGGTTCTATGATGTTACTGATGGTGAACTTTATTTATAAGGTTAGTCTGTAGAGTTTCCAACCGTCCTGTAAAAACACGGAATCGTCTCGTATCCAGAAAAAATATTACGCGTTTCGTGTTGAGATGTAAAGGAACAGTTTGTCCCGGACTTCAGCTACAATGAAAAAGACACAAAGCTGGATTTATTCTGTCGTTACGCTGCACAGCTGCCTCTTCTCCTCTCATTCTGTCCCCTCCCTCTCCTGTTTCTACTTCAATCATGAAACTGATCAATGATCAGCTGATCGGCTTTTCTGACACAAGTCACTTTGCGCCAGAAAGAGGAAACCAGCGGATGTCGTGCTAAACAACAGCAGCACGTTTAAGCTTGATCAGCTGTTGTTAGAATTTATTTAATATTAATTTCTAGTATCAGCTGATGTTTGCTGGAGCCACAGCTGTAAAGCTGCTGGTCATGATGTCGGTTTGGATATGTGGTGAGAGGGAAACATGAAGATGAAACCAGGAGATGTCCTTACTGAATCATCAGAGCTGTGATGGAGAAACAGGTTTACCTTTTAGGTGACATGGATGAGTTGAAGTTATGAACTGTTTCTGAGAGACAAATAACACCAGGATCCTTTTCTATGTAGCTGACAGCTGGTAACTGTGCAGGGGCGGGTCTAGCAAAGCTTTTTTGTCCCAGTCCAGCCCTGACTCCATCACCCTCTGGAACACCAACTTGAAGTAATCAGGACCCTACAACACCGGGCAGAACATGTTCCCTCTAAGCCTGAAGGGACAAAGAGATATTTACTTTCTGCTGACCATCAGCTCAGATTCACCATCACCGTCTCTAACTCTCTAAATATGAACACATTTGAAAAATAAAGTTATGTTTACAAACATTCATATCTCAGAAATAAGCACAGCTGTTCATGTTTGCTATTACAGTTTTATTTGTCAGAGAATTATGAACTTTACATCGTGCATTGAGTTTAATAGGTCTGTCTCATGGCTGCACTATGAGAGCTGGAATAAACAATTAAAGTTGAGCAAACTTCAGCTAAATCTTGAAACAGTAGATACAGGTAGAAATGAGATCAGATTAATCTTTGGTCAAAAGCAGATACCTCCTGAGTTCAGTCCATCACATTAAAAAAGAAACGATATCATGCTTTTTACATACACTTCCAAATAATAGTCAAGCAGCTCAGTCTCACAAATAGGTAACTAAGATGTCTCTAATGCAGACGTGCACAGTGTAGTGCAAGCATTACAAGATCAGAAATGAAAACGTAACATTCATGTAAAACTACAGGCTCAGGATTTTAAAGAAAGGCTCTGAAAACAAAACTTTTTAAAACAGTATCTTTGCTGCGATCATCAAAATACAAAACAGACGTGAACAATTTTCAGTAACAAACCCTAACATTCACTAATATTACACATATCCAAACAACAAGGCATATGTCAAAGTTTTTGAAGTGAAGAAACATGTTGCTTTAAAAAGCACATGCAGTGTGTGGCCACGATCGTCACACTGTGGACCATGAACGCCACTTCTTTGAAGCGTTCTTCTTCTTGGAATCAAAATGGAAGCAGAAACATCACGATTCTCTTTGATCTACCAAAAGGAAAAAGCAGAACATCGGAGCTGAAACCAGTCGGGTGAAATAATTAGGATAACAATAATTCAGTGCATTGTCTCCGGTAGTCTTACGATTGTTGGTATCTGCTCAGTACAACTAACACTCGGTGTCAGGGAACTCCTGTGTGGAAACGAGTGGTTTTTATGTTTTTATGTACGTATTTAACTTCCATCCATTTAACTTAGGAGGAAGAAATGTCAGTTTGGTGCAGGCTGGTTAGTTTAGACTCTGGGTGCATTTGGTGCCCTGTTGTCTGTAACTCAATGAGTTGGTTCACTTTGTGGCTGGGCTGCATGTGCGGTTATATCATGTCGGCTTGGGCTGGAGTACCTGTTCCCTGTTAGGTGTTTAGCTGAACATGAGTAGAGCTTCTAGCTTGGAAGCACATCTGTGCACATAGTCATACTGTCACTGGTTAGTGTAAATGGCTCAATGTGACATAGGAACCTTTTAATTAATTTCCATAACCCGACTTGTATGTCAAAGAATATCAAACCTGGAAAAGCTGTTTATGGTCAGAATGATTAAAAACTGTAAAGAGCTTTTCTCTTTGCGTGGAGCGTCCAACACTGTGACTCTTCCTTGTAGAAGCCGTCACTCCAAAGGTCTTATGATAATAATGTTTTATGATTTACTAAGTTACTGGATGAACATGAAAAGTACGTCCATTGTTGCAAATGACCATGGGCGTGACCAGAATAACATCCAACTAGACGCTCAAAAGACGTCCTTAAATGTCCTGTAAGTGACAGAACAGATGAACGAACAGGTAATCGCTTACTTGAGATGAAACCTGCCCAGCTACTTTGAAAACAGCTTCTACCTGCTCCTCCTGTAACTGGATGGCTTCTCAGGGCTAAGCCGTCCTGCAGTCCAGCAGCCTTTATGGTTCTGCTGTGATTCACCAGGAACTGTTAGAAAGACACAAACACACAAACATTAACATGTTCCACAGTCTTCCAGTTTGATCACTTTGATTGTCTCATCCTGTGGACAACGACGTACACGGATGCAGGTTTATTGTTAACTTTTGGAGGTTTATTTATTGAACAAATCCAGCTCCACTGTGATGCTGAGCTGGATACGCACTTAAGAAAACGTGTGAATAAATAGACAACAAACTGCATTTAACCAAACAGACTGGACCCGTTATTGTTAACTGAATGCAAGACTTTAACAGTCTCTTCAATGTAAGAATGCAGGTCCATCAGCATGAGACAAACCTGATGACACACTTCATATGTAGCACATTTACATTTATATCACACACGTCTGCTTTCCTGTTTGTATACAGGCTGCCAGGTTATCACAGGGCCAACACAATACATGTGACACAAAATCCACTGAAGTGTTTGATATTTTAATCATAATGATGATTATTATTTAAAATATCACTATAAAGTTTATTTATAAATATATTTAGATTTGTTTCTGTAACCTAGCATATAAAGCTGAGCTGTTTCAGCTTCTGACCTCTGACCTCAGTGTGTCCTCACTGCAGCTTCCTCCTGGAAACACTTCTCCTTCTTGTCTTCCCCCAGTGTTGTTTCCCTGCCGTTAATATCATTCACTGTACCTGAGGAACAACAGAGGACAAACACTCACTTTAAGAAGTACATTCATACAGAGGTGATCTATGGAAACGCACTACTCCACACTTTGGTAGAGAAATCAGTTTCTGTGAAACATTTCTGTAAATGGTGTGGACTTCTTCAGGAGACTCAGCCAATCCCACTCTGATAACTGAAACTTCTGTGGATGAAGAAACTGCCAGACACCGTCCTGGAAATGTTTAAGAAATACAAGATCGCTATATAAATGACGATCATGTTAAAATCACATTAACAGTTGTTGCTCACCTTTGTTTCTGATTTTAAAAAGTTGTATCCCGTCAGCTCTCATGGCTCAGAAAAAGCTTTTTTTGGTTTCCAATCCAGTTCTGCTTGAAAGTATTAAGGATACTTTAAAAGTGCTCCTCTGAAATCTGTGTTAAACAACAAGAAACATAAATTAGTAACAAAAACACAGTGCAGAAGGTAAGTACAGGCATTACACACCATCATCGGGCCTAATGCTCCTAAATCTGCAACTTCAAATCTCTGTGAGCTCTTCAACGTGTCTTCAAAGGGAAAAGTCCAAAACTTAAAATTTGATTATAAAAGGTTCAACACAGACACACAGACAGAGAGGTACCTTTTAATGTTTACTGGTAACCTGAGTCACTGATCATCTACAGCAGGGGTGTCGAACTCCAGGCCTCGAGGGCCCGTGTCCTGCAAGTTTTAGATCTCACCCTGGATCAGCACACCTGAAACAAATAATTAGCTCATTACCAGGCGTCTGGAGAACTTCAAGACATGTTGAGGAGGTAATTTAGACATTTAAATCAGCTGTGATGGATCAAGGACGCATCTAAAACCTGCAGGACACCGGCCCTCGAGGCCTGGAGTTCGACACCTGTGATCTACAGTATTACAGAGTCTGGCAGTCTTTGCATGATGTAAACCAGGGGTGCTCAATCCCAGTCCTCAAGAGCTACTGTCCTGCAGCTTTTAGATGCATCCCTACTCCAACACAGCTGAATCAAATGTTTGATTACCTCTTCAGCATGCCATCAAGTTTGGAAAAGGCCTGATAACAAGCCATTCATTTGATTCAGCTGTGTCGGATCAAGGATGCATCTAAAAGCTGCAGGACAGTAGCTCTCGAGGACTGGGATTGAGCACCCCTGATGTAAACGTTACTGTAAGTTTCCAGCTGCCTCTCAGGTGTGACAGGTGTGCCAGCAGGAAAGAGTAATAATAACCTGCATCCTGAGGTTTGTCGTGCAGGATTAAAGGAGCCAGGCTTTGTTCACACAGCTGGGATTGTGTTTTACACTGACCCTGGGTCAGTATCATACAGTTTAAACGAAGCACTGAAACTTGCACATATTTATTACAGATGCATTGAAGCTAATCGAGATATTTGCTGTGAATCTGTTTTCTGGTAACTTTATTAACCAGTAACATTTCTGTCTAATCACTGTTTAAACAGTAACCGCTTTATTACACTATAAGCTAACCTTTACACCATAACTTTAAGCTAGCGCCATAAAGACGGTCAAACGTAATAATATTTACAAATGCATCTCAAAGCTGTTATATGTGTATTACTAACACAACCACATTAACATTATTGACACTCGCTGACTTTTAATAGTCATTCTATAAATGCTGTCCGTTTAAACGTCTTACCTGTAAACACTGCTGTATCACAGGATTCCAGCCAGAGTGGATTCTGGAGTCTTCCACGCTCCTGTTAGTGATCCTCCATCTGGATGGATGATAACAACCTTCTGAACAATCTAGCAGGTGGAGATGGCCCCTGCTGGCCCATATCTATGGTGCTGATTTCTGCTTATAACGCCCACTGAATGGCCTGATGACATCTGAGGCCGGTGTCCCCAGTGCCTAGTGTTCGTTCCCAGTCTAGGTTTTGGTTATAAAGGTTTCCTTGTTGCCTTTCACATTCTGTTTTCATCTTAGTTCTGTACCACGGACATCAGCCTTAATAAATGCATTGTTGGTTATTAATATTCACCTGCCTGTGAGTCTGCGTTTGGGCCTTTCCCTCTACAAACATGATCTAGGTCTCGCTGATCGTAGTTGAAACCATATCACAGAACTAAGCTAGATGATGCTGATTCATTTAATTCACAAAACACCATTTAAATGCCATCACTGCCTTTGAAGATGTTTGCAGACACACAGGGACAAATTATTAGTTTAAGGTTACTGACTGGAGCAATAGATTTTCAACACAGAATTTCTGCATTCACTTGTTTTCTTCAGAAAGAAACTTTACATGTATCTGAACACAATAACAGATTACTATTTTTTAATGACCTGATTCAGTATTATTAGCTGGTCTCTCTATTGAGCCATAACATAAATCACTGCTTTGCAATGACGTGCTTTAACTTTGTAATGCTCAAAGTAAAACTAAGGGTTATATTCTAGTTTACACAAAGTTTAAAAACTTAAGCAAGGGTTTCAACTGTCACTTGAAAGCATTATACCAATAGCCAGAGGTGTGGACTCGAGTCACATGACTTGGACTCGAGTCATTAATTTTATGACTTTAGACTTGACTTGAAAAAATGTTCTAAGACTTGTGACTTGACTTGGACTTTTACACCAATGACCTGGGACTTGAATTGGACTTGAACCGGTTTACTTGAAAAGACTTGATATTTTACCCCAAATATAAAATTTAACATGCATATTATATAGAGATTGAAAATGTGACGTCATTCACGGGTAGAACCGCAAAGGATTCTGGGAACTCGTGGCAAGCGGTACTAGCGCACGCAGGCTTTCAATTAAAATCAGTTATACAGCGATAAAAAGAAACACAAAAATGTCAAGAAGCCGTTGTATTATTAACTGCAATAGCCGGTCGCATGACAGCCACGGGAAGCCGACGGGTAAAGAGATCGGTTGTTATCGGATTACGTCGTTGAAGAGAAATTGTTCGAGCCATGTTTCCGAAGTAACAAAGATGCGACGGATGGCCTGGATTGCAGCCATTCAAAGATCAAATATAACGTCCCAGAACACTCCAGCTCACAGGTTAGTCTGCTCCAAGCATTTACACGAAGGTCAGTGTTTTTTAGTAGTTAATACGTCATTTTCATAACATAATTAGTGATATAGGTTACAAGCAAGTCTGGCGCTGAGCAGAAATTGTCGCGCTATGCTCCTTTATTTATTGTGCATAAATAGTGAATTGTCCTGACACAATATTGCGTTTCGCTTCTGTTATTATGGTACATTGACAAAAACATATACTTTTATTCACAGGATAAAACAGGTTTTTTGTATCACTAATTGCCCAGTACGATTACAGCATACAGTATTATTGTCACTGCTACATTTCTGTGATGCTACCAGAAATTATTTCCACTACTAATTAATTACCGTTGAGCTCAAAGGTCCTATTAATAAACGGTTAAGGAATGTGTATTTATGACGACAGTTTGTGAGACTGGTAAACTTATGATACGTACGATGGTCTTTCGTTCTACACGGTGCATTTCAAGGTCCTGCACCCATCCGTCGGTAAACTGTACCTGGGCTTGTTGCAGTGACCTGAAGTTACTAAACTTCATGAGTGTATGCGCTCACTCCAAGAACCGTATGATTATAAATATGCATATAAATATGCTAAGATGAGATAGCTGACTTCATCTAACTAGCAAATGTTGTCCAGGCTACGTTGGTGATACAGTTTTTTTTAATGTGTATGATATTTTTGTCATGCGATTTTAAAGCCGGTCCTACAACCGCATCCAAGAATAACATGCAGCTTATCTCAGAACTGTCGGTGAAAATTATTCTTGGAGCTAGGTTTAATTGAGCTGCATTTTAAAGAGGTGCAATTTCACAATTTGTGTATATTTTCTAAGTTCACTATTTTGTCATGTGTTGAGAAAAACACAGATTTAAAATTACATGGTCTAATATTTACATTTAGCATAACTGCAACATTATTTTTTCGTTTGTTTTTTTTAAAGACTCGAAAGGACTTGAAATTCAAAGTTTCAGACTTGTGACTTGACTCGGACTTTTACACCAGTGACTTGAGACTCGACTCTGACTTGCCTGACATTACTTGAGACTTGAGGATAAAGACTTGAGACTTACTTGAGACTTGCAAAACAATGACTTGGTCCCACCTCTGCCAATAGCAAATGAAATTAGTTTAGACTTGAGAAAAACATTTGCTGATGCTCAAAAAGCAGGAAATGGCTATGCAAAGATACTGTGGTGTTTCCTATAGTCAAGAACTGGAGTGAAAATTATCATCATGAAAAGAGAGACACATAGTACAAAACAACAGTGCAGAGAAAGAGCTTTGAAAGATTTCAAAGACTCTGGAAAGAAAACTAGTATGCAATATGTCTAAGGACCACAGAACACCCGCCAGCAACCCTGCACAGGAATGGACTGCAAGGCTGGAGAGCAAAATAAGCACCACTTCTGCAGAAGAGACACCTTCAAGCCAGACTGAAGTTTGCTAACAGCAACCTAGAAAAGGATTATGCATACTGGAAGCACGTCCTTTGGTCCGATGAGACAAAACTAGAGCTCTTTGGCCATGTAGACAAGACATTTGGACAATTGTGGGGAAAATCTGAGGATTTGAGCACCTTGTTGTTCCAACATTACTGCACACGAGTCCTCACCTCATCCTGGTATTACACCTTTGGGATGAATTCGAGTGGAGACTGTGAGCCTGGCCTTTCCGTTCAGTGCCTCACAAATGAACTTTTAAACAAATGGTCAAAAATTCCTATAAACACACTTTCAAATCAAATCAAAATTTATTTATATAGCACATATTAAAAACAACAAAGTTGGCCATAGTGCTTCACAGTCAGTAAACGCATGAGACAATTAAAACAAAACAATAAAGACAGGACAGGAATCAATAGGTGACAACACAACAAGCCAACTCGTAAGAATCAAAAGCCAAAGTAAAAAGATAGATTTTAAGACGTGATTTAAAAGACTGGATAGACTCGGCGGCACGAATATGAACCGGCGAGGTTATTCCAGAGTCTGGGTGCTACGCTTGCGAAGGCCCGGTCACCTCCTAGGTTGTGCTAGGAGCATCTGATTGGACGAATTAAGTGCTCTATTGGGATTGTACAAGTGGAGGAGTTGGGAAAGATAGCTGGGCGCTAAATTATTTAGAATTTTAAAAGTGAACAAAACTAAAGTTTGTGGAAAGCCTTCCCAGCACAGTTGAAGCTGTAGTAGCAGCAAAGTGTGGACTAAGATCATATTCAACTCTATGGATTAAGTATGATTAAGGGATGTCACTGAAGTTCATATGCGTGTGAAGGCAGATGAGCAAATATTGTTAGCAATATTGTGTACATCACAAAAATGTTTGAGTATGGGCTAGTTAAAATATGAAGACTTTTCATATTCATATAAATATGAAAAAAGTCCCTTGTTTGAGCACACACTAATATAAAAACAATCAGTGAGTGACTGATATAGAGAGACCAACCTGCGCTCTCTTGCCACATACGTAGAACAGTGTTCGTAGCGTCAGACAGAAACACATTGACTGTCAGTGGTGGACCTGCCAATTCTGGTATTCTATGGCAAATCCTAGTTCGACTGAACTGTGCCAAATAGTGAGTACAGAGCCCACTAGAGCCCACTAGAGCCCACTAGTGGCCCTGCAGGCCACTCTCATGAATTCTGTTTCTGATTGTTTGGTCAGAGACATTCACACCAGTGATCATTGTGTAGGGTTGTGACAGTGCTCATCCTGATGGGTTTGAAGACCTTCTATGGTAGTTGGTGGTATAACGTAATGTATTAAACAATATATTAAGCTTATATTGCGCAACAAGCTCACTATCAAAATGGCTTCTATGTCACCTTTTTAATATAAAATCTGCAAAGTTTCATGCTAATGTTCTTTCTTACATTGAAAATACGTGGCAGACGTTGATGGCTTACAATAGCCAGTCATGTTTGATACTTGTCTTTCAAATGTGTGTACTCATAGTTAATGATTTTCTCCTCAATGACATTTTCCCTAAAAACAAGCTGTGTTGTGAAAACTGCTGTTAACTGTTGCAAGGTGAAGGTTTTGGATAAATGCCATTGTTTATGATTAAAATGAGAGTAAAATCAGGATACATCTGTTGTAAAACTACAGATTTTTAAAAGCATTTTTCATATTTTGCTGCTAGTCTTCTAATTTCACTGAGGTCTTGCAGCACTGAGTGAGTGATCAAAGCTTACACTAAGCCTGGTTAGCAGGTTGCGTTAGCCAAGGCTGAAGGTGGTAGTGATTACAAGAGAGATTTGTGCTGTTAGGCATGACTGTGGCCACCAAAGTAAAACAGTCATGGAGCATCAGCACATGAACAGTGTTAAAAAGAAAACGTGACTTGCAAATAATAATAATTATTATTATTTTTAACCAAAGCCACCTTTAAAAACCCTCAAGGTCACCTTAAATTTGTACTACTACATTATTAGGTTACTGGACACTAACATGCACCCGTCACACAAGACGTATATAACAAGACCTGTGTAACTGAAACACCAGTTAGCCTCCCTCAAAGTGGGCGTCATCCCTACATCACTACCTCTATCAAACACACACACACACACACACACACACACACGCTTAGTCATGATCTCAGACCACAGTAGCATGCAAAAACCATGGGAGTGCTGTAGGAACATAAAGGAAGCTGAGTGTTATCTTTAAAATAACAATGTCAGATGGAACATAAGTAGCAGCATCACTGATTTGAAGAAACAAATCTGATTGTCTCATTTTGTTTTGGTAAATTTAAAATACAAAAGAAAAAGTAGAACAGCTTTCACTTGATGTGAAGCTCCATGGAAGCTCGTGAGCAAGCAGGCGGGACTGAAGGGGAAGAATTGGTGAGTGAAAATGCAAACAGAAGGTCTGCTGGCTGAGTGATTTGCACACTTAATGGAAAACTAAAGAGACACAGGATGGGACTAATACTGTGGGTACAGAAGGATGTGGGAATGTGATACGAAGAATCTTTGACATGCTGTATAACGCAATAATGTAAGTAACGTGTGTGTTACTTTACTCGAGTTGTAACTTTTAGACTGGAAAAAACTGGCCACGAATGAACTGAACAGATTCTCCCCAACGTAAGCAGAAATCACACAGCAAAGATTGAATAAGTGTTGCAAACGTTAGTATGTGTATATGTAAGTAAGAAGAAAATGTAGAGTTTTAACAAGCTGAAAAAGCAATGACAGGTCACAGCTGCCACCTGTGCTACCTGCCAGTGTTGAGGAACAGGTTACATGCAACACAGACACATAATTCAATTACAGAAGTAGTACAGGTCAGCTCATGTAATGTGTTTTTTCTATAATTAAATTACCAAGGCAGCATATGTCCGTTCAATAACAATTCAGAATATTACAAGTAAGAAATTGGGACATAACTGGTGGCGCTGTCACTTGGTGTTCGCTCACTCTGTGGTAGAGTATCACTTCCTGTTCCTGCTCAAACACAGTGGTGTTTCTGAGTAGCTTATTTGCTTAGCAATTTAATTAACAACTTTTAAATACATTCTTCTTTCATAGTATAATCTTCACGTGCTTCATCCAAAGCACACTTTCTGTGTACTCACTACCTAATTTATAGCCAAAGTATTCACTCACTGTCTCTGTACTGTCTCGCTAGCTTAGCTTAGCTTAGCTCGTAGCCGACTCATTAGCACCATGGCTACTTCACCTCTCCCTCCTGCACTTTCTTGCTCATTGTGTCAGATGTTGAGTTACTCCTCGGCCTCCTTTAGCAGTAATGATATCTGTAACAAATGTAGCATATTTGCAGCTCTGGAGGCCAGGATTACTGAATTGGAGACTCGGCTTCGCACCCTTCATTCACCCGTAGCTAGCCAGGCCCCTGTAGCTGGTGCAGCCGAAGATAGCGTAGGCCCCGCTAGCTGTTCCCCGGCAGACCCCAAGCAGCTGGGGAAAGAGGGCGGCTGGGTCACGGTGAGGAGGATGCATAGTCCTAAACAGAAGCCCCAGGTACACCACCAACCCGTTCATGTGTCTAACCGTTTTTCCCCACTCGGCGACACACCCGCCGGGGGTCAAACTCTGGTAATTGGTGATTCTGTTCTCAGACATGTGAAGCTAGAGACACCGGCAACCATAGTCAATTGTCTTCCAGGGGCCAGAGCAGGCGACATTGAAGGAAATTTAAAACTGCTGGCTAAGGGTAAACGTAAATTCAGTAAAATCATAATTCACGTCGGCAGTAATGACACCCGGTTACGCCAATCGGAGGTCACTAAAATCAATATTGAATCGGTGTGCAACTTTGCCAAAACAATGTCGGACTCTGTAGTTTTCTCTGGTCCCCTCCCCAATCAGACCAGGAGCGACATGTTTAGCTGCATGTTCTCCTTAAATTGCTGGCTGTCTGAGTGGTGTCCCAGAAATGATGTGGGCTTCATAGATAATTGGCAAACCTTCTGGAGGAAACCTGGTCTTGTTAGGAGAGACGGCATCCATCCCACGTTGGATGGAGCAGCTCTCATTTCTAGAAATATGGACAAATTTATTAAACCCCCCAAAATATGACTATCCAGAGTTGGGACCAGGAAGCAGAGTTGCAGTCTTACACGCCTCTCTGCAGCTTCTCTCCTCCTGCTACCCCCCCAAAAACCCATCTCCATAGAGACTGTGTCAGCTTCCAAAAAGACAAAAAACGAACTAAAAACCAGCAACAAACAACTTAAACATAAACAATTACAAAGAAAGAACAATACAGTATCCACATCTGAACCAAAGAGTAAAACAGTGAAATGTGGATTATTGTGTGGATGCCTTAATAGGCATCCACACTATTGAGATCCTGTTTCTCTTTCTTCTTTATTATTATTCCGGGTGTTTCCGTACACTTTTTGCCGTGGATCTACTTCCACAATTTTTGTGCTATTTTCACCGTTCAAACTCTAAACTGTTCTGCTCTTTCTGCTAATGCCGGCTATGACTTTTGGTGTTTATTACTATTATACTTTTTAAAATATTACACTTTTTTCCTTTAATTTGTCCCATTGAAATGAATGGGAAACTTCCACAATTCTGCTAAAACTTTCTTGTCTTTGAAACTTAACTACTGCCTCATACTTTCACCTAGAAACTTCATTCAAACTTTAAAATGTTCTCAAATGATTTGGCTATTCCTGTGTGATTCAGCTTTTTCAGATCTTCTACCGTTTTAATCTTATCCCTCTTTGAGTTTTCAGTTGCAAAATTGTGATTTTTCAGAAAATACATGCGTTGCTATGGTTGCTATGCAATTAACTCAGAGGGGACAGTGAAACTGTTTGAATTTTCTCTTCATGTCCAAACAACTTCTTGCTACTCGCTCAATTTCCACTCAAGCCCCACAAAGTATACACCAAAACGTAGGTATTTTTGCTGGCTTTCAGAAAGTGTCACTATCATTGTTGTGGGACTCATAGATATTTTGCAAATCTCCTCAGAGTAACACAAAGTCAGAAAACTCTCCATATAAACTCAATGGAGAGTTTGTTCAAAATCACCGCTGGATTTCTCTAATGAGAGGCATTTTCAAATTGTCATATCTCCTTAACGAAGCGAAGTTAAGACATGAGGCTTGTTCCCGTATATGTTCAGACACTCCTGACGCTCACAATTCAAGAATTTCTTTCTCACCTATTACCGTTCTGAAATGAGTTGGACTTGTTTGAGGGTAGGAAATTTGTCCCTCGCTCAGATTTCATCAGATTTCAATCTCTGGAAATGAACCACTTTTTTCTCTCGTCATATCTTTTTGATGGATTTCCACAGAGCCCTGAAAATTTCCATGACTGTTCACCAAAGCCTGCTGTTTCTTACGGTGAAAGAATGATTTTGATGCTCCATATAGATTTAGAGTTACCAAAGGTTGTCTGAGCGCAAGTCAAGGCAGTTTTTGCTTCGCCTCTACTCAGTTACAGTGTATTACAAGTCATATATCTTTAAGAATTTATGTTTTATCTCTGAATTATGAAGACCTGAAGATTCCCCCATCTCTTCTGAATAAAACGATGCCTGAATGACCGTTCTAGCCTCTACGGTTAGGAAATTATGGCCATTTGTTCGAGGGGAATCCTGAATGTCAGAAATACACTGAAGAAAACTCACACCTCTCTCTGTGTCTGTGTGTGTAAGGGCTGACTACAGCAGGTGCAGCTAATTTAACTGACCTACATATACCAAGCCCAGACTCTCCACAGCTCCTGTTCCCTTTACTGTCTGTGTATGTGTGTCTGTGTATCAATATTTCTCCTATGTTTAGGTATTACTCCTCAATCATAGTATTTCTGCTAAAGCAAAGTACTTCTACTACATCTAAGTACTTTTGCCAAATCATAGTATTTCTGCTAAATCATAGTATTTCTGCCAATTCATAGTATTTTTGCAAAATCATGGTATTTGTGCAAAATCATGGTTTTGGGGCCAAATATTTCTGTTATTTTATAATATATGTGCTGAATATATTATATGTGCCAAATCATAGTATTTATCCCAAATTATAGTATTTATGCCAAATTACAGTATTTCTGCTAAAACGCAGAAATAGTACCTTTTAGCAGGAATTTCTACCAAAAGATAGTACTTCTGCTAAATCAGAGTATTTCTGCTAAACCAGAGTATTCCTGCCAAATCATAGTATTTGTACTGAAACATGGTACTTCTGCCCAATCATAGTATTTATACCCAATCATAGTATTTCTGCTAAATCATAGCATTTGTGCCAAATCATGGTATTTGTGCAAAAACATAGTATGTCTGCAAAACCATAGTATATCTCTTATGTTATAGTATTACTACTAAGGCATAGTATTTCTGCCAAATCATAGTATGTGTGCCAAATCGCAGTATTTATACCAAATCACAGTATTTGTGGTAAAACATAGTATTTCTGCCATATTGTGGTATTTGTGCAAGAACATTGAACTGTTATGTTATAGTATTACTACTAAGTCATAGTATTTCTGCATTGTTATAGTATTTGTACTAAAACGTAGTATCTCTGCCAAGTCATAGAATTACTGCAATTTCATAGTTTTTTTTAGGAAATCTGTTATGTTATAGTATTACTACTCAGTCATAGTATTTCTGCCAAATCATAGTATTTGTGTGAATTTGTATACTGTAATATCACTGTATTATGTAGTGGCTAAGTAGGGGCTGTTTACTAAGTGCATCAGTGTAAATAGGTCATCTCTTGTGTTGGAGTGCCCTCTTGTGGCGCCTTTTGGGTAGTGCCTTAGTAAACGGGAACCCTGTAAAAAGTGGCATCAGACTGATTTGTAGTGGAGGAATTTGTTACCAGTTTTCTTAATCTTTAATCTGTATGCATGTTGTAATGCATACCCTGTTCTTAATCATAGAAACCACACCATATCACCTCTCCACATCCTCCTACTGTATGCCATACCTCCCTGTACCATCCATCTGACCGCAATAAACTCCACCTGTGGTAATCTAATCCCTGGATGTCAGCCTCTCCTTCTGACCGAGGATAGTTATAGTATTTGAGCCAAATCATAGTATTTGTGCTAAAACATAGTATTTCTTCCAAATCATAGTATTTGTGCCAAAGTATAGTATTTCTTCCAAATCATAGTATAACTGCACAATAAAGGTTCTTGAGCCACATCAGTGTTTGTGCCAAATCTTAGTATTTCTTCTAAATCCTAGTAATTCTGCTCAATGATAGAATTTCTGCTATGCTTTAGTACTTTTTTCCTAGATTGTAGTACTTCTGCTAAGTCAAAGTATTTCATGTAAATCATAGTATTTCTACCAAGTCCCAATGTTTCTGCTAAATCATAAATAATGTTTTAGTACAAATTGTATGATTTGGTGGAACTTTCTGTGTTCCAGCACAAATGCTATGATTTGGCAGGAAAAAAATATTATTTAGTATAAATACTAAGTTTTAGCAGAAATGCTATGTTTAAACTTTAAAAAATTCTGCTATTTCTGCTGATGTGTGTTATGACTTTTGACCATTGAAATGAATGGAACACATTATCAATGTGGTCACTGATTTTGCATGATGGGCTGAGCTGTGCTTTACCTCAGTGAGATAAGCATCCGTTCTCAGACTGGGAGGCCTGGGTTCAAATCCAGCTTATGGCAACATTTCTTTCACTTAACAGTTAAACTTTTTTTAAACTCTTTTCAACACAAATTTCATTTTATTCACCCCTTTTCAGCAAAATTTTCAGTTTTTTTAACCCCTTTTCAGCACAAATCCAAACTTTATCAGCTCTTTTTCAGCAAAAACCTCTTTTCAGCAGAATTCTGCTCATTCAACTCTTTTCAGCAAAATTTTCAGTTTTTTCTGCTGTTTTCAGAAAAAAACTCTTTTCAGCAGAATTCTGCTCATTCACCTCTTTTCAGCAGAAATTCTGCTGATGGAACTCTTTTCAGCAGAATTTTCACCCCTTTTTTTTTGCCCAAATTCTGCTAGCACAATTGTCAATCTCTCCACCTTTTCTTTGTGAGAAAGTGTTTGGCTCAGTGAGCTAAATAGCTGCCCTTTGATCAGGAGGGCCAGGTTCGAATCCTGCTCAGGGCATCTTTTTTTTTTTTTTTTTTTGTTTCAACAGATATCTTCAGCCGTTAAGGCATCCACACTGCATTTTCGCAGGAAATGCAAATTTTTCTAGTTAAATATTAGGTCTCTCTCCTCCAAGTCTCTGTTAGTATATGACTTAATAATTGATCAACAAATTGATTTACTCTGCCGTACAGAAACCTGGTTGCAGCAGGATGATTATGTTAGTTTAAATGAATCAACACCCCCGAGTCATTCTAACTACCAGAAATCTCGAAGCACAGGCCGAGGGGGAGGTGTGGCAGCAATTTTTCACACCAGCCTATTAATTAATGAAAGACCAAGACAGACTTTTAATTCATTTGAAAGCCTGATGCTTAACATTGTCCACCCCAGCTGCGAAACTCAGAAATCAGTCTTACTTGTTATCATCTATCGTCCACCTGGGCCTTACACAGAGTTTCTGTCTGATTTCTCAGACTTTTCATCTGATTGAGTTCTCAGCTCAGATAAAATAATTATTGTGGGTGATTTTAACATCCATGTAGATGCTAAAAATTACAGCCTCAACATGGCATTTAATCTGTTATTAGACTCAATTGGCTTCTCTCAAAATGTAAAAGAACCCACCCACCACTTTAATCACACTCTAGATCTTGTTTTAACATATGGCATAGAAACTGAACATTTAACAGTGTTTCCTGAAAACCCTCTGCTGTCTGATCATTTCCTGATAACATTTACTTTTACAATAATTGATTACACAGCGGTGGAGAGTAGACTTTATCAAAGTAGATGTCTTTCTGAAAGTGCTGTAACTAAGTTTAAGAATATAATCCACCCACTGTTATCATCTCCAATGCCCTGTACCAACACAGAGCAGAGCAGCTATCTGAACGCTACCCCAACAGAGGTCGATTATCTTGTTAATAATTTCACCTCCTCACTACGTACGACTCTGGATACTGTAGCTCCTGTGAAAACTAAGGCCTCAAATCAGAAGTACCTGACTCCGTGGTATAATTCTCAAACACGTACCCTAAAGCAGATGACTCGTAATCTGGAGAGGAAATGGCGTGTCACAAATCTAGAGGATCATCATTTAGCCTGGAGAAATAGTTTGCTGCTTTATAAGAAAGCCCTCCGCAAAGCCAGAACATCGTACTATTCATCATTGATTGAAGTAAATAAGAACAACCCCAGGTTTCTCTTCAGCACTGTAGCCAGGCTGACAAACAGTCAGAGCTCTGTTGAGCCAACAATCCCTTTAACGTTAACTAGTAATGACTTCATGAACTTCTTCACAAATAACATTTTTATCATTAGAGGAAAAATTACCAGTAATCATCCCACAGATGTAATATTATCTACAGTTACTCTTAGTACCATTGATGTTAAGTTAGACTCTTGTATAGGAATTTCCTTTACTTATGTATTAATCACATTATTTTGTTGTATAATGCCTTGGTGCCACTGGATTTTAACAAGTCTCACACTCATACAGTAAGACAAATGGTGGGGGTGTAGCAAGGAAGTTGGGGGAAGCAGACGACTCCACAGGAAGACTCTTTTGTCTCTTTGAGGACTCTGCGAGGTAGCAAGGGAGTGTGAACCTTAAGGTGTGAAACAGCTGTGTACTGCCTTTTGTTCCTGGAGAAGGTATTTAACTGAGAGCCATGCTAGGCTCAGACTCTGCTGACCATCTGCCCCGCGGTCATGTAGGCTCTCCACAAGCTGGGTTGTCTGTGCTTTGTGTTTTTTGTTTAAAGAATGTTAGCTACCGCTCACCGCTCGTCTGCAGGCTTTATTTAATGGAAAACTTCCACAACACTCTTTTTCTGCAATTGATCTTTCTGAGTTAACTTCAATAATTACTTCCTCCAAACCATCAACGTGTCTTTTAGACCCCATTCCTACAAAACTGCTCAAAGAAGTCCTGCCATTAATTAATGCTTCGATCTTAAATATGATCAACCTATCTCTAATAATCGGCTATGTACCACAGGCCTTCAAGCTGGCTGTAGTTAAACCTTTACTCAAAAAGCCATCTCTAGACCCAGCAGTCTTAGCTAATTATAGGCCAATCTCCAACCTTCCTTTCATATCAAACATCCTTGAAAGAGTAGTTGTCAAACAGCTAACAGATCATCTGCAGAGGAATGGCTTATTTGAAGAGTTTCAGTCAGGCTTCAGAGCTCATCACAGCACAGAAACAGCTGAAAAGCCTAGAAATATGGTATCTAAGCAGATTCTTACTCTGGATGGCATTACCTTGGCCTCCAGTAACGCTGTGAGGAACCTTGGAGTCATTTTTGACCAGGACATGTCCTTCAACGCACATATTAAACAAATATGTAAGACTGCTTTCTTCCATTTGTGCAACATCTCTAAAGTTAGAAATATCCTGTCTCAGAGTGACGCTGAAAAACTAGTTCATGCATTTATTACTTCCAGGCTGGACGACTGTAATTCATTATTATCAGGAAGTCCTAAAAACTCCCTGAAAAGCCTTCAGCTAATCCAAAATGCTGCAGCAAGAGTCCTGACAGGTAGAGCAGGGCGATATGGCCAAAAATATTTATCACGATATATATTTGAAAATTTGCGATAACGATATAACCGACGATATAATTGATGCGAGACAAAATACAACTCCACAACATTACTAGTGCAAAAAGACAACCTTCCATTTATTTTTACTTAAACAAGAAGCTGGTTTTTATGTACATTAAAGCTTTATAAAAATGTAACAGTGCAAATGCAAATTCCTTGCTGAAAGTTTAACCAAAAGGCATTTCCAGCAGAAATGGGCTGACATATCCTGAGCATAACCATATATAATATCCACTGAAGTTAAAAAGAGGTGCTTTGCAACATTAAACTGCAGTGTGCAGTACGCATTTTTCGGACCATAAGGTGCACGGGATTATAAGGCACATTAAGCGAAACAAAGCAGTCAGATAAATCAAACTTTATTAAACTCATTCTTCTTGCTTCCTCCACTTCTGTACCATTGATTCATTAATGTTGAATTCTCTGGCAGCTGCTCTATTCCCATGTTGTTGCAGTATATTAATGACTAACCTCGTATTGTGGATGGATTATCTCAGTTGTTCTCCTGACTGAAGTTTGGTCCGTTTACAGCATCCTGCCATGCGATTGCATTTGTCTCTAACCATGAAGAACCTTCACGTTAACTTTTATAAGTGGAAAAGTGTTAGTGTTCGTCCTCCAGCTTCACTGTTTATGTTATGCTAACATAGCTGTGTCGCTAGCGATCACGTAGCACATCATTATATACCAGCTAGCCCAACTTCAGTAACCCTACAAACGTCACTGCTGTTTAGTTTCCTGTCTTCATTTATGTTGGAAGTGATAGCAGAGCTGTACGTTTGATTTTTTTCAGAAATCTCTCAGTCAGAACATGTAATATCATGCTTAGGTAACTAGCAAAACTAGCGAGCTAACTTCCGCTAGCTTCCTGCTAACTTCTAACTCCGTTAAATGTAATAACTTTTGTTTTCATGGATGCCTGGAAGTTAAACTTTATAGTTACACCTGGTAAAGCAGCAATGCTGATCGTTTTATTAAAGATGAAAGAATTTAGACAGTTTTTAACTCTAAGTGATGCTGCAGTGTTGCATACGGAGTTTAGGACCCAGATTACTCCCAGATTTAAGAGCATCTTAGTCCGACAAATATGACAATAACAACGGCCGCTTGCATGTTCTGCAAAAAAATGTGCTTTGTTGTGTATCTGACGGACAAACACCAAACCAGTTCCACATCACGGAAGTTGCACCATTTTTACAAACCAATTCTGGTTCATCTATTTCACTCAACAATCGGCCATGTGCGTATGAAAACAAAGGCACTGCGCATGCGCGTTTTACTCCCATTCTATCGCGATATTTCATTTTCCTATCGTTGCCTAACATTATACCGGTATTACCGTGAACGGTATAATATGGCCCAGCCCTACTGGCAACCACCAAACCCAAGCCTCATCCATCGGATTGCCAGACAAATAAGCAGGTAGAAGTCATAATGGTAGAAGTCATGAGTTTTTCAACAGATGTATGAGAACTTGATAACTTTCCTGGGTGAACTCCTTACATCAAAGGGAAAGTCTATAAATGATAAACATAAACCAAAAAAAGGAAGTTGAACAGTTTATGATTTATGGAGAAAAATTGTTGTTTTTTCGTTCTTAGCTTTCAATTCAGAGTTACAATCTTTATACTAGCGACATGCCTACTGTTTTAAGGCAACAGTGAAGTATGTGGGAGATGCACCAGTCTGCATGTTGCATATATTTTTGGCGCCAGCCTCCCTGTTACCATAGGAACTGTCTATCGATTCAGCTGTTTAAGTGAACTGACAACCAATCAGATCTGCAGCCATTACATATTTATTTATTTCTTCCTTAGAGTGAGAAGTTGAGCTGAGGGAGAAGAATGAGACAAAGAGTGGCTTCCATGAAGTACAGAAGAAACATGTGGCTGAATGAGCTACAATGAAACTGATCCGAAATTCAGTCAGGAGGTAATTATGCTGTAACCTCAGCTCCAGGCCAAACTTCTGGATTTGAGCCAGTGAATCTCTCCTAATTGTGCTGCCAATTCACTGTATTCTTTAGAATCTGAACAAAAGATTAAAAGGATTTAAGCCACCAACCTTCCAATTAGTAGATGACCTGCTTTACCTGCTGGTAGGTCAGAAGACAATGAATCAAACACCTGACTCGCAAGCAGTTCCATGGCCACGTGACGCAATTTCATTCAATTCATCAAGTATTGAAATTTCAAGATGAACTTCTCAGATTACAATGTAAGAGATGAAGCAAATCAACAGACTGAAAATTCAATATGAATATATACACTTTTTGGCCAAAAGTGTCCATTCAACCTTCCAAATCACTGAATTCTTCCAATCACTTCCATGGCCACAGGTGTATAACATCAAGCACCATAGGCATGCTGATTGCTTCCAGAAACCTTTGTGAACAAATGGGTCGCTCTCAGGAGTTCAGTAAATCCAGTAAGTCCAGTTGTGAAATTTCCTTCAATTTCAATTCAATTCAATTCAATTCAATTTTATTTATATAGCGCCAAATCACAACAAAAGTCGCCTCAAGGCGCTTCATAGATACAGAGAAAAACCCAACAATCATATGACCCCCTATGAGCAAGCACTTTGGCGACAGTGGGAAGGAAAAACTCCCTTTTAAAAGGAAGAAACCTCCGGCAGAACCAGGCTCAGGGAGGGGCGGCCATCTGCTTGCTACTAAATATTCCAAAATGAAAGCAATTTGGAATAATAACATCTAACCCAAGTGGTAAGCCACATAAAATCACTCATAAGATCAAACTTTCTTTTTCAGTGTGAGCTGACTCCATGTTGGATGAAGGCGTCACCAACTTTCTGCAGACTCAATCGCTACAGACTTCCAAACTTCACCTGGCCTTCAAATGAGTTCAAGAACAATGTATACAGAGCTTCATGGAATAGGTTTCCATGGCCAAGCAGCTGCGTTCAAGCCCCAGCTTTGTGGAAACAGTTTGGGGATGGCCTCTTCCATGTTTCAAGATAACTACACAGCAGGGCAGTAAGGTCCGTAAAGACATAGATGAGCGGGTTTGGTATGAACTTGACTGACCTCCACGGAGTCCTCAATTTAAACCAACAGAACACCTTTGGGATGATTCAGAGCGGAGACTGAGAGCCAAGCCTTCTCGTCCAAAGTCAGTGTCTGACCTCACAAATGTGCTACTGTCGGGGCGACCGTGGCTCAGGGGGTTGGGAAGCGTATCTGTAACCGGAAGGTCACCGGTTCGATCCCGGACTCTCTGTCCTCGTCGTTGTGTCCTTGGGCAAGACACTTTACTGGTGTTGGCCAGAGAGGCCGATGGTGCGATATGGCAGCCTCGCTTCTGTCAGTCTGCCCCAGGGCAGCTGCCTCCACCAGTGTGTGTATATGTGAGAGTGAATGAATAGTGGCATTGTAAAGCGCTTTGGGTGCCTTGAAAAGCGCTATATAAATCCAATCCATTATTACTGGAAATGGTCAAATATTCCCATGAATATATTCCTAAACCTTATGGAAAGCCTTCCCAAAAGAGATGAAGATCTTACGGCTCAGACCATTCTCATTCCCGACACGTAACATACCAACGATTTGTCACATCCCGAGGCGTCCAATAGGAACGCAAAAGGTACCCTTCCGCGTCCCTATGATACGCGCCGGATTGTGGATGGAATCCAATAGAATGACGCTCCCGGCGGTAACACGCGTTCCAACTGTGTATTCCAGCCCTAACCCTAACATTAATCCTAATGACAGTAAAACGAAATGTACATGTGTAGATTTATTCCAAACAGTTCTCATGTTTCCTGACATTTCTGAATGCGTAACATAGAGATGTGTTGGGAGGCTGAAAGCATAACATACCGACAATGTGTCACATGGCGTAATTTGTTACACTTTGGGATGAGAACGTGTTGTATGGCTGCAAAGGGTGGGCTGACATTGTATTAACCCCCTACAGATTAAGAATGGGATGTCAGTCAAGTTCATATAAGTGTTCAATTCAATTTGATCTATATAGCGCCAAATCACAACAACAGTTGGTTCAAGGCACAACTGTTGAAGGTGTTCTTTAAGGACATGGTCACTACAGCCATTTCCATCTTATCGGCAAACTTTACAAACATCTGTCCATTTCTCTTCTTAACACCATACTTATCACTTGATCCATAACCTCACCTCTGTTTCCTTCCTGTCCATCAAAGTGTGCGCCAATCACACTCTCTTCCTTGGGGACATTCTCTCCAACTTACTTCAAAATTTCTCTTTATCTCCTGACATCCAACATGTGGGACATACTCACCGACAGCATTAAACATCCCCTAGGCATCAATATTCCTCCAAGAAATGACTCCTAAAATTTATGTTCCTATCTATGCCATGATACAATGGTCTGAATCCACCTCCAATACTCCTGGCCTTGCTTCCCTTCTACTTGGGTTTACACATAATACACTTGCCTTCCTTCTTTCCAGCATATCAGCCAACAGTTCCTTCACCAATCAGAATCTGACATTTAGTGCCCCTACATTCATCTCCACACCTTTTCTTCTCTTTCACTGCTTCCTGACATGCCTTCGCCCTTCCCTCTGCCTTTGTTTCAGCCAACTATAGTTCAATAAGGAGAGATCATTAGAATAAAATGAACATGATTTATTGATGTACAGAATTTTTATGGTTTTCTGAAGTACTCCTGAGCCCATGCGGTAATATCCTTTACAGAATGATGTTTTAAAATGCAGTGCTGCCTGAGGTATCGAAGGTCATGGGCATCCAGTGTTGGTATTCGGCCTTCCCGCTTTCATGCAGCGATTTCTGCAGATGCTCGGAGTCTTTTGATGATATTATGGACAGTATATGATGAAACGCCTGGATTCCTTGCAATTGTACGTTGAGAAACATTGTTCTTAAACTGCTGGACTATTTGCCCACGCAGTTGTTCACAAAGTGGTCATCCCATCCTTGCTTGTGAACACCTGAGCCTTTTAGGGATAGTACCTTTATACCGAATCATGACAAACACCTGTTTACAATTAACCTGTTCACCTGCAGAATGTTGAAAACAGGTGTGTTTTGAACATTCCTCAACTTTCCCAGTCTTTTGCTGTCTCTGTCCCAGCTTTCTTGGAACGTGTTGCAGACATCAAATTCAAAATGAGTGACGATTTGCAAAACAACAACAAAATTTATCAGTTTGAACATTAGATGTCTTGTGTTTGTGGTGTATTCATGTGAATATACGTTGAAAAAGATTGTATTCGGTTTTTATTTATGTTTTACACAACGCCCCAACTTCTTTGGAATTTGGATTATACATGTATACTGTATACCCAGTGTTGGGCAAGTTACTTTGAAAAAGTAATTAGTAATAGTAAATAGTTACTTCTTCAAAAAAGTATCTCTGAGTTAGTAACAGAGTTATTATAAAAGTAACTAAATTCTAGGAAAAGTAACTACTGCGTTACTTTAAAAAATGTTCAACCCTCTGTGGTCGAGGGTGTTTTTGACTACTTGTCATTTCACCTTTAAAAACTATTTATCCTGCCTTGTTTTGTTTGGTGCCGTTCTTTTCAGCACAACCTCACACGTCTGAATTTACAGTTATTTTTTCATTTGACATACTGTATCAGCACAGCTGATCTGAAACCAGACACAAAATATAAAATCCGAGTAGAAAAAGTTATGTTTTTACTGTAACAACCACAAACATGTTTAAAAATCATTCTCTTAACTTGAAATGCAAATATAAACCTATGCACAGGTTTTACAAACAACAAAGTTATATGCAGCTATTTACCTAAAATGCAGCCAAGCTGTTATTTTATAACCACTGAAACTATTTACAGAACAATCAGCTGTTCTGCATCAAATAAGATGCCACACAATCTATTTGTGCCCCTCCCAAAAATAATTTCTGTCCACTGTAAGATAAAAAAGCAGATCACAGGCTGATACCTGCAGGCCTGACAGCAGCAGGTGTGTCGCTGCTCCTGTTTCCACCTGCAGACAGCGTTTACACTGTTTGGTGGCTTTTTGGCAGCAGCTGTGACCTTCAGCAGTCGCCTCATTGTTCTGACACACACAACAACACTATCCACTACACTACACACTCACTTCACAATACACTACACACTCACTCAAAACTCTCTCTCTCACTCTTTCTTTCACTCTCTCTTGGCATCATCACTCCTAAAACTTCACCCTTGTCTTGGGTTGACATAGCGTCTTGGTTCCATGGAATCTTAAATTGATCATGTGATTGGTTTACCATGACTACTTTATTGTTCCTCAATCAGCAGCACTTGTGCGATTGTTTCGCCCCCCTTACCTCCCGGTAAGCTGAAGACAGCCTCAGCACGTCCGCACCACTTTTTCTTGTTAGCAACAGTAACGGCGTTGTAATGATAGCAACAGTAATTAGTTAGATTACTGGTTACTGAAAAAAGTAACAGTGTTAGTAATGCCGTTACTTTTAACGCTGCTGTTCCCATCACTGTGTATATCTATGTATCTAAAGGGATCAAAATGACTCATCAGTTCTAGAAGTTGTCATTTTTTGCCTTTTTATCCCAATTTCCCCCAACTATATAATAAATAAACCCATTTAATAAATGCACGCACAATATGTTTAAGATTTTGACAGGTTAATCAGGATAAGTTAATTTAGCAATTAACAGTTTTACAATGTAGGCTTCTGAGCTACCATTCTTAATACACACTGACAGGAAAATTACTTTTCATCCCCAAAGACTACTTATCTTTTAAGCACTTTAAAAGTGGTACACTTGGTATATATACACTGTATTATTCTTATGTGGTCAAAAATTTATATGAAAAAAACAAACAAACCCAGCAACAATGACAGCATATCAAACAGGTTCATCCAGGGATCTGTTTATTTTTTCCCCTCCCCTCTATTTTCCTCTCACTCAATTACAAAAGTATATTCATCATGCCCAAAAGCATTACAACAGAACAGCAGACGTAGCTTATAGTACTTCAGATCTCATTGCAGCAACTGTGCATTACACAGAAAGCACATATGTTTCATATTTAATAGTTTTGGCAGTGCATACGCCACGGGTTAAACCTTATATACTGCATGTTTCAGGTTGTTTTACACTCCGTCAGGTCTATTCCACAGTACTGCATACAATATTAACACAGCTGAGAGGTAATATATTCAATAACCATGAGTCACAAAAAATGCTAAATTGAAAAAACAAAAAAGACGAAATTCCCAAAACAGCAAACGCAGCGTTGATTTTGCTCAGAAACCAGGTGATCCATGTAAAGTCCAAATTTGTCACATGGTCATAATTATTCAATCATTAGCCACCATCAGTGTTACCCTCTGACAGCACTCATGTATTATCCCTCTGGCATGCTGATAACCTGTGCCCTATCAGTGTTCAGACATAATGTAATTCATTCAGTTCAATTCAATTCATTTCAAATGCATTTATATTGCTGTGGCGCGGCTTGTAGTCCTGTACAACAGTTTTTCTGTGTGTTTATTAACTTCTTGCTTAGCCTCAGGTAGGGTCACCTCTCCTACCCAGACAGAACCAGTGGAGACCTGCATTAGAGACTCACTACGGGAATCATTCAACCATCCTCTTCCCCGGCAGATGCAGGCACTTTGATTATCTAGTGATGCTGTTTTGGTTGACCAGTGCACCACTGGTGTTCCAGGCATTAGTCAACGATGCTCTAAAGGATCCTTAATGTGTTTGTGTTTGGATATCTTGTATATCTAGACAAGTAAAGGTTTTGCAATGACTTTTGGAGAATCAGATGCATGTGAAGTATCAGTGTTGTGATACTTCTCATTTCATTTCTGGACACTCGAAAACATTGTCATAACTTTGAGCATCAGCAATTCTTTCTCTCAAGTCTAAACTGGTTGATTTTGTTTTGATACTTTGTCAACTGAGAGCACAAATCCTTTCTGAAGTTTTTATATTCCCTGTAAAGTAGACAGTATCCCCCACTTTAACTTGATATATATATATATATATATGTATGTTCAATGGTCAATAGTGACTCTGTTGTCCCCAATGAGAAGCTGATTTGCAGTATGTCCACACAGAGAAAAAAACAGCCTAAGTTTCATCAGTAGCATCAACAAAGTGTTATTAAGCATGATAATAGCAGCAGGTATAATAGACACTCTATCTCTCTTGGTCATCACTGCAGGCACTTCATGCTGACGACCAGAAAATCTCTAAAGACAGGATGGTCTGAACATAACATGACAGAGGTTTCCTTACTCAGCACCAAAGTTCACAAGCTGGACCTGAGACCTTCCTGAGATCTGAACAGCCACTTTAACCAGGTGACCGAGTCTGGGCTTATTGGTCAAAGACAAATTACCGAGCAAATGATCCATCCATCCATCTTCTTCCGCTTTATCCGGGGCCGGGTCGCGGGGGCGGCAGCCTAAGCAGAGAAGCCCAGACCTCCCTCTCCCCAGCCACCTCCTCTAGCTTATCCAGGGGAACACCAAGGAACCTAACCCCCCTTTGGACTGTAGGAGGAAGCCAGAGTACCCGCAGAGAACCCAACCAAACACGGGGAGAACATGCAAACTCCACACCCAAAGACCCTGGCCAGGTGTTGGAATCAAACTCAGGACCTTCTAGTAGTGAGGTAACAGTGCTAATCACCGCACCGCCGTGCTGTCAAACATCAGGGATATGAAACTGCAACCACTTTACAGAATTTAACAAGATATTAGATGAGACGCTACTACTAACTGCTTCTTTCAGCTGCTCACCGCAGTGGTTGTCACAGTGGATGATCTGCCTCCATGTCACCCCATCCCTTGTATCCTCCTTCACAACATTCATGAATTTTATCCCTGGCAGCTCCATATTCAATAACCATATCAACCCTGCATCTTTCTTTTTCACCAAAAAGCTGACTAGACACACAAAGAAAAAAAAAGCACCTTAGTATCTTTTGCTTCCATATTTGACACAAACGAAAGCTTCCAGGTTTCCAAAAACAGTTTGACTGATCCTTTAGTAAAGCAGCGCCTCTTTTGCAGTTTCTTATCCAGCATAGGACTGTTCTGATGTTAGGAGAGCAGTAATAATACTGGGCAAAGTGACAATCCCATGATTTTTGTAACACACTTCCAATAACTCTAATTATTAAAAACATCTTCACCAAATTAATTCTTACACCAAGAGAAAAAGAGAATCTCTAAAATTTTAGAAGAGGTTGCCCGTCTGGGATCTTAATCCCTAATTTCATTAATTCAGTTTTATGGAAATTGACTGTAATACAAGACAAACAGTCAAATTAAAAGGTCTTGAATGCTGGACACTGGGTCAGAAATATACACAAGCTTATCGTCAGCATACAATCATATTTTGGGTTCTAAAGCTTCCCTTTGACTTCCTTTGACCAAACCCTTGCTGTTCTTGTTGCTATAGTTAGTGGGTCAATTATCATTGAAAAAGATTAAGGGGATAAAAGGCACCCCTGCCTGGTACCACACTGCATCTTTGTATGATCACACACACACACACACACACACACACACACACACACACACACACACACACACACACACACACACACAGAGTTCTGGTTCTCCAGCAGAACCAGGATCATGGAGGGGCAACCATCCTCTGCAATCAGTTGAGGGTGAGGGGAAAGAGGAGGAGAGCAAAAAAAGAGAGGACAAAAGGTGAACAATAGGAGGCAAGGCAAGAGTTGAAGTTACTAATTAACAGTAGTGGTGTTTTAAAACAAAGAGTGAAGGGATTAGTCAAAAAGAAACAGTCACTGGAAGCTGCCAGCAGTGGAAGCCTTTTAGCAGCATCATTTAAAGATGGTTCAGGGTCACCTGATTCAGCCCTAACAATAAAGAGTTGTCAAAAAGGAAAGTTTGAAGCCTAATCTTGAAAGTAGAGATAGTGTCTGTCTCCTGAATCCAAACTGGAAGCTGGTTCCACAGAAGAGGGGCCTGAAAACTGAAGGCTCTGCCTCCCATTCTACTTTTAAATACTCTAGGAACAACAAGTAGGCCTGCAGAGCGAGAGCGAAGTGCTCTAATAGGGTGATATGGTACTACAAGGTCATTAAGATAAGATGGGGCCTGATTATTTAAGACCTTGTATGTGAGGAGCAGGATTTTACAGGGTTAGAGTGATGGATGAAGCAAAGCTAAAAGGGGGAAAATCTGCTCTCTTTCTGGTCCCTGTCACTACTCTCGCTGCAATGTTCTGTATTAATGGGAAGATTTTTAGAGATCTTTGCTAAAGCACAGACAGATACAGCCACTTAGAACTACCTCTCCCAGCCAGCTAAGATTTGGTTAAGAACCAGCTGCGGAGCGGCTAAGGATCTGCCACGGTCCTGTCAGGATCCAGGTGGTTATTGTAAGTGGCTGTATCTGTAGCTAGGACTGGATCAGGTGACCCTGAATGCTTCAGTAGGTCTAGTGTGCTCGGGGATTCACACAATGCGCTGAATGTTCTTTCTTTATTCACCTTTATAAACACAGTGAGTAAAAATAGTGTTTCTAAACCACTATGCATTTAAATCATCAGTTATTCTTAGTCTCTGGCTATCTTCCACAGTGTCTCCCTCCCCTCACCCCCAAACAACTGTGGCAGATGGCTTCCCCTTCCTGAGCCTAATCCTGCCAGAGGTTTCGTCTCTTAAAGAGATTTTCCTTCCCACTGTCACCAAGTGCTTCCTCACAGGGAGTCATTTAATTGTTGTGGTTCTCTGTATTATTGTAGGGCCTTTACCTTGCAATATAACACATGTTGACGAATATTTGGAACTATATAAACAAAATTAAATTAAACTGAATTATAATGGGACCCTCACAGCCAGCCTGGTGTCCTGGCAGCTCGGGTTAGAGCCCAGCTAACTAAAGCTAAGTTACTATATCCACACCAGCTACTGTGGTGAATCTAATTATAAGATTATAACAGTTCGGTGTACAATGCACTGAGCTAAGCTGCATTTGCAGTGAGTACCATTAGTGCTAAAATAGCTTCAACAGCTAACACACCGACCAGAGAGCTGGTTAACCATAGGTCATACTTACATACTTTGAATATAACCTGCAGGTGATTCCAGAGAAATGTAGTTTAATTCATTTGAGAAGAGCTACAAATGTGATTCTGTGGTCATCAGTTTATGAAACTTCAAAAGTTTGGTGATATTTCCTAAAAAAAAGGTTTAGAAATGATTTTTGCTGTAATTTTAATACACAAAAGAGAAACAAATGTCAACTTCATTAAATTCAATTTTTATTTATGCAGGATGAGATCACAACAATAGTCGCCTCAAGGTGGTTAACATTGAAATATTGTCCCACATAGTTAGGTTATAAATACAGATGTGATAGGGCAGAGACCTGGGTTCAAACCCACCGGCCATTTACTGTGCACCCTCTCCCAGCTTCTGTCTTCTCTGCACTGTCCTATGTCCATAAAGATCATACAGTTTTAGATTAGATGAAAATAAAGGTGATATTCAAAGAGAGTTTCACTTTGACTCGTGACTATTAAAACAGGGGCCAATGGCTGCAACCAGGGACGCCACAATACCAGATGTTACAAACTTGGAACTAATGCCAGTAGAAATACTTTTTCTGGTAATTAAATATATTCTTAATACCCAAATGTAAAGAAAGATTATCCAACATGAACAAAAATTAAACTTCTGACATAGTGATGGCAGACCATTTATTAAAATGTTTTTAACGCTATGAGCCGCGTAGAGTCACTGCAGCATCTGAAGTTATCCATTGTGGTCCTATCCTCAACCACCGATGATCCCTGTCTGATGTTCTTCATTCACGGTGCTTTGTGATGTTACAAGTGTCATGATGAGATACTTTGAATTAATTTTGAATCATAAACAGGAAAGAGGTAAGGATTATGTATACCAAGGAAACAATAACTTAGAAAGGAAATCTAATAAACATGATGACAGTATGGTGGTCACAGGGACTGAAGAACTGCTCTTTTGAGTGATGCAATGATCGTTTGCACAGTAACTTAAACATTTTCTAAAATAAAATGTTCCAGGTGTGCACAAAGACTTCTGCGTTACAGTGAAACAACCTTTTTCTTGCAGTGTTGGCATTACTCACGTTGTGTGAGCACTGGGCTGCAGCAGAGCCACAAGTTCAAAACAGCTTCTGTTGCCATATCTGAGCTTTTTATAGTGTTGCTGACTGAAAGACGTGAACCAGAACAGGTAAACAGAAATGTCCAGCAGCAGCAATGAAAATGAATTTATACAACTTTTTACTTTAGAGTGACATGGGAATGAAGACAACCAGGAGGGAGGGATAGCAAACATCTATATTCATCCAGAAACAACCAACACACAAACAGCGTTTTCCCCTGCTTTACCTCATCCCTCATTCCCGTACAGTGACTATTCTCAAGTCCAGTGAATCATGTCTCTTACCTTGGTTGTGACAATGCAAAGACAATCCATGTTCATCAGACAAAAAAGGAGCTCTCAATATATTGTCAGATTCATCACCACTTATCTCATCCCTGAAGGAAAAATGTGGGAAGACGGAAAAAGATGCCAGTATGAAGAACCGAGGAGGTAAGGATTACCAGAGAACGAGAGGGGGAGGAAAGAGGAAGAAAACATGCACACGCTCTCCTTTGCAAAGGAGAGAAACCACAGCGGACAGACATTACTGCATGTGGGCCCCTCTCAAGGATTGAGATGCCTCCTCCACACCGCTGAAGGCAATCAGAATTCTTTACGCCATCTCAGAGCACAGCGCACGTCATCGTCTAACACGCACACAAAACAGTAGCTCCACACACCAACCCCAAATTCTTCCTCAGATTCTCTCCCTCTCATTCACCCTCTGCCTCCTCGTTTGAGTCCATTCTCTGCTCGTCTCTAGGCTGCACAACAGAACAGTGCTATACGGTGAGAGAAAGCAAGGGCAGGAAGGACAGGAGCGTCAGCTCTGGTAATGGTAAAGGTTCCCCTTGCTCTCTTTTTCATTGGCTGTCTGCTGAGGCAGACTGCTGGAACTCAGTAACACACTGGCTTCAATTTAATCTGCATCCAGTGGCAGCACAGCACTCACCCTTCCACTCACTAGTTTCTAAGCAAAAGAACTTTATGGATCTTTAATGTTAGGAATTACATGTTTAAAATGTTTCCCACTTGGCTTTAGGTAAAACAAATGAAAAATCTGTCAGCATCTCCGCTATAATCAATTCAATTCAACATCAGCATCAGTCGCCTCAAGGCGGAGAGTGAAGTGCTCTAATAGGGTGATATGGTACTACAAGGTCATTAAGATAAGATGGGGCCTGATTATTTAAGACCTTGTATGTGAGGAGCAGGATTTTGAATTCTGGATTTAACAGGAAGCCAAAACAGGAGAAATCTGCTCTCTCTTTCTAGTCCCTCTCAGGACTCTTGCTGCAGCATTTTGGATCAGCTGAAGGCTTTTCAGGGAGTTTTTACGACTTCCTGATAATAATGAATTACAGTCGTCCAGCCTGGAAGTAATAAATGCATGAACTAGTTTTTCAGCGTCACTCTGAGACAGGATATTTCTAACTTTAGAGATGTTGCACAAATGGAAGAAAGCAGTCTTACATATTTGTTTAATATGTGCGTTGAAGGACACGGGAAGACAACTGACTTTGGTTGCTGAGGTTTTCAGCTTCACATGTCTCAGATACATAAAAAGGTTGGTGGTGTACCAAGGCCCTTTAAACTCTAACTCGTCACTGACAGGGTTTTCCGACATTTTTTAAAATTACTGTAACTTTTGACTATGCTTCCACCTCACTGTCAGCCATCCTGTTAGCAGGGCCTATGCTATCTTTGGCTACACCGGCTACAGGGGCCTGGTTAGCTATGGGTTATTGCAAGGGTGTGAAGTCGAGTCTCCAATTCAGTGATCCTGGCCTCCAGACCTGAAAATAGGCTGCATCTTTTACAAGTATCATTACTGCTAAAAGAGGCCGAGGAGTAACTGAAAATCTGACACAATGAGCAGGAAAGTGCAGGAGGGACAGATGAAGAGGCAATGCTGCTAGCGAGTCAGCTATGAGCTAAGCTAAGCTAGTGAAACCCTAAAGACACAGTGAGTGAATACTGTAACAATAAATTAGCGAGTGTGCTTTAGATGAAGCATGTGAAGATTACACTATGAAATAAGAAGTTATCTATAAGTTTTTAATTAAACTGCTACGCAGAAAAGTGACACAAAGGCACCACTGTGTTAGAACAGGAACAGGAAGTGATACTCGGAGAGAGTGAACACCAAGTGTCACTACCCGATCCGTACCGGAAACCCGATCGATACCCCGCATGCGCGAAAGGTGTCTACTTCCGGTCGAAGCATTTTACGATAGTTACAGGTCAGAGTATCTGTTAAGATGTTAAGAATAACAAGTATCTCTTAAAATGTTTCCGATAATGAAACATTTAATATAATGTAGACAAAAACAAAAAAGTAAAAAGATAGTGACAGATCGGGACTCCCGATCCTTACTGCGCATGTGCAAAGTCGGACCGTACAAATCGGGTCTACCCGATCCGTACCGCGCATGTGCAGGGGTTTTCTTCTTCTTCTGTTCGTTTAATGGCAGTGTACCCCCCAGTGTACGAGGATACCGCCACCTGCTGACTGAGCGAATGAACCCTATTGTAAACTGAATTAGCGTCATTACAAACGTGTGTTAAATTTGATTTAGTGATAGTCGAGTGTGTTTATGCTTGTCTGTGTGGAGAGGATTGTTGGAAAAGTGATGATAATGTCCGCTATCACTGTCAGTTGCCAGTAAACACTTCATCTGGCTGCTGAATCTTCGCGTGACATATTATAATGTCTGTATTATTAACTCTGTCATTAGGCACCATTCTTCTTATTTTACGGCGCTGTTGTTCAATCGGGGAACGCTCTCTGTTGAGGAGAACAGCAAAATTTTTTGCGGATATGGATTATCCATTGTTTAAATGTCCCGGTAGTCGAAAAGGAGGCAGAGCTGCTGAGAAATGCTAGGAGCAAACTGGGCGCTAACCGTATCATTCAAATATATTGAATGTCGCAATGTTGGCAAAGAGAGGAAGTGACGTAAGATTTGCGCATGCGGGGTACCGATCGGGTTTCCGGTATGGATCGGGTAGTGACAAGCACCACCACTAAACACATCCGCCACCACTAATCAAAACATAGCAAATTTTTAAAAAAAAATCAACTTTTGACTTTTCATCTTTGATAGAGTTTGAAAACTGATCCAAATATGTGCTCAGTGCAATACTGCAGTGGATGCAGGCACCAAGCATTGTCAGTGGCACATTTTAATGCAATCCAGAATCACAGATTTAACTATTTGTCTGCAGATGTGCACTCTTATTCTCAATTACAAAGTGACTGGAACATACTTTATGCGATACTTTATCAACTATTGTTGAGCTATGTATTAAGTCCTTTATTTAAACACTCCCAGGTGGATGAGGTCTGGGGAACTAACCTCTGACAATTTTCAACTGAAATTACTTAATGAAACATCCAGTTATATGAAGAAGAACTCGGTACAGAACTTGCAGTGCAGTTCAGTCTTGCCTAAGATTCTATAAATGCATGAAAAAGAAATTTGTGTTTCTTTTTCATGCATCTAAGCTTTGCAGCCTTCTTTTTCTGTGGCCAAAAGTCAAACATGAAAACAATGCTGTTGGCGTGTTTTTGATTTGCACAGTTGGTTTTCATCTTTTCTCTCTATGTCCTCATATATTCATACAAACTCGTATTAGATAACGTTAGGGAGTTGCTTGTGAAACGAGATGATAGAATTTTTATTACTCTTTCAGTCAGAATGTCAAGAAATTCTAATGCGACTCTAATGCAGCATTGGGTGTGTGGTGAGTCTTTCTAAACCCCCCTCCCAAAGATCTCTAAAAATATAGTCAGTGGGAAAAGTCCCAGAGAGAAATGTTTAAGGAGAAAGCAACAATGCCTTTTTCTTAAACAACCAGTGAATAATTAGCTTTTTTCTCCTTTCTTTTTTGTTTGTTTGTTTGTTTGTTTGTTTGTTTTTTATTATTGAGAAAACAAAATAGCAACTATGGAAGACATATCCAGGACAAGGACAACAGCAACAACAACACAGAGTAAAACAATCATTGGAATATAGAGTACGAAGGATAAACGTAAAGATTATCCTTCGTAAACCCCCCAAGATTGCTAAACCCCCCAAAACGTGACTATCGAGGGTTGGGACCAGCAAGCATAGGTACAATCTTACACGCCTCTCCTCTTGTTATTCCCCAAACGCCCATTCTTTTCTCTCTTTTTTCTGTCCTTTTTCTTCTTCTATTCCTCCACTTTTTTTCTCCCAATCTACCCTTCACCCCCTGTCCACTCCAGCACAGTATCTACACAGACAATAATATGAATAATAAAATAAATGAATAAAAACATTAACTAAAGAAGCTTATATTTTCACAAAAAATTTAACTCTTTATAAAAACCAAAATACATTTTGAAATCATTCAATCAATCTTTTTTAAAATGCAATTTTAAAAAGAGAAATAAAAAGATTCAAAAATCAAGATTTATTTCTGACATTTAAAATTGATTCCACTCCTCATTTTCAAAACCATTTACTCACTGCATTTACCTTTCCTGTCAGTTCATAGCGATCATATTAGCAAATGCATTATCTTTGGGATTAGCTACAGAATTAGCTGTAAACTATCAGATTACCTATGCCCATTACCATTTCCGTGTTTTGTTTTGCTTTGTTTTTGGGTCCTTGGAGAAAAAGTAATGCAGTCTGCTGCAATATAAGGAGCTCACTGATTGGTTAGCGATTCACGGAGGGGAAGACGTAGCTAACTGTTTGAATTGAACAACACTGCTGTTTACGCTGAAAACTTTGCACTGCCCTTTGTACAAGCACACACTCTAAAAAGGCATTTAGCCTTGCTATTCCCGCTTTTTCTAACATGGATATGTAAAAAACTGACTCTGAGTCATCACCTGTGGACTCAGTCTGACTATCTGTTGGAGGTAGCATGCTAGCATGGCTAGCGCTAGCATCATTGCATGTAGACCCGCTCTTTTAATCTCATGTTATCTTGTGAAAATATTACGTTCCAGCAGCTAGCTACATAGTCCACAACATCTAGGACTACTTGATAATTCACTTTGTGACTACACAAACAGATCACTTAGTTGGAAATATTGGTTGCTACTTGTGGTTTGCGTTGTGGTATTTCTTTTGGTTTGTGGCTGCTGTATCCTCTTTTTGTTGGTCACATATTACTTTTCTGTGTTCAGTGCAGCAACTTGTGATCCTCATGTAGGGGCATCCATGTTTGCTTTAACATGTCATTTAAGAGCATTTAGTTTTGCTGTAATTAAAAATATAACCTATGCTTCTTATAACTCTTGTGTCAGTCTCCACTTTTATGTTGTGGCTTTTGAGGCAGGTTGTAACATCCTGACTGCTGGGATTGCCACATTATCACGACGGCGGTCTTCAGATCCTTGCAACCACCACTGTGTCTGGATTGTTAGCCAGCAGCTGCTCATCTCTCTGAAACTAGAACTCCCTGATCGCTGTTGTGCTCATTCACTGTACTGTTGTGGGGATCCTTCATGATCTTGATTAATCTGCCTTTTCTTAGCAATTTATTTGTGCTGCCAGGTGATCATAGAGTGCCACGAGGTTCTTCAGCCACTAGGCGAGGATCACGTCATGGCTCTTCCTTTAGGAGGTTGCTGTAGTCCGCTGTCAGGTTCACATTCTGTGTATTGTGTGACGCCTCTGCTTATATATTATATATTATCTTATATATAGCACTTTTCTACAATTCTGGAGCACTCAAAGTGCTTTATACAACATGCCACATTCACCCATTCACAGTCAGTCACACAAGCACTTTTTTGTACGCTTTTAAATAATTCCTAACTACCATTCACACACATTCATATTGATGGATGCATCTATTTAGTGTTCTAAGGAAGGAACAGTGAGGAATTAGTGACAGGGTCATGAGAGGCCAAGTCTCACTGATTCACGTGGTGACCGAAGGCTGGTCCATCTGACCTGATCCAACAGACAAGCTACTGTAGCTCAAACTGCTAAAAAGGGTCAGGAATGGTTTGAGGACCATAACTGGTTATATAAAACAGTCTAATCAAACATCTGTTGTATTTGCTGCACAAATAAATTCGATTCATGGAGGTCCCACCTCACAACCTTCAGGACTTAAAGGATGTGTTGTTATCAGATCAGTATCCTCCAACAGGCAGCAGCAACGGCATTAAGCTATAATCCAAAGAAGCAGCATGCTGTGTTGGAGCATGCAAGTGTTCAGTCTAGGCAACAATTAGAGCACAATAAGACATGCTCACACTGCTGAAAAAACACAGACAAACTCACACATCAAAGTTATTTTCATCAGTTAATTTTTCTTTGTCATAAACTCCAAATTTCTGTATATTTTGTTTTGTTGTTTGTATTCGAATCTTTTGTGCTGGTTACGATGGTGGTAAGCTCCCATGGTTACACGTACATCATTACTAACTCAGCATCTATCGTACTATATAACTGTGCGGAAGAAAGTGTAGTTCTAGTCCGTTCTAGTCAGTCTAGCACTATAACACAGACCTTTAACCCTTCCCATGTGATCCATCTCCCACTTATGAGAACCTGAACTGCTCATTTCCTCCACATCAGCTGTCACGGTACCTCTTTGCTGGAGTCATGCTGCAGAAGAGGCGTGTTGCAGATTTTGACCTTGATTACTGCCTTCATTAGTGTTTGAAGCAGCACCCCTCCAGTCCCAGTTGCTTCTTGCTCTTACTGAAGACATTTGCAAGCACAAACTGTCTTTGCCAGAATGACAGAGCTAATCTTTTCAGGCGATGTGGCTCAGGTAGCTTTGACTTATTGCATTACAGAGCAGGAATGCTTTAACCTCCTTTGTTAGAGCTGCCACTTGTTGTATGCAACAACACTGACAGTGCAAGCTATTTGCATGACGGATTTACTGAAGAATCCACTGTACACTTTGCATGTCCTATACAAATGAACACAAAACATTTTCTTCTGAAATGCAATAATGGGTTTCATGACTGTAGTCTCGATGGCTATAGACAACTTCTACTTGGCTCCATTTTAATTTACAATGAATAAAGGAGAATGAAATTCACTAAGATTTATGTTATGAGTACAAAACTACGGATCGATACAGACAAACACGGAGTGAACAGTATTGCTGTCCCATTGATTTAAAACTGGACGTTTTACAGACATTTAGTTTCTTAAATCAGACTCTCTGATCATACTCTGTCATACTATGATCATGTCAGAGAGCCTAATTTGCACAGGAAAGATTTAATTTCCATTCAAACAAATAAACTCTCAGGTTCTTAATCATGTTCAGTTAGTACTGCTTAGCAAACTAACACTGTCATCTTCAGACAGGCCAGTCCCTGCTCTGAGACCCTAACAAAAAGCTTGGCTAACGTCGTTCCAGCCCAGTTTGTACCACTAACATATTATTACCACAGCAGTTGTTATTCTGGTGCCAAGCACTAATCTTTTTTACATTTCGAGCTTACTGTTACTGGGATTATGCAGCACCAGATTCCTCCAGCTGCTTCTTAAGGAACCAAGTGCTGTGCTGGGCTGCAGTGTTCTGCCATGCTATGACTGTTGATGAGTGTACAAGTTTGAACGCAGAACTAAATCAACTAAAATGGATGCTGCTAGCAGAGGCACAAGGCACTTGTTGTGATGTACACAAGATCCCACTAATCTACTGCAAGCCATACACTACTGCTACACTGCAAACATACAGAAACTCACCTCAGGGGTGTTTGCACTGCACTCTGCTTGCGCTCTCCCACTGGGCTCTGAGCTGCTGTGCTCCCTCTGCTGGGAACAACAAACAGGTGCATAAGCCACTCAGCTCTGATAATGACTGGTGTTGTTCTTAGAAATGCCTAGCTGAAGTATACACATGCAACAAAGAACACTGTGTATGTATATTGTGAAATAATAATATAATATGGAGGTTTTTGAAGTGTTGACTAGCTGGTAACTGCACAACAGTAACAGGATGCAGTTGTAAGAGTTATGCAAGATCTGGCAACGATAAGTAGATGAAGTGATCATACGCTGGTCAGACTGTCTCCAATTAGAAGCTCAAATAGTCTAAGCCTAAAAATAAAACCTCTTTATACCATCCTGCTTCTAACAGCAATACCTTTAACTTTTCATGTAGAATCATTTAGTTATTTTTTATTACATAATTTATGTTTATTCATTAAGTTAAGTATTATTTAGCTATGAATTGTTATTATGTAGTATTATTTATGTAATATTAAGACAAAAACAGATGATGGATCTCGCTCACAAGATACTAATTTGACAGAACACTGCATAAACTAGAGGAGGATTAGGACACCATCAGAATTCAAACCAATTAACTGAGTCAATCTATACTATACTCATTCAGCTATTATTTTAGCTAATGTGGCCGCCCTCTGTGGTTATTACTGGACATAATAACTACCAACAAATCTGCCAAAACAAAAGTAGGAAAAACAAAATGCTGCTACGAACAGAGCTGATTCAACTATGATTACAATGAGTGACATTTTTAACATAAAGTTGTTAGATGATATATTACCTGCTTTTTTGTATACAAATGTTACCAAATGAACATGCAGCTGAGAAATAAAATCAAACACATCACTGTAATGTAGAATATATGTAGAAAGTTCAGGAAGTGAAAAAACATAATTCACATAATTCTTCCATTAACAAAAAACAAAAAAAACATCATTATTATTATTATTGTTCATGATTCAGCACATATCAAACATGCAGAGCTGCATGCTGTGGTGGACTCTTATGCATAAGGGAACAGCCAGAATATTTGCATATATGTATATATATTACTATTTCGTCATTGTTTCACCTACTTCAGCAAAAGAATTTGTCTAATATGGAATAAATAAATCATTTCTCATTCCTAAAATGTCCTAAGAGGAATGTGCAATGCTTTGCATCAGGACTGCACACATGATCCCATGAGTTATGGTCTTGGTTTTCTGTGAAGTATTTCAGTTTTGTTCCCTGATTTGATTTAAATAAGATTCTTTCTTGTATTTACATTTTGCTTCTTTCTCACATGTTCCTTTGCCTTTGTGTTGAAAGAGCCAGATTGGCAGATAAGATTAACTCAGCAGGTGATTTAACTCTTGCTTCTACTTAAAATTAGGCTTAGAGCAGCAGTTTTCTGTGGGAATATATTTGTCACAGTCCTGGGTTGGTGACCCAGTGTTTTTGGTTTCTGTACTTTTACTTTTGATGTTATTATGAGTATGACTGTTTGTTTTGGTTTCTGTCCTAGTATTTCTAGCTTCCTAGTTTGCCAGTACTTCCTGAGTTCTTGTTTTCAGGTTCTGTTATTTGGTTTCCCCCTCATAAGACTGGCTACGAAATGGAGCAACTGGAAGCCACCTCCTCTACGTGGATGACGACAAGCCAAGAGTGAACGAGACATCGATTCACTGATCCACACCACCAGGATATACAGCAATGACATCGGAATAATGTTCGGACTGGAGAAGTGTAGTCGGATGGTAACGAGGAGAGGGAAGGTAGTCAGAACTGAAGGGATCGAACTACCAGAAGGCAGCATTGCAGATATAGAGGTTAGCTTCAAGTACCTGGGGATCCCACGGGCAAATGGGAACCATGAAGAGGCCGCTAGGAAAGCTGCAACCACCAAGTACCTGCAGAGGGTCAGGCAAGTCCTGAGGAGTCAGCTGAACGGTAAGAACAAGATCCGGGCCATCAACACGTACGCCCTGCCCGTGATCAGGTACCCTGCTGGGATACTCAGCTGGCCAAAGGAGGAGATAGAAGCCACTGACATAAAGACAAGGAAGCTCCTGACCATGCATGGAGGGTTTCACCCCAAGTCCAGCACCCTGAGGCTGTACGCTAAGCGGAAGGAAGGGGGCCGTGGACTGGTGAGTGTTAGCACCACAGTCCAGGATGAGACAACGAACATCCACAGTTACATCAGAACGGTGGCCCCAACTGACCACATGCTCAGTGAATACCTCAGGCAGCAGAAACCCAACAAAGAAGAGGAAGAGAACGAACCATCATGGCAGGACAGGCCCCTGCACGGTATGTACCACCGGCAGATAGAGGAGGTGGCTGATATCCAGAAGTCCTACCAGTGGCTGGACAAAGCTGGACTGAAAGACAGCACAGAGGCACTAATCATGGCAGCACAGGAACAAGCTCTGAGCACAAGATCCATAGAGGCTGGGGTCTATCACACCAGGCAAGACCCCAGGTGCAGGCTGTGTAAAGATGCCCCAGAGACAATCCAGCACATAACAGCAGGGTGCAAGATGCTAGCAGGCAGGGAATACATGGAACGCCATAACCAAGTGGCCGGCATAGTGTACAGAAACATCTGTGCCGAGTATAACCTGGAAGTCCCGAGGTCAAAATGGGAGATGTCCCCAAGGGTGGTGGAGAATGACCGAGCTAAGATCCTGTGGGACTTCCAGATACAGACGGACAAAATGGTGGTGGCTAACCAACCGGACATAGTGGTGGTAGACAAACAGAAGAAGACGGCCGTAGTGATCGATGTAGTGAATGACAGCAACATCAGGAAGAAGGAACACGAGAACCTTGAGAAGTACCAAGGGCTCAGAGAACAGCTGGAGCAGATGTGGAGGGTGAAGGTAACAGTGGTCCCCGTGGTAATCGGAGCACTCGGTGCTATATATATGAGATAGATGAACATCTTTGGACCCCATAATTTAATTGGATAAAGCCATCTGGCATCTCGTTAGTTCTTAGTACATTTGCCTAATCCATCTGATTGTGGCTGTCACGGTTCTGGGTCCATTGGACCCAGTATTTTGAGTTTATTATGTTTTGGTGTATTTTTGCATTATGGATTGTTTTCTGATGTTCTGGTGCTTTGTTTATTATTATCATTATAGATCTGTTTCTGTTATTCTTGGTGAGGGATCAGTTCTTAGGTTTTGGGTTCTCATTGCAGTTTCTGTTCAGTGTCTAGTCTGTCTCTCAGTGTCATGTCTGCATCTGGTTTAGTAATTCTTGTTTCCTGTCTTATTGTGAAAGTCTTTGTCTTATGTTAGTGTGTGCAGCTTAGCTCCCCCATCTCGTTAGCCCTGATCTCCCCCAGCTGTGACTCCCTTCTGTTGCCCATTCCCTCATTACTACCCTGTGTATTTAAGCCCTGTGTTTTCCATGCTCGGTGTCGCGTCGTACCCTCAGATCCTGCCTGTGTGTTCCAGTTAGTGTTTTCATGTTTGGTTTCTGTTTTGTTGGTGCCAGCAATAAAGCTGAGGTTTTCAGTTATATTTCCGTCTCAGAGTCCTGCACTTGGATCCACATCTCCACCTCCCCGCACACAGAGCCCTGACAGTGGCAGCAAAACAGGATATATAACAGTGTACTGACAGCCTCATGGAGGGATCATCAGTCTATGAGGACTAATCCTCTTTAGTTATCTCTATCATGACAGTACTAGATGACGTTAGTAAAGTGGTTCAGCAGATCGTGCTGTTACAGAGAGATTATTTTCAGTCTCTTTGGAACTATATAAACGATAACGCACGCACATGACGCTGTAGGTTGAGTTGTTACTACAAAGAACAGGCTATGACTACCTCTACAAGTTTAACTACATCTATTAGTAGTAGTAGTAGTTTTATTGTTATTAATATTATGAGTCGAATATCAAACTGGTTAGTCCCCTTTTAATTTAAACATGCAATGAGCACAGAAACATAAAGCCTTGATGCCCACAGACCAGTTCTACACTTTTTCTAAATAATACAAGAATAATATAATATAGTTCTGACAACAATCAATCAACCACATATACTCTTTTTTTATAAGGGACCAACAATGACACCTCATTTGTATAGGTAAGCATACTTGTTACTCGTGGATCATGAATGGACAAGATAAAATTTTGATATTCACAGAAACAGCATTTTATTGTTCTCTAAAACTGGCAGTGTCATGGCACTGGATCTGTGACCCAGTGTTGATGTGTTTTTGGGTTTTTTCTTATATTCTTTGATTTTGTATCATTTGTGGTTTTGGTTCTTGAATTGTGTGGGCTCATGCAATATTTATAGTTTCTATAATAAAATAAGATAAACCTTTAATAGTCCCACTCGTAGGAAATTTGTTTGGTCATGGCAGAAAGTGGACAGTACGAAGTTAAGAGCAGCAAAAATTAAGAAAAACAAAAGAATAGAAAAAGATAAAATAGAATAACATACTATAAACAAAAAGAAGACATCACTAGAAAAAAATAGAATAAAATACTATGTTGGATCAGAAAAATTGCACTTAATAATATTGCACTTATGGGAGACTAATATTGTTTCTTCCTCAGTCTCAGTGTTAAGCTCGAGTGGCTTCGTCCTCGTCTCCGTACTTGACTTGCTTTTTTTAAATTTTGATAGTCCCGTGTCCTGTGTTAGTGTATTCAATTTTGCTTCCTTCCTGTCTTATTATATCAGATTAGGTCCAGCGGTATTCCCTCCTGTTGTACATTCCCACGTGAGCTGTGCGTTTTTCTGTTAGTTCAATGTTCTCCAGTCATGTCAAGTCTCGTCAGGTCATAAGTTGCCAAGTTGGGAGATCCTTAGTTCTAATTTATCTTCGTTTGTTTCCTTAGTGTTCATGTACTTTGTTTGTAATTTGTTTTGTCAGGTATTGAAGCTGCTGCTCTAAGTTTTTGTCTCAGAGTCCTGCTTTTGGGTCCAACCTCTTCCTGCCACACAGCTCACCGTGACAGAAGAACACGACCTCGCTATGGACCCAGCGGACTAAGCCTTGCTTGAGTGCTACAAAGAAAGGATTTTGATCTCCGAGATCTTCAGCCACGCGCTCAAGGCTCCCAATGTGAGGACCATGGGAATTATGGTAAACATGGCCGATGCTCTTCTGAGGAGGAATACCCACCTCTCCCCACGCAAACCAAAGCCCGGACAGTCCTGATCCTCAAGGATAGCCAGAAGGGACCGGTCCCGTCCAACAACCGACCAATAACCTGCCTCAGTACCGCATGGATGCTCCTGTCAGGCATCATAGCGGCTGACATGAACAGGCACATGAGCGGGGCACACAAAGGGATTAGCAAAAATACAAGAGGCGCAAAACACCAGCTACTGGTAGACCGAGCAGCCAGCCGAGACTGCAAGACTAGGCTGACCAACCTGTGCACTGCATGGATTGATTACAAGAAGGCCTATGACTCAAAGTCCCACACCTGAAAGAGCCTTCGAGAGGGGCGAGAAGGGAATTATATATAGCCCTGTACCAACGCAGAGCAGCTATCTGAACGCTACTCCAACAGAGGTCGATTATCTTGTTAATAATTTCACCTCCTCACTACGTACGACTCTGGATACTGTAGCTCCGGTGAAAACTAAGGTCTCTAATCAGAAGTACCTGACTCCGTGGTATAATTCTCAAACACGTAGCCTAAAGCAGATGACTCGTAAGCTGGAGAGGAAATGGCGTGTCACAAATTTAGAGGATCATCATTTAGCCTGGAGAAATAGTTTGCTGCTTTATAAGAAAGCCCTCCGCAAAGCCAGAACATCGTACTATTCATCATTGATTGAAGAATAAGAACAACCCCAGGTTTCTCTTCAGCTCTGTAGCCAGGCTGACAAACAGTCAGAGCTCTGTTGAGCCAACCATCCCTTTAACGTTAACTAGTAATGACTTCATGAACTTCTTCACAAATAACATTTTTATCATTAGAGGAAAAATTACCAGTAATCATCCCACAGATGTAATATTATCTACAGTTACTCTTAGTACCATTGATGTTAAGTTAGACTCTTGTATAGGAATTTCCTTTACTTATGTATTAATCACATTATTTTGTTGTATAATGCCTTGGTGCCACTGGATTTTAACAAGTCTCACACTCATACAGTAAGACAAATGGTGGGGGTGTAGCAAGGAAGTTGGGGGAAGCAGACGACTCCACAGGAAGACTCTTTTGTCTCTTTGAGGACTCTGCGAGGTAGCAAGGGAGTGTGAACCTTAAGGTGTGAAACAGCTGTGTACTGCCTTTTGTTCCTGGAGAAGGTATTTAACTGAGAGCCATGCTAGGCTCAGACTCTGCTGACCATCTGCCCCGCGGTCATGTAGGCTCTCCACAAGCTGGGTTGTCTGTGCTTTGTGTTTTTTGTTTAAAGAATGTTAGCTACCGCTCACCGCTCGTCTGCAGGCTTTATTTAATGGAAAACTTCCACAACACTCTTTTTCTGCAATTGATCTTTCTGAGTTAACTTCAATAATTACTTCCTCCAAACCATCAACGTGTCTTTTAGACCCCATTCCTACAAAACTGCTCAAAGAAGTCCTGCCATTAATTAATGCTTCGATCTTAAATATGATCAACCTATCTCTAATAATCGGCTATGTACCACAGGCCTTCAAGCTGGCTGTAGTTAAACCTTTACTCAAAAAGCCATCTCTAGACCCAGCAGTCTTAGCTAATTATAGGCCAATCTCCAACCTTCCTTTCATATCAAACATCCTTGAAAGAGTAGTTGTCAAACAGCTAACAGATCATCTGCAGAGGAATGGTTTATTTGAAGAGTTTCAGTCAGGTTTCAGAGCTCAGCACAGCACAGAAACAGCTGAAAAGCCTAGAAATATGGTATCTAAGCAGATTCTTACTCTGGATGGCATTACCTTGGCCTCCAGTAACGCTGTGAGGAACCTTGGAGTCATTTTTGACCAGGACATGTCCTTCAACGCACATATTAAACAAATATGTAAGACTGCTTTCTTCCATTTGTGCAACATCTCTAAAGTTAGAAATATCCTGTCTCAGAGTGACGCTGAAAAACTAGTTCATGCATTTATTACTTCCAGGCTGGACGACTGTAATTCATTATTATCAGGAAGTCCTAAAAACTCCCTGAAAAGCCTTCAGCTAATCCAAAATGCTGCAGCAAGAGTCCTGACAGGTAGAGCAGGGCGATATGGCCAAAAATATTTATCACGATATATATTTGAAAATTTGCGATAACGATATAACCGACGATATAATTGATGCGAGACAAAATACAACTCCACAACATTACTAGTGCAAAAAGACAACCTTCCATTTATTTTTACTTTAACAAGAAGCTGGTTTTTATGTACATTAAAGCTTTATAAAAATGTAACAGTGCAAATGCAAATTCCTTGCTGAAAGTTTAACCAAAAGGCATTTCCAGCAGAAATGGGCTGACATATCCTGAGCATAACCATGTATAATATCCACTGAAGTTAAAAAGAGGTGCTTTGCAACATTAAACTGCAGTGTGCAGTACGCATTTTTCGGACCATAAGGTGCACGGGATTATAAGGCACATTAAGCGAAACAAAGCAGTCAGATAAATCAAACTTTATTAAACTCATTCTTCTTGCTTCCTCCACTTCTGTACCATTGATTCATTAATGTTGAATTCTCTGGCAGCTGCTCTATTCCCATGTTGTTGCAGTATATTAATGACTAACCTCGTATTGTGGATGGATTATCTCAGTTGTTCTCCTGACTGAAGTTTGGTCCGTTTACAGCATCCTGCCATGCGATTGCATTTGTCTCTAACCATGAGGAACCTTCACGTTAACTTTTATAAGTGGAAAAGTGTTAGTGTTTGTCCTCCAGCTTCACTATGTTATGCTAACATAGCTGTGTCACTAGCGATCACGTAGCACATCATTATATACCAGCTAGCCCAACTTCAGTAACCCTACAAACATCACTGTTGTTTAGTTTCCTGTCTTCATTTATGTTGGAAGTGATAGCAGAGCTGTACGTTTGAATTTTTTCAGAAATCTCTCAGTCAGAACATGCTATATCATGCTTAGGTAACTAGCGAAACTAGCGAGCTAACTTCCGCTAGCTTCCTGCTAACTTCTAACTCCGTTAAATGTAATAACTTTTGTTTCCATGGATGCCTGGAAGTTAAACTTTATAGTTACACCTGGTAAAGCAGCAATGCTGATCGTTTTATTAAAGATGAAAGAATTTAGACAGTTTTTAACTCTAAGTGATGCTGCAGTGTTGTTTGACCTGAAGCATACGGAGTTTAGGACCCAGATTACTCCCAGATTTAAGAGCATCTTAGTCCGACAAATACGACAATAACAACGGCCGCTTGCATGTTCTGCAAAAAATGTGCTTTGTTGTGTATCTGACGGACAAACACCAAACCAGTTCCACATCACTGAAGTTGCACCATTTTTACAAACCAATTCTGGTTCATCTGTTTCACTCAACAATCGGCCATGTGCGTATGAAAACAAAGGCACTGCGCATGCGCGTTTTACTCCCATTCTATCGCGATATTTCATTTTCCTATCGTTGCCTAACATTATACCGGTATTACCGTGAACGGTATAATGTGGCCCAGCCCTACTGACAGGGACTAGAAAGAGAGAGTAGATTTCTCCTGTTTTGGCTTCCCTTCATTGGCTTCCTGTTAAATCCAGAATTCAAAATCCTGTTCCTCACACAGCCTGGTTCTGGCATCTTCCTGTTAAAAGGGAGTTTTTCCTTCCCATTATCGCCTAAGTGCTTGCTCATAAGGGGCTATATGGTTGTTGGGTTTTTCTCTGTATGTATTATTGTAGGGTCTACCTTACAATATAAAACATTATATAAATAAAATCAAATTGAATTAACATTACAGGGTGCTATATAAAATGCACAAACAACTGAAGGAGGAGCATATGAATCCTGCTTCCAGGTCCAAACTACTCGTGGAGATATCATCTGAATTTCAGGAGCGGGACCACTCCTCCTTCACGCCCCCTCCGGCTTCAGCCTATAAAATCCCCCCTTCTCCAATACCTGCTGTTCTCCCTAGCGAGCTAACTTCCTGCTAACTTCTAACTTTGTTAAATTTAATAAATCCTGTTCTCATGGATACCTGGATGTTAAACTTAATTGTTACACCTGGTAAAGCAGCAACACTGATGATTTTATTACAGATGAAAGAATTTAGACAGTTTGTAACTCTCAGTGATGCCACAGTGTTCGTTTGACTTTGGGACCTGAAGGGGAGTTTGGACCTGGAAACAGCTAATGTCGTCAGACTTAAAGACCAGATTGTCACAGACATAGTATAAAAGATTGACATAGCTTCCACAGTTTGGCCAATCAGTGGTGTCACTCAATGAGTCATAAAAGCCTCTCCTTCACGAAAATCAAAATCACCATTTTTGAAACTTTGCAACGAGAGAAATAACTACACAAAGAACAATACGCTGGTCTCTGAGTCTGACAAAAAGCTGTACACAGACCATTGCCTTCACGTGCTCCTTTGTTATAGTGTTGTGTTGCATATAAATTACATCGCAATAACATGTAAAGACTCTGGGCCATTTTGTTATAATGACCCAATGCACACTAGGTGGTATTGAATTGTAATGGAAAATGACGTAGTCGAGTTGAGCTGAGTAGGTACTAGTGGAAAAGGGCTAATTGAAGTCTATGGGAAACAGGCCTCTGTGCTGAACCTGTAAACACTTCCCAGCTGAGTTTACAGGCTGTCTCTCATTTTAGGTCATACTAAATACAACATTACGTTCGCTGTGTAAATTTTGGTCATTTGTGTGTGAGAAAGGAGGGTGCAGGGTGTGTCCAGTTTCTCAGTCAGATGCACCCCTCCCTCATCGCGTCCAATTTCAAAACACCAAGATGCCTGCAGCAAAAACGCTTCATAATGGGTTTTCACAAACCAGTGGATGTCAAGGTAGCTATATCCATTTTCGATACTTTCAGTGGTCAAAGTAACTTATCTAGAAAGCTAAACAACACTTTTTACACCGAGTAGTCATGCCTTTACTTACATACAGTATGGTGCAAATGGTGCAGGTGCTAAAAAATACCCCATGTTCTCCTCAACACATTTGCTCACACTTTGCAGGGTACTTGAATTAAGGTATAGTTCCAGTAAAGCACAACAAATATAGAATTAGCAGCTCAGATTATCACATTCAGCTGAATAGCACACTGATTGTCAAGAGTCAGATTCAGATGACTGATCACCAGAAACTACATCTCCCTACACCTGCTCATGGCTCTCTTAAAAGGGTTTTTATCCCCACACTCAGCATGCTATTGCTGTTAATGCTTCACCGCTCAGCCTTTGTCTGTTTTACTTTCCAAAAGGCTTTAGCAGGCAGACACCCTTGTCATAAAAAGGTAATTCACTATCTATAGGGCTGATACAGTGTGTCAGACACTCACCTGCTCTACTGGACAGGTAGAGTTTGGTACAGAAAGACTTTTCTCCCACTTGTCCGCCATGTGGTTGAGTTCCTCTAGCTTTTGCTTGGAGCTTTTCTGTGTGTTTAATAGAGTCACTTCATAGAACCCCTGGATATCTGTGAACATACACATGTTAAATGATGTAGGGGCTGTTGACAGTTGATTGGCTTAAGTGGATGGTAGATATGTCAAATGGTGAATGGGCTGATTCTTATACAGCACTTTTCTACTCTCCCGGAGCACTCAAAGATCTTTACACAGCCTCATTCACCCATTATTCACACCATTAATACAAACAGTTCTTTTTCTAAGTGCTTTCTATCTGACATTCACACACATGGATCCACGTGGATGGATGCATCAGAGAGCAAGTTGAGGTCAACAAACAACCTTTAGTCCGCAGCTTGGACCTTTCTGTCAGAGCTGCAGACTAAAGGTTGTTTTTGGTAGTGTTTGAGTGTTAATAAAATTATCTTTAAAACTGCAAAACCCAGGAAGAAAATGTCCACAGAAAATATGTGGTCTTATCTGACCGGGCAGGTAGCTGCACTTGTGCAAATATATCCTGGTATTTTGCATGAATGTCAGTTTGAGTAACTGCAATACTTTCACTGCATTCTGTAGCTATGAACTGAACACCTGTTAGGTTGTCTTTACAACATATAATATAAAGCATTTGCATTTTGTGACTCAAGTGAACTTTTTAATATTCGGTTAAAGTGTAAGTAAGTAAAATTGATTTATATAGCACTTTCCACAGATAGAAATCACAATGTGCTTCACAATAAAACAATAAAACCAGAAATATAAATAAAATAATATGAAACAATGAAAAGCTTGTTTGTATAGAAATGTCAGCTGCTTTTCAAAGGAGTCAGTCTAGACAGCGTAAAGACAATGGAAGAGAGTTCCACAGCCTTGGTGCCTGAAAAACCCGATCCCGATGAGTGTTTTTATTTTCAAAGTGCAGGAACATTTTTTGAATGGCCAGCCATGTTTTACTAAAGAATCAAAGCCGTGGCAAGTGATCTGGCACTATGGCCTTTTACATTTACATTTAAATGGATATTAATAAAAAGAATGCATTAGTATTCACAACCAGACACTAAATAATGTTTCTGCCCCAATCATGTAACAATGTTTCCATGCATTTCTGTATTTAGAAATAATAAATCAACTTTTTTAGCCCATTAAGAAATTAATGGACTAAAAACTTTCTAGATGTATATTTTGAAATACACTAAGAACAGTCACAGTTCAATTTTTTATCATTCAAATTAAAGCAGGCTTTTACAGAAGCAGATGAATGCAGGGAAATTTATGCAAATCCCCCAAAGCTCTTGAAATAGTGTGGTGAGTAAATGTGTAAGTCTCTATGAACCAGTTATTATTTGTCACTCAATTATTTTGAGAGAATCAAGATTCAGAAATATACTGTATGTCAACTATGCATGTGTTAGGGTTTGTTAGGGTTTTCAGACATTTAAAGAATGTGTTTTTTGTGTGTACCTCAATGTCAATTCAACAAGTTCTGAGATAAACGCTCTCCTTCATATAATCCAGTGCATTTCAAAACTGTCCACTGTTACCATGGTAACAGAACATTGTAACATGTTATTCATTTAACCTCCTAAGACCCGAACTCTTCCACGGCAGCATTTTTAATTTCCTTTTGGGCTGATTGGGACCTGATAAATGTAAAAACAAAGAATTACGTGATTTTTTTTTTTTTACCTAATTTTTGTTCTAAGAAAAATGAGAGCCACATCTGAGGATATTCGTTTAAAATTTTGATAGAACAGTAGCAGTATAATGTCCTCGTAAGTGGATATCAGACCCTTGTGGAGCAACATTGAGTATTTTGGTCTAAATAACCCAAAATGTGATGTCCCCATATGTGGACGCCAGGTCCTAGTAGGTTAAAAAAGCAACCACAGCCTCAGTTTTACCAAAAGTAGCAAAAATAACTCACACATGCAGTGAAACCTCCCGGTTCTCCCCTCATGTTGCAGCACTGCTGTCTCATGAAACAGTGTTGCTGTGCTGCGAGAGGACCAGATGCCAAGCTAACAGCATGCCTAATCCTCAGACACAGAAGCTCCCTGTTCTCTTCAATACAATGACCTTACACCCCACATAGCTGATTTCTAATTCAGCTCTCATCTGAATAATGCTCATAACGCATTTAGCAGTTCTTTTCAACTCTCCCGTTAATGCTCAAACCTACATTTTTTCAAATGGCTAAGTGTAAAAATTGCATCACTAAATGACTGGCACAAGACTGTCTAAGAGTTATTTAAAATGGAAAAGATTACCATCTCTAACAGATTTCAAACAAATTTGTTGAGATTTGGGATAAATGGAAACATTACATTTTGTCAAGACGATCTATATGGTTGTGATGATGAATTGGTTCTTGTGGGGGGAGTTGGCAGACAGTACCAGAAGAAGATGCTTTAAGTGCATGTGATTATGCATAGCAGATGTTGACAGATGTTTTATATCTCTGCCTCTGCTGATTTGACTTTTTGCAAACATTACATATTACTTTGGTTTTGTCTGCAGCACTGAGTGTAAAATGCTTCCACACAGAACTTGAGTTTTTTGGCCGGTGGAGGACCAAGAGGTGCTCAGCAGCAGCTACACTCTTTTCTATTTGGTTGCCCAAATCCATGTGGGGAGTTTCAGCTAAGTTAATGAGTGACGGGAAGCTACGCTAAGGTTAACTGGCCTACGTCTTGCTGTCTGCAAAAGACAGAGTAACTTAAACGTACCATATAACTCACACAAGTGCATACAATTCGACACAACTACACAAGCATTGTTTTAACCTTTTTAACCGAGCGTTAACATTACTCTGTCAACAGCCTATTGTCTAAATGACCAAGCTAACAGAGCTCCGTAAACAGAGCGAACATGAGAGACCCGACTGCAGACGTCAATAACGCAGCGTAATGGAAAAATCTCCCGATCTTCGCAAAAGTTATAAACTGCCTCCGGAACCCAGTTAAGGTACAAAAAAAATCTATTCAACAAAAATAATGATGCAGTTCAGTCTTTTTTGGCTCAGCCGAGCCTCTCTGCAGCCAGCTGTGTCAGTCACGTCACTCACTCATCCATGCTCAAATTTTTTTACGTGCGCTCAGAATAGTGGCACAAAAATAACGCCATACATTTGCCGTTAGTAATTTCATAATTCTAGGAATCGTCTAGTTTGCTGACACTGATCATGTTGGCACTCTGCTTGCGTTACAACAACGGTCATTTTTAAATGTTTTTTTATCGTGATGTGTCTGTTTACTGGCCCTGGTTTAAGCGGAGCTGGATTAAGGGCTTCTGTGGGCGACATGACAAAAAAATACACATTTTGCATTAGAATATGATTTTTTGTTGGCATCAGAGACTGAAAGTAACAAAGTACAAATACTTCATTACTTAAGTAGAATTTTCTGGTATCTGTACTTTACCGCTGTACTTTTTTGTGCCTACTTTATACTTCTGCTTCTTACATTTTAGCACGAGTATCTGCACTTTGTACTCCCTACATTTTCAAATCAGGGTCATTACACTATACCCCCCCCCCGCTGCTTTGCAAGATTACTTTAAACTTTTGTACAGTACAAAATACTGTACTTCTTACTTCCACTTGAGTAAAAAGTTGAGTGAATACTTCTACTTTTAGTCGAGTATTTTTAAACAGTGGTATCTAAACTTTAGTAAGGAATGTGTGGACTTTTGACACCTCTGGTTGGCATTTAGTGGTCAGTTTAAAACGCATTTGTTTTTTGCTTGTTATCGAACAAATTCACTTCACTACTTTTCACCTTCAGTAACATCAATGCACATTGTTCCATTCACTGCATATTGCACTTTATTCATGTCTTTCATTCCACCTGCATCAACATTGAAAAGTTCGTCAGAAAGCGATTTATATATTTATAAATACTAATATTCTCTATTCTATGCTCTACTGCTTTTTTATTGCCCAGATTTGAGTTAGCCTTTGTTAAATTGTCTGTTATATGTCAATAGATATGTATGTTACAAAAAACAGAGTGTCTGGTAAATTATGTTTTTTTTAAAGAATTGTCTCCCCAAATCTTTTACATGCCAGAGGATGTTACAATGGGTGGTGCCTGTGTAAACTGTAACTGTATTCAATAAAAAGGCTGCATGGTAGGCTGTTTATTTGAAGGAAACAGGTGAGGAGCGTTCAGCTCCAAGATCCTGGTTCCGACCAGCCTCCCTTGCTAGCAAGTAAAATCGATCAATTGCTGTTCGTCTTGCTTCGTTAACGGGAATAAGTTTCTAAACCAGCAGGGCCTGTGGAGGCGCAGACCCAACATAAAGTTATAAATATGCACTTCTTTTCAGCACTTCTGCAGTCTCTTTGTTGACTTACAAGTTGCTTTTCACATTGTACAGTTCAGTGCATTCATCAGCTAGAAAAAAGTGTGTTTTCATTAAATATATTTTTATTTCCTATTCACCACATTTCTTGACAGCTCTAGTGATCCATACCATTTTGCCTTTATTATTGAGGATGGCTTGGATGTTTTTGTTAACACGTGCAATCTGATTGTTGGATAAACTGATTACATTCTATACAACTACTTTGAACTTACATGTGGGGGTTTTTCTCTCTTACAGACAAAATGATATGCTCATCATACATCATACGGCGTGGGGATATGGCAAGGCATTTATTGTCATGTCAGCATTCTTCAATGACAAGTCAGCCACCACTATCAGGACTACTGCAATCTCCGAGGAGCCCCGCCTCCCTCCCGCTGCACTCTCCGAGGAGCCCCGCCTCCATCCCGCTGCATTCTCCGAGGAGCCCCGCCTCCCTCCCGCTGCACTCTCCAAGTATGCCGTTATTTTTGTGCCACTATTCTGAGCGCACGTAAAAAAAAGTTTGCAGGTGCAAGTGTTGTATTTTGAGGAGAAATTTATTTTGAGCCAAGAAAAGCTGAATTTGAGTGAACAAAATTCATTGCTGCGTGCAAAAACTGTATTTCAGTGTTTGCTATTATCCACACACACACAACAGCAGCCCCTCTCGCTCAGTTTTTGCATTTGCACTTGCTCGCAATGTGTTGCTCGCGCTGTCAACATTTCTGCCCGTGCGTGCTCAACTCTTTCTGTACACCTTTATATTTGTGCCACAAAACCAGCCAATCACAGACTTGCAAAAAAATCTGATTGGCTGTTCTGGTCTCCAATCAGCTCGAAATGATGAAATGCAATATCCCAGAATCCATTTCGTCCAAAACTCAAACGAGGCAGTGGCGGAGGACCACAGAGTGGCGGAGTTTGAAATATTACTCTGTCTGGGTCACAAAATAAACTTTTAAGATATTTTCATGCGAGAATGTTTCTGTGTAAACTTCTAATATCTGCTCGATTTATCAAGACATCACATATTTGCATAAGTGCTCTAACGTTTTCGGAGATGCCTGTTAGTAGTGCCTTTTCACTGTGCAATACTTTTTGTTAATATCCAACTGTGTAATAGACTCACAATACTTGAAATGTGCCGTTCCCTTGTATTCTTATTCCTATTTATTCTATTTATCCCTTTTGTATACTCTGTATTTATATATGTGTATATAGAGTATATTTCTGCTCACATTCTGCAACTTCTGTCGGTACATGGCAGCCTCGCTTCTGTCAGTCTGCTCCAGGGCAGCTGTGGCTACAACTGTAGCTGCCTCCACCAGTGTGTGAATGTGAGAGTGAATGGGTGGATGACTGGGTGTGTAAAGCGCTTTGGGGTCCCTAGGGGGGGACTAGTAAAAGCGCTATACAAATACAGGCCATTTACCATTTACCATTACTGTGCTACTGGAAACTGAATTTCCCGGACGAACCCACCCGAGGGATAAATAAAGTTTCATCTAATCTAATGTAATCTATAGGGCAGTACAGGGCTTTGTATCGACCACTCCGCTGTGATATAATGAGCGGTCACGGTCACGTGGCTTTCCGTTGTCCCGGAGGTCCACCCATTTGTAGTAGTTGGGCAACAGAAGATGCCCGGGACAGTTCAGCCATAACTTTAAACTTCTTCTGCTCATACATGCCTGGGTACGATCTTGTAACCCTAAAGTGGACGCGCAACGAGATATCATAGCGTGGCTCGTTCATCATAGTTTAAACCCCTTGTTTTGCACAAAGGAATACAGCCTCCCGTCTGCAGCTAAACACCCCAATAGCTGTAATAGCTTTAGCCCGGTCGGATTGGGCAGCAAAGGGCTGCTTAAATACCGCAAACTCCTCCACTTGGACCGCTAGCGCTGGCCATAACCATCGCTTGACAGACCCACCACGCCACCATACACATACTTTTTTTTCTTTTTCGAATCTTCGGATCACATGCGTGCCGAACCGTGGAGTGGGATCGGTTCAGATTTCGGATCAACCGTGATCCGTTGCACCACTAGTAATGCGTAAATAGTTATATCAAAATAAGACACACAACTACAACACAGGAAAAGACCCAGGGAAACCGACTTAACGATAAAAACCCTGAAAACCATACATTTCACACCCGAGCCTCAACTCTTGCAGCCCGGTACCAAAAAACTCATGGTACCGGTCCGTGGCCCGGGGGTTGGGAACCGCTGCTGTACAGGAGACACGGCACGAGATTGATTGACAATGGTCTACAGCAATTAGAACGCAGAACACAATGCGCTGTAAAAAAGAAATCCGCGAAACAGCGAGTTCGCGAAAGGTGAACCGTGTTATAGCAAGGGACCACTGTACAATAATTTCCAGTAGCACTGCTGATATATGAAATGGTGAGTTTTGAGGTTGTCTTCAAACAAGTGCATTGTACCAGAAAAAGGTGTTTGAAGGATTAAAAATGTAAAAAGTAATAGATATTTTATATTTATGAAAAAACCTATATGCAGAAAAAGTAGCAAAAGAACATCAAACATGGACACTGTGTATAGTGACCCCCTATGAGCAAGCACTTTGGCACCAGTGGGAAGGAAAAACTCCCTTTTAACAGGAAGAAACCTCCGGCAGAACCAGGCTCAGGGAGGGGCGGGGCCATCTGCTGCGACCGGTTGGGGTGAGAGAAGGAAGACATGATAAAGACATGCTGTGGAAGAGAGACAGAGGTTAATAACAGATATGATTCAATGCAGAGAGGTCTGTTAACACATAGTGAGTGAGAAAGGTGACTGGAAAGGAAAAACTCAATGCATCATGGGAATCCCCCGGCAGCCTATGTCTATTGCAGCATAACTAAGGGAGGATTCAGGGTCACCTGGTCCAGCCCTAACTATATGCTTTTGCAAAAAGGAAAGTTTGAAGCCTAATCTTAAAAGTAGAGATAGTGTCTGTCTCCTGAATCCAAACTGGAAGCTGGTTCCACAGAAGAGGGGCCTGAAAACTGAAGGCTCTGCCTCCCATTCTACTTTTAAATACTCTAGGAACAACAAGTAGGCCTGCAGAGCGAGAGCGAAGTGCTCTAATAGGGTGATATGGTACTACAAGGTCATTAAGATAAGATGGGGCCTGATTATTTAAGACCTTGTATGTGAGGAGCAGGATTTTGAATTCAATTCTGGATTTAACAGGAAGCCAAAACAGGCAAAATATGCTCTCTCTTTCTAGTCCCTGTCAGGACTCTTGCTGCAGCATTTTGGATTAGCTGAAGGCTTTTCAGTGAGTTTTTTGGACATCCTGATAATAATGAATTACAGTCGTCCAGCCTGGAAGTAATAAATGCATGAACTAGTTTTTCAGCGTCACTCTGAGACAGGATATTTCTAATTTTAGAGATGTTGCGCAAATGGAAGAACGCAGTCTTACATATTTGTTTAATATGTGCATTGAAGGACATGTCCTGGTCAAAAATAACTCCAAGGTTCCTCACAGCGTTACTGGAGGCCAAGGTAATGCCATCCAGAGTAAGAATCTGGTTAGATACCATATTTCTAGGCTTTTCAGGGCCGAGTACAATAACCTCAGTTTGATCTGAATTAAGAAGCAGAAAGTTAGCGGCCATCCAGGTCTTTATGTTTTTAAGACATTCCTGCAGTTTAACTCATTGGTGTGTGTTATCTGGCTTCATGGACAGATAGAGCTGGGTGTCATCTGCATAGCAGTGTAAATGTATGCTATGTCTTCTAATGATACTGCCTAAGGGAAGCATGTATAATGTAAACAGAATTGGTCCTAGCACTGAACCCTGTGGAACTCCATAATTAACCTCAGTGTGTGAAGAGGACTCTCCATTTACATGCACAAACTGGAGTCTATTAGATAGATATGATACAAACCACTGCAGTGCAGTACCTGTAATACCTACAGCATGTTCTAATCGCTCTAATAGGATATTATGGCCAACAGTATCGAACGCTGCACTGAGGTCTAGCAGGACAAGCACAGAGATGAGTCCACTGTCAGAGGCCATAAGAAGATCATTTGTAACCTTCACTAAAGCTGTTTCTGTGCTGTGATGAGCTCTGAAACCTGACTGAAACTCTTCAAATAAGCCATTCCTCTGCAGATGATCTGTTAGCTGTTTGACAACTACTCTTTCAAGGATGTTTGATATGAAAAGAAGGTTGGAGATTGGCCTATAATTAGCTAAGACTGCTGGGTCTAGAGATGGCTTTTTGAGTAAAGGTTTAACTACAGCTAGCTTGAAGGCCTGTGGTACATAGCCAATCATTAGAGATAGGTTGATCATGGGGCGACCGTGGCTCAGGGGGTTGGGAATCGCATCTGTAACCGGAAGGTCGCCGGTTCGATCCCTGGGCTCTCTGTCCTGGTCGTTGTGTCACTTTACCCTACTTGCCTACTGGTGTTGGCCAGAGGGGCCGATGGCGCGATATGGCAGCCTCGCTTCTGTCAGTCTGCCTCAGGGCAACTCAGAGGCTAGAACTGTAGCTTGCCTCCACCAGTGTGTGAATGTGCGAGTGAATGAATAGTGGTATTGTAAAGCGCTTTGGGTGCCTAGAAAAGCGCTATATAAATCCATTATTATCATATTTAAGATTGAAGAATTAATTAATGGCAGGACTTCTTTGAGCAGTTTTGTAGGAATGGGGTCTAAAAGACAGGTTGATGGTTTGGAGGAAGTAATTATTGAAGTTAACTCAGAAAGATCAATTGGAGAAAAAGAGTCTAACTTAACATCAATGGTACTAAGAGTAACTGTAGATAATATTACATCTGTGGGATGATTACTGGTAATTTTTTCTCTAATGATAAAAAGTTTATTTGTGAAGAAGTTCATGAAGTCATTACTAGTTAACGTTAAAGGGATTGTTGGCTCAAAAGAGCTCTGACTTTTTGTCAGCCTGGCTACAGTGCTGAAGAGAAACCTGGGGTTGTTCTTATTTTCTTCAATCAGTGATGAATAGTAAGATGTTCTGGCTTTGCGGAGGGCTTTCTTATAAAGCAGCAAACTATTTCTCCAGGCTAAATGATGATCCTCTAGATTTGTGACACGCCATTTCCTCTCCAGATTACGAGTCATCTGCTTTAGGGTATGTGTTTGAGAATTATACCACGGAGTCAGGTACTTCTGATTAGAGACCTTAGTTTTCACAGGAGCTACAGTATCCAGAGTCGTACGTAGTGAGGAGGTGAAATTATTAACAAGATAATCGATCTCTGTTGGGGCAGCGTTCAGATAGCTGCTCTGCTCTGTGTTGGTACAGGGCATTGAAGATGATAACAGTGGGTGGATTATATTCTTAAACTTAGTTACAGTGCTTTCAGAAAGACATCTACTTTGATAAAGTCTACTCTCCACCGCTGTGTAATCGATTATTGTAAATGTAAATGTTATCAGGAAATGATCAGACAGGAGAGGGTTTTCAGGAAACACTGTTAAATGTTCAGTTTCTATGCCATATGTTAAAACAAGGTCTAGAGTGTGATTAAAGTGGTGGGTGGGTTCTTTTACATTTTGAGAGAAACCAATTGAGTCTAATAACAGATTAAATGCCATGTTGAGGCTGTAATTTTTAGCATCTACATGGATGTTAAAATCACCCACAATAATTATTTTATCTGAGCTCAGAACTAAATTAGATATAAAGTCTGAGAAATCAGACAGAAACTCTGTGTAAGGCCCAGGTGGACGATAGATGATAACAAGTAAGACTGGTTTCTGAGTTTTACAGCTGGGGTGGACAATGTTAAGCATCAGGCTTTCAAATGAATTAAAAGTCTGTCTGGGTCTTTGGTTGATTAATAGGCTGGTGTGAAAAATTGCTGCCACACCTCCCCCTCGGCCTGTGCTTTGAGGTTTCTGGTAGTTAGAATGACTCGGGGGTGTTGATTAATTTAAACTAACATAATCATCCTGCTGCAACCAGGTTTCTGTAAGGCAGAGTAAATCAATTTGTTGATCAATTATTAAGTCATGTACTAACAGAGACTTGGAGGAGAGAGACTTGATATTTAATAATCCACATTTCACTGTTTTACTCTTTGGTTCAGATGTGGATACTGTATTGTTCTTTCTTTGTAATTGTTTATGTTTAAGTTGTTTGTTGCTGGTTTTTAGTTTGTTTTAGAAGATTAGATTGTTTTAGTTTGTTTTAGTTTGTTTTGGGTAGCAGGAGGAGAGAAGCTACAGAGAGGCGTGTAAGACTGCAACTCTGCTTCCTGGTCCCAACTCTGGATAGTCATACTTTGGGGGTGCTGCGAGATCGATCAACTTTAGACCAGACAACAAACTACGGAGGCTCCGGAAAAGTGCAATCAAACGATGAGTTTTATTATCACAGGAGAACAACCAACCGTCAGCATACGGATTGTTTTGCTCTGACAAGAATACATTGGGTTCTGGTTTTATAGGATAAAATATCACACCTACGTCAATACAGTTCAAAAATACATGGTGACAGACGGGCAAAAGTTCAACTCGTGCAGACAAGGGTACATCACGTACACTTCTAATAACCATACACTGATATATTACTTCTCTTTTCTACATTACTTGCCTTTTAAGGTAATAACTTCAGGTCTTAGCATCTCTGAGACCTAATAATGGACCCTCGTCATTAATCACTAAGTAGAGTACTTTGCAGCCAGTCTCAAACTGAAGCAGAAGACGCTTAGGCCTTCGCTCAGACCTGCTACTAGATTAATATGTGTATCGTAAGCGTGCATGCAATTAACCTGCTATGTTCTCATCTCCCCTCAGCATGTATCATCTGGACACTCTCACCAGTGAAGCTTAAAACCTTCTAGAATGGAATATCAACTCTAACCAAGCACATTTATGCATTGTGTATAAAATGAACTCAACCTATAAAAATAGAAAGGTCAATGTGATGACAGACATATTCAATGCAATATAAACCCTGTAAGAAATATTACTGATAAATGATACTGTGAAACATGTTATTAATACATTCTTCATAAGGCAAATTATATGGTAGCAATAAAAGAATCTCTGAATCCCAACAGGGGGTTTAATAAATTTGTCCATATTTCTAGAAATGAGAGCTGCTCCATCCAAAGTGGGATAGATGCCGTCTCTCCTAACAAGACCAGGTTTCCTCCAGAAGGTTTGCCAATTATCTATGAAGCCCACATCGTTTCTGGGACACCACTCAGACAGCCAGCAATTTAAGGAGAACATGCAGCTAAACATGTCGCTCCTGGTCTGATTGGGGAGGGGACCAGAGAAAACTACAGAGTCCGACATTGTTTTGGCAAAGTTGCACACCGATTCAATATTGATTTTAGTGACCTCCGATTGGCGTAACCGGGTGTCATTACTGCCAACGTGAATTATGATCTTACTGAATTTACGTTTACCCTTAGCCAGCAGTTTTAAATTTCCTTCAATGTCGCCTGCTCTGGCCCCTGGAAGACAATTGACTATGGTTGCCGGTGTCTCTAGCTTCACATGTCTGAGAACAGAATCACCAATTACTAGAGTTTGACCCCCGGCGGGTGTGTCGCCGAGTGGGGAAAAACGGTTAGACACATGAACGGGTTGGTGGTGTACCTGGGGCTTCTGTTTAGGACTATGCTGCCTCCTCACCGTCACCCAGCCGCCCTCTTTCCCCAGCTGCTTGGGGTCTGCCGGGGAACAGCTAGCGGGGCCTACGCTATCTTCGGCTGCACCAGCTACAGGGGCCTGGCTAGCTACAGGTGAATGAAGGGTGCGAAGCCGAGTCTCCAATTCAGTAATCCTGGCCTCCAGAGCTGCAAATATGCTACATTTGTTACAGATATAATTACTGCTAAAGGAGGCCGAGGAGTAACTAAACATCTGACACAATGAGCAAGAAAGTGCAGGAGGGACAGGTGAAGTAGCCATGGTGCTAACGAGTCGGCTACGAGCTAAGCTAAGCTAGCGAAACAGTACAGAGACAGTGAGTGAATACTTTGGCTATAAATTAGGTAGTGAGTACACAGAAAGTGTGCTTCGGATGAAGCACGTGAAGATTATACTATGAAAAAGAATGTATTTAAAAGTTGTTAATTTAAATTGCTAAGCAAATAAGCTACTCAGAAACACCACTGTGTTTGAGCAGGAACAGGAAGTGATACTCTACCGCAGAGCGAGCGAACACCAAGTGACAGCGCCACAGCTTGGCTTGCCATCACCAGTGTGTGTGAATGGGTGGATGCTTGAATGTAGTGTAAAGCCCTTTGGGGTCCATAGGAACGAAGTAAAGTGCTATACAAATACAGGCAATTTAACTCCAACTTCAAATAGCAATTTTTAGGTATCCTGATCTATATAGTCAAATATTGCATAAAAGCAACATAACCCATTTCTATCACTGTAGATTGATTCACAATTTATGTAGCAATTATCTGACCCTGTTAGTAACTGCAATAAATAGAATAAATATAGCAGTTTTTTTGACCAATCCAAACTGCAAAGTGATGTCGGAGTAACTTCTTTTATAAGTCATTTTTGAACCCCCAACGCCGGGGCCGTGCTCTTCTGGAAAGAGATCTCAGGGGCGTCTGTCCCTACGGGCTTCTTTCTCTGCTTGTACCCCACTACTATGTCTTGTTGGTCAGTCAATACCACTTTAACTTGGTCATTCTCAATCACCTTTAGAACCATATCCCATTGTGACCTTTGTACTTCCAGGCCATACTCAGTACAGATCTTCCTGTATGCTGTGCCCTGGCTGCTAGCATCTTCCACCCTGAAGTTATGTGCTTGATTGTCTCAGAGGGATTATGATTAGTGCATCTGTGCTGTCTTCCAGTCCAGATTTGTGCAGCCGCTGGTAGTATGTCTCAATATCAGCAACTTCTTCTGTCTGATGCCAGTACATGCCATGCAGGGGCCTGACCTTTCATGATGGTTCTTCTTGCTTCTTCTTCTTTCTTGGCTATCTGCTGCCTGGATCAATCACTAAGCACATGATCATCTGTGGCCACCTTCCTGATGTATTAATGGATCTTTGTTCTATGGTTCTTATACTCACTAGTTCTCAGCCTCCTTCCTTCCACTTAGCATACAGTCCCAGGAAGCTGGATTTAGGATGAAACCCTCCATGCGTGGTCAGGAGCTTCCAGGTCTTGATGTCAGTGGCTTCTATCTCCTTCTTTGGACAACTTATTATCCCAACAGGGTACCTTTTCTCCTGTGGTGACCTTCAGCAGCTTCGGTAGGTGTTCACTGCCCAGATTTTGTTCTTCCCATTTAACTGACTTCTCAGGACTTGCCTTACTCTCTTCAGGTGTTTGTTGATGACCAGGAGTGACAAGTTTAGCCGCATGTTCTCCTTAAATTGCTGTCTGTCTGAGTGGTGTCCAAAAAACGATGTGGGCTTCATAGATAATTGGCAAACCTTCTGGAGGAAACCTGATCTTGTTAGGAGAGATGGCATCCATCCCACTTTGGATGGAGCAGCTCTCATTTCTAGAAATATGGACAAATTTATTAAACCCCCCAAAATATGACTATCCAGAGTTGGGACCAGGAAGCAGAGTTGCAGTCTTACACGCCTGAACCAAAGAGTAAAACAGTGAAATGTGGATTATTAAATATCAAGTCTCTCTCCTCCAAGTCTCTGTTAGTACATGACTTAATAATTCCATCCATCCATCCATTCGCTTCCGCTTATCCTTTTCAGGGTCGCGGGGGGCGCTGGAGCCTATCCCAGCTGTCATAGGGCGAGAGGCAGGGTACACCCTGGACAGGTCGCCAGTCTGTCGCAGGGCCAACACACAGGGACAGACAACCATTCGCACTCACATTCACTCGCACATTCACACCTAATGGCAATTTGGATTTTCCAATTAACCTATCCCCACAAGCTGCATGTCTTTGGACAGTGGGAGGAAGCCGGAGTACCCGGAGAGAACCCACGCAAACACGGGGAGAACATGCAAACTCCACACAGAAAGACCCCGGCCTGATGGTGGAATTGAACTCAGGACCTTCTTGCTATGCGGCAACAGTGCTAACCACCGTGCAGCCGACTTAATAATTGATCAACAAATTGATTTACTCTGCCTTACAGAAACCTGGTTGCAGCAGGATGATTATGTTAGTTTAAATGAATCAACACCCCCGAGTCATTCTAACTAGGGCTGAACGATATATCGCATTTGCGATAATATCGCGACATGATCAAGTGCAATTTTCTAACCGCAAAGGCTGCAATTATACTCTGGACATGTCCAAATTCATGGGCTGCATCCTCCTGAGGCCGCATTTGTAGACCGATTACGTCACAGCGACGCGCCGAAGGCTGTCCAAATTACTACCATATCCCAGAATTCATAGCGCGGCCCAGCCAAACTCCAGTTTCCAGCAATGGCGGCCGCTACTAAGTTTTAAAATTACTCATACTAATCTTTCTAGGTCGCAAAATAAACTTTTAACATATTTTCAGGCGAGAAAGTAGTTGTGTAAACATCAAATATCTGCTCGGTTTATCAAGATATCCCATATTTGCAAAAGTGCTTCGACGTTTTCAGAGGCGTCTGCTACCCACCAGCTCGACAGCTAGCCGGGAGCTCGAGGGTTACTGATGCGGCCGAGAACGGCACAACTCCCGGCACATCATTTTCAGATCACCGCGGAGTTTCGCTGCTCGGGTTAAACGTAATATATAAGTCACTTAGACAACCTAAAAATGTTATTGTTGGGCTTTTTTCAGTGTTTTGTTTGTTCGTGAGTAAATCGGTTTGGCTGAGATTAAAGTTATTAGATTAGATAAAATAAAACTTTATTAATCCCCCGGGTGGGTTCCTCCTTGGTTTTCACACAGCTGACTTAACGTCAAACAGAAAACTTATTAAACAGAAGTATGAGACAGTCGAGAATTTACACCAGTGTCTGGTTATATTTTAGATAGCAAGAAGCAGACGGCCGAGTTTATTAAACTCCACCGAGACAGCGGTGACGCTAATCAGAACTAGACCGTCCAATTTCACGCCTTTAAACTTTAAAGGCGTGTTTGTGTGTGTGTTTATACAATTGCTATTATGTTTGCACTTTATGTGTAATGTTACTGACTGCAGAGATCAGTAAGATGTGTGTATTTTTTATTTATTAGTTTTATTTATTTAATATTATTTTTTAATTGAATGACTGTCTAGTAGTTCACAGATGTCGAAAAACTGAGTGTGGTAAAGCCACTGATTTTTTTTATGTATATTTCTGCAATCTGCACATTGTACTGACTTTCATTTTAATGTTTACACCAGGGTTCCTTGTCAGCACTTTATGCTCAGATGTTTGTAAGCTAAAAATAAACTATTGTGTATGTTCAAATATACTGTTGTGATTGAAGAAGTTAAATAAAAATGTCAGTCATCAATTCATGCATCACCTCATGTCATCATAACAGAGGTCTGTCTTCCAGGAAAGAACAGTTTAAAATTAATGTAATATAGTATTGGCCATACTATATGATGTATTGCTTGTCTTTGTTTAATAATACAGAAGACAAAGACCTTAAAAAATAATCGCATATCGCATCGCAATCGCAATATTGGGGCAAAAAAATCGCAATTAGATTATTTTCCATAATCGTTCAGCCCTAATTCTAACTACCAGAAACCTCGAAGCACAGGCCGAGGGGGCAGTGTGGCAGCAATTTTTCACACCAGCCTATTAATCAACCAAAGACCCAGACAGACTTTTAATTCATTTGAAAGCCTGATGCTTAGCCTCGTCCACCCCAGCTGTAAAACTCAGAAACCAGTCTTACTTGTTATCATCTATCGTCCACCTGGGCCTTACACAGAGTTTCTGTCTGATTTCTCAGACTTTATATCTAATTTAGTTCTGAGCTCAGATAAAATAATTATTGTGGGTGATTTTAACATCCATGTAGATGCTAAAAATTACAGCCTCAACATGGCATTTAATCTGTTATTAGACTCAATTGGCTTCTCTCAAAATGTAAAAGAACCCACCCACCACTTTAATCACACTCTAGACCTTGTTTTAACATATGGCATAGAAACTGAACATTTAACAGTGTTTCCTGAAAACCCTCTCCTGTCTGATCATTTCCTGATAACATTTACATTTACAATAATTGATTACACAGCAGTGGAGAGTAGACTTTATCACAGTAGATGTCTTTTTGAAAGTGCTGTAACTAAGTTTAAGAATATAATCCACCCACTGTTATCATCTTCAATCCTCTGTACCAACATAGAGCAGAGCAGCTATCTGAACGCTGCTCCAACAGAGGTCGATCATCTTGTTAATAATTTCACCTCCTCACTACGTACGACTCTGGATACTGTAGCTCCAGTGAAAACTAAGGTCTCTAATCAGAAGTACCTGACTCTGTGGTATAATTCTCAAACACGTAGCCTAAAGCAGATGACTCGTAAGCTGGAGAGGAAATGGCGTGTCACAAATCTAGAGGATCATCATTTAGCCTGGAGAAATAGTTTGCTGCTTTATAAGAAAGCCCTCCACAAAGCCAGAACATCTTACTATTCGTCACTGATTGAAGAAAATAAGAACAACCCCAGGTTTCTCTTCAGCTCTGTAGCCAGGCTGACAAACAGTCAGAGCTCTGTTGAGCCAACCATCCCTTTAACGTTAACTAGTAATGACTTCATGAACTTCTTCACAAATAACATTTTTATCATTAGAGAAAAAATTACCAATAATCATCCCAGAGAGGTAATATTATCTACAGCTACTCTTAGTACCATTGATGTTAAGTTAGACTCTTTTTCTCCAATTGATCTTTCTGAGTTAACTTCAATAATTACTTCCTCCAAACCATCAACCTGTCTTTTAGACCCCATTCCTACAAAACTGCTCAAAGAAGTCCTGCCATTAATTAATTCTTCAATCTTAAATATGATCAACCTATCTCTAATGATCAGCTATGTACCACAGGCCTTCAAGCTGGCTGTAGTTAAACCTTTACTCAAAAAGCATCTCTAGACCCAGCAGTCTTAGCTAATTTTAGGCCAATCTCCAACCTTCCTTTCATATCAAACATCCTTGAAAGAGTAGTTGTCAAACAGCTAACAGATCATCTGCAGAGGAATGGCTTATTTGAAGAGTTTCAGTCAGGTTTCAGAGCTCATCACAGCACAGAAACAGCTTTAGTGAAGGTTACAAATGATCTTCTTATGGCCTCTGACAGTGGACTCATCTCTGTGCTTGTCCTGCTAGACCTCAGTGCAGCGTTCGATACTGTTGGCCATAATATCCTATTAGAGCGATTAGAACATGCTGTAGGTATTACAGGTACTGCACTGCAGTGGTTTGTATCATATCTATCTAATAGACTCCAGTTTGTGCATGTAAATGGAGAGTCCTCTTCACACACTGAGGTTAATTATGGAGTTCCACAGGGTTCAATGCTAGGACCAATTCTGTTTACATTATACATGCTTCCCTTAGGCAGCATCATTAGAAGACATAGCATACATTTACACTGCTATGCAGATGACACCCAGCTCTATCTGTCCATGAAGCCAGATAACACACACCAATGAGTTAAACTGCAGGAATGTCTTAAAGACATAAAGACCTGGATGGCCGCTAACTTTTTGCTTCTTAATTCAGATCAAACTGAGGTTATTGTACTCGGCCCTGAAAAGCTTAGAAATATGGTATCTAACCAGATTCTTACTCTGGATGGCATTACCTTGGCCTCCAGTAACACTGTGAGGAACCTTGGAGTCATTTTTGACCAGGATATGTCCTTCAATGCACATATTAAACAAATATGTAAGACTGCTTTCTTCCATTTGCGCAACATCTCTAAAGTTAGAAATATACTGTCTCAGAGTGACGCTGAAAAACTAGTTCATGCATTTATTACTTCCAGGCTGGACGACTGTAATTCATTATTATCAGGAAGTCCTAAAAACTCCCTGAAAAGCCTTCAGTTAATCCAAAATGCTGCAGCAAGAGTCCTGACAGGGACTAGAAAGAGAGCAGATTTCTCCTGTATTGGCTTCCCTTCATTGGCTTCCTGTTAAATCCAGAATTCAAAATCCTGCTCCTCACATACAAGGTCTTAAATAATCAGGCCCCATCTTATCTTAATGACCTTGTAGTACCATATCACCCTATTAGAGCACTTCGCTCTCACACTGCATGCTTACTTGTTGTTCCTAGAGTATTTAAAAGTAGAATGGGAGGCAGAGCCTTCAGTTTTCAGGCCCCTCTTCTGTGGAACCAGCTTCCAGTTTGGATTCAGGAGACAGACACTATCTCTACTTTTAAGATTAGGCTTCAAACTTTCCTTTTTGCAAAAGCATATAGTTAGGGCTGGACCAGGTGGCCCTGAATCCTCCCTTAGTTATGCTGCAATAGACATAGGCTGCCGGGGATTCCCATGATGCATTGAGTTTTTCCTTTCCAGTCTCCTTTCTCACTCACCATGTGTTAACAGACCTCTCTGCATTGAATCATATCTGTTATTAACCTCTGTCTCTCTTCCACAGCATGTCTTTATCCTGTCTTCCTTCTCTCACCCCAACTGGTCGCAGCAGATGGCCCCGCCCCTCCCTGAGCCTGGTTCTGCTGGAGGTTTCTTCCTGTTAAAAGGGAGTTTTTCCTTCCCACTGTCATCAAAGTGCTTGCTCATAGGGGGTCATATGATTGTTGGGTTTTTCTCTGTATCTATTATTGTAGGATCTACTGTACAATCTAAAGCGCCTTGAGGCGACTGTTGTTGTGATTTGGTGCCATATAAATAAAATTGAATTGAAATTAAATTAAATTGGTTGTGACTTTCCTAGTGGCCTCTTCATGGTTCCAATTTGGCTGTGGGATTCCCAGGCACTTGTTGCCTTTTGGTAGTACAATCCATTCATTTTTGTCTACCTTTCCTCTCTTCGTTACCATCCAACTTCGTTCTCTAGTCCAAAATATATTTTTGTGCTGTTCCTGTAAATCGTAGTGGTGTAGTGTGGATCATTGAATTGATGTCTCGTTTACATTTGGCATTCAGCTTGGGTGCATGTAGGTGGGTAACGATTGCTTAATTTCGTAGTCAGTATCTGTAGCCAGCTAGCTCCACTAGCCACAGGTCTAGACAGCCTGCTGTACTTCTTAGGCATCCCTTTCTTCATCACACCTGTCTGCAGCTCTGATAGTTAACTATTGACAGCTAACTTCCTTCTGTGCTGCCTTGATCTTGGCCTATACTCTCCTTCTTCATGGGGGGTACTGCACCTTGTGGGTGTTAATCTTGTATCCATGCATCTCAGTAGTCACTACTGCTGTGGTTTGGACCAGCTGGTTGGTTTCAGTGATGGTTACAGTAGGGATTCAATTCAATTCAATTAAACTTTATTGATACTGAAGGTTGACCCAGAAGGAAATTGTCCCTAATGCTGCATTTACATCTTCTAGTAGACCTTTAGATAGTACTTCATGCAATATTCGTAATCAACCATGTTTTATACACACACACACCTACATATGATGTATCAAAATAGTATGAATTTATAGATGCCTCAATATGTAAATGATAGCACATATGACATGAGTGTCTGCAGGTGCAGGATACTTTTTGGGTGTTTTCTTATTGCACTACACCTGTTGGGGCAATCTGTTGGCATGTATTTACCACTGACAGGGACTTGTAGTGTCCTCAATATGTGATGCAATATCATCAGTGGGGGTTTCTTGGGAGCCCCCGCTATTTCCAGTGATTCGCTCCATGGGAGATGTCCCACTAGTGTTATCTCGTGAAGATACTCTATACTCATCCATTGACCAAGTCAATGGTTGAACGATGCCCCATGACACAGCACTGACCTACCCACGTTTTATCATGGTTATGGACAGAGTGTATCGAGTGTGAGTTGTGACACTTGCGCAGATGAGGAACGCACCAAATTTCTGGTGTCAAAAAACACCAGGAAATAGTTTTCCAGGCAGCTGACTATAACTCAATGGCACTGCATATGGAATATGACGGGGTAGGCGCCGACAATTTTCAACGGCAGATAAAGTACTTGTGTTGCTCGCTTCTTGTAGCTCAAAGTTACCCACCAAGTGTCAAGGGCCTTTCGTGGTCACACTGCAAGTTCCGAACATAGACTACAAGATGGTTCTTTCGGACAGGGGAGGAGCCACAAAGGCATATCACCTCAACCTCCTCAAAGCATGGAGAGGCACTGAAACCACTTCTCTGGTGAGCCTGATGAGCTTGGTAAAGGATAGAGATGAGTTTGGATTGGAGGTGCCAAATTCCACCATTCCCACCTCCCTCTATTGTGAAGACCATCTCACAAAGGCTCAGAGAGTAATAGATGCTGTATTGCAGAACCATTTTCCAGGTGGAGAACTCACAGCCAACCCAAAGAAATGTGTGGTTGGATGGATGGAGGTACAGTATCTCGGGGACAAGATAGCGGCCATCGTATCCTGCCAACATCCCAAGACCAAGAAAGATACGAGGCAGGCCAAACTTCACGAAACTGACTAGACCCTTAACTGACCTCGAGTAGTGAGATACAGCATTGTAGAAAAGGAGTGTCTGTGGCAACATTTTGTAATTTCCTCCTCAGACTCCCATTCACCATGCTCAGATCAAGCCCTGCTACAGTGGCTCCATTGCATGAAGGATGTCAATGCCCTAATAGTTCATCTAATGCAACATTCATATGTTCAGGGGTGATCAATCCTTACGTTGGGTGAGTGCTGAGAGTTTGTACATGTGTGCATGAGGGTGGGAATGCATGTTTGTGTCTGTGTGTGCCTGTTTGTCTGTGTCTTATGTCAGGTCGGGTCTTAGACTCCACCTCTCTGGGAACTCCCAGGCCCTCCAAAGTGTGGAGGCCTATCTCCCCTCACCACACTCCCTGCCGGTGACTGATGCCCTCAGGGGTCGGTGCATTGGTGGTTCTTGGTGTCCGGGGCTGGGCGCTCAGGTATGTACCAGCTCACTCCCGGTGGCTACTTGGCGGGACCTGGCGCCTGTTGCTCGGTCAGGCCTCTTCCGGGGCACGGGGGGCCCTGGGGCCTCCGGCCTCTGGGCCTGCAGCTCGGTTCACTCTGGCACAGCTGGCTGCTGGCAGAACCGGCGGGCACGCCGGTGCAGCCCCCTCTAGCTTCTGCCCGGTGGCTACTGGGTGACCCCTCGTCTGGGGATCCTCAGCTCTTCCCATGAGGGTGGCACGGATGCCCCTCCGGTGGTCCTCCTTGGGCTCTCGCACTCTGGGGCCTCTGGATGTCTGGGGCCTGGATCTCCTCCATGCCTGCTTCATGCCCTGGGGGACGGGGCTATGGCTCTCTACATCCTCTTGCAGACCATTACATGGGGAAACCATTTGAATACAAGCGCACTGATCCACACAGGTGTGCACACGGATGTTCACTGCTCGTAGACTTAAATTACACCTTTCTTGGCTGCTACTTCAAAGCACGTGGAGAAACTTTTACTTTGAAATGAATATAAACCTGAATGTGATATATGAGGAAACTTCCTGGGAAGATGAAGTGGACGCAGTGAAACAGCCAGCATTTCAATATCTGAGTTACTCATTTTTTTTCTCTAACAATAGTTTTACACCATTGTGGAAACCATCGATGCAGCCTGATATTCATACATATGGTTTAGCTTGCATTTCATCAGTCTTATAGTGAATGACTGTACATTCGCTAAAATAACTGAGGGAAGTGTTTCACTCTCTCACAATCTGGCTCTGACCCCAGACGTTTTCTTCCCCCTCTATGTTTCCTTCTTTCTGTGGTGCCAGGTGTCTTAGTGACCAGAGATGTGTTTATGCTGTATCACCCTCAGCAGCTTTCCACATTGTAAGCTGACAAAGGTGTGTACAGTACTGCACAGGACAAAGGGGTCTTGGAATTTAAAATCTGGGAAAAAATGCCCTTCTATCTAATCATCAAAACCTAAAGCTTTCAGGACTGATTCTAGCCATACACAAAAACCCTACAGGAGACTATATATTTTTGATGATAATCATTTGTGATTTGATTTCAAACAAATGACTTAACATCCATGAACAGTGGTTTTATTCCTGCTATTGGTATTGTTCTCCTCTGACACACAAATGAAATCTGTTGGTGGTAGGACAAGTGAAACTGGAACTGATAAGCAGGATTGATAGGCAGGCAGACTAAAATGTCAAAAAATGGACTACTGAGAACCAGTATACAAGTAAATGGTAAATGGCCTGTATTTGTATAGCGCGTTACTCAGTCCCTAAGGACCCCAAAGCGCTTTACACTACATTCAGTCATCCACCCATTCACACACACATTCATAAACTGGTGATGGCAGCTACATTGTAGCCACAGCCGCCCTGGGGCGCACTGACAGAGGCGAGGCTGCCGGACACTGGCGCCACCGGGCCCTCTGACCAAGAACCGGTTTCATGGGGTTCAGATAGTTTTCAGATGGTTTTCTTAATTGTCAGGTGCTTTTCCAACATTGTTAGCTCTACAGCCCTCACATTCTAGCTGTGTAAGTTCAACAGGAACATTGTTAAGTGCTATGAAACAGAACTTGCTTTTAAGAATTTATTGTAAAGTCATCTGGTAAAACCTGTTGTTGAGCTACTGGTTCATTGTTCTTATCCTTTCCTGTAAAGCATATGGCCGGTCTCCACCATTTTGTTGAATTATTTTACCGAGCTGCTATTTTAACTAGGGTAGCACCATGGCAGAGAACCTTGCCCCTTTAATTATTGTTTTTTATTAAAATGTTTTAATTAAAGGTTTTGTATTGCCAGCCCTGCAACTGAAGTTCTTTTTTTTTTGCAGCTCTATGCTTTTAGTAGTCTAATAAACTTTGATTTGTGAAATTGACCTGCCTCACCTAATAATGAGCCTTTGGGCTTTTGTGGCTAGTACAACATTTGCACTAGCTACTGTGATCTCTCCTGGGGTGTAACTCCCTCCCCAGGTGGCGCTGTCAACACCATTTAGTCACTTTCACCGGTTTTCCGCCTTCACGACGCCAAACATATAAGGCAAAATCAAAAATCGCAAATGTTGCATAAAACACATTTTTATTAATTATTCAGTAAAGCCATGATCTCCATAATCAGAATGTCATTACTGTCATTGTCACAGGTACAACAAAATTAAAAATGGTCAGTGCATCATCCCTAACAATATGAAAATATAAATAAAACAATAAAATTCAATGAAATCAATAAATAAAATACTTAAAGTGCTAATAAGAATAGTATGAGCAAACATTCACATACATGCTTCAGTCAGCGCATAGATTAATTCAAGAGTGCCGTGATGGACATTTTTTTGTAGCAGCACTCAGACGTGTTACTGCGGATGAATAAAAGCTGTGTTTGAGTCTATTAATCCTTCCACTGATTGCTCTGTGCCGTCTGCCCGAGGGCCACAGTTCAAACAGGGCGTGGCCAGTGAGGAATCTTTTATAATGTTCTGAGCTTTTTTACGACAGCGGGTATTGTGTAGATCTTCCAGTGTGGGGAGGGGGCAGCCAGTGATCCTTTGGCGATGTTAATGATCTCTTGGAGTGCTTTCCTCTGAGCCACTGTGCAGCTAGTGTACCAGATGCATATGCAGTACGTTAGTACACTCTCAATGGTGGCGCTGCAGAAGGACACCAGCAGTCTGTGTGATGTTATTCCTCCTGAGAATTCCCAGGAAGTCTCTGTTGGGCCTTTTTCAGCAGCTTGGAGATGTTCGCACTCCAGGAAAGGTTCTCCTCTATATTGACTCCCAGGAAGCGGAAGCTTGCCACCCTTTCTACACAGTCCCTATTAATGAATAGTGGTTGGATCTCTGCCTTTTTCCTTCTGAAGTCTATTATGAGTTCTGTGGTTTTTGAAGTGTTGAGGAGGAGGAGTTGAGAAGGGGGAGTGTTGAGGAGTAAATAAAGACATTCGCGCCAAGCTAAAAGTGCAGACCTCTGCCTTTAACATATAAAGCAGCCAGGTATGACCTCCAAAAGTCCATAAAAAAGGCCAGAAAGGACTACAGGGACAAAATGGAGTCCAGCTACCACAGCTTTGACACCAGGCGACTGTGGGATGGACTGACTGCATCACTGACTACAAGAAGGACAACACAGTCAGTGTTCAGCCCACTGCATCTCTCGCAGACGAGCTCAACAACTTCTATGCTCGTTTTGACGCAGACAACAGAGGGCAGATCCTCTACCCTCAGGAGGACAGTGAGGCTGCAACTTTACCTCTGAAAACAGAAGCTGTGAGATGGACCTTTAAAAAGGTAAATCCTCACAAAGCTCCAGGGCCAGACGGCATCCCAGGCCGGCTACTCAGAGTGTGTGCAGACGAGCTGGCAGAGGTGTTCACCAACATCTTCAACCTCTCCCTGAGGCAGTCAGTGGTCCCCACGTCCCTCAAAGCATCCACCATCATTCCTGTTCCCAAAAAATCAGTGGTCTCCTGTCTGAATGACTACCATCCTGTTACACTGACATCCGTCATCATGAAGTGCCTGGAGCGGCTGGTCAAAGGTCACATCTGCTCCTCCCTCCCTGACACACTGGACCCTCTTCAGTTTGCCTATCGGACAAACAGAGCCACAGAGGATGCCATCGCGCTGGCAACGCACACCACCCTCACTCACCTGGAAAAAGGGAATACATATGGTGTCGGAGAGGCGGATGCTGTCCAAGATAAAGACAATGTTGGATAACACCTCCCACCCACTCCATGACATGTTGGTCAGTCACAGGAGCTCGTTCAGTGAGAGACTGAGATTACCGAAAAGCACCACTGAACGACACAGGAAATCATTCCTGCCTGTGGCTCCCTGTACAACGCATCCACTTAACACACTGTTTGCTGCTACAACTACACATGTTTCTTTTCCAAATATTTATTTATAAGTGACTTATGTATGTATGTATGTATATATATGTATATATTGTACTATTCTTAGTTAGCGTATTGTCTGTCTTGTCTTAATGTTGGTTTAAAATGGAGCACTGTAACAAAAAATAATTTCCCCCAGGGATCAATAAAGTATTCTGATTCTGATTCTGATTCTGATATGCAAGGATGCTCTTCATCGACTACAGCTCGGCATTTAACACCATCATCCCCTCAAAACATGCCACGAAGCTCGTCGACCTTGGGCTGGGAACACCGATCTGCAGATGGATTCTAAACTTCCTCACAAACAGGCCCCAGGTGGTGAGAGTTGGTAAGCACACCTCCTCACCACTCATCCTAAACACAGGTACGCCACAGGGCTGTGTGCTTAGCCCCCTCCTATAGTCCCTGTTCACACACGACTGTGTTGCTAAACATAAGTCCAACATCATCATCAAGTTTGCGGATGACACAACCATCATAGGCCTCATCACAGACAACGATGAAACGGCCTATAGAGAGGAGGTGATGGCGCTGTACAAGTGGTGCCTGGAAAATAACCTGACTCTCAACATCAGCAAAACTAGAGAGATGATAGTGGACTACCGGAAACGACCAGTCAGGGAAGACCAGCCCATCCACATCAACGGTGTCAAGGTCGAAAGGGTCAGCAGCTTCAAGTTCCTTGGAGTCAACATCACCGAGGACTTCTCCTGGACCCTTCACACAGACACTGCTATCACGAAAGCTCGCCAGCGGCTTTACTTCCTGAGGAGGCTGAGGAAGTTTGGTATGAACGCTAACATCACCTCAAATTTCTACAGGTGTGCAATTGAGAGCTTACTGACGAGCTGCATTACAGTTTGGTACGGAAGCTGCTCTGCCAGCAGCCGTAAATCACTACAGAGGGTGAAGGCAGCAGAGCACATCACTGGCACGAGGCTTCCTGCCATTCAGGACATTTATCTCCAGCGATGCCTCCGTAAAGCACACAGCATCATCAAGGCCCACAGCCACCCAGCACATCAGCTCTTCTCCTTGTTACCATCTGGCAGACGTTACAGGAGTCTGTCTGCTCGGACTACAAGACTTAAACACAGTTTCTACCATCAAGCCATACGACACCTCAACCACAACACTTAAACACACACACACTCCACAGGACGCGCTCAGAAGCTACCTGCAGCTTCACAAGTACTCTGTTTAATCTGCACTGGTCACTTCACTTTATTGTTATTGATATTTATATTTTAAAAAAAGTGCAATACTGCAACAACTGCCACAAAACAAATTTTTTTTTTTATTATTATTTTATTTTATTTTATTTTTTTCTACTGTACCATTCTGCTGAGTGACTGTCTTCTGCTCGTCAAATACATTTCATTGCGATGTTGACCCTGTGCTAACTTGCATATGACAAATAAAACTGAAACTGAAACTGAGGAGGTTATTGGCCTTACACCATGACGACAGCTGCTCAACCTAGTCTCTGTAAGCAGACTCGTCACCCCTGGAGATGAGCCCCACCATGGTGGTGTGGTCTGCAAACTTCACAAAGATGTTGCTCTGGTGGAGAGGAGTGCAGTCGTGTGTGTAGAGAGTGTAGAGCAGTAGACTGAGCACAAAGCCCTGGGCTGAGCCCGTGCTGAGACTCAGGGCTGAGGATGTGCAGTGGCCAACTCTGACTCTCTGTCTTCGGCCCGAGAGGAAGCTGTTGATCCACATGCAGGTGCTGTATGGAAGCCCCAGGTCTTGTAGCTTGACCACCACTTTGTGTGGAAGGATGGTGTTAAAAGCTGAGCAGTAATCCACGAAGAGCATCCGCACATAGCTTCCATGCTCTTCCAGGTGTGTTACGGCAGCATGGAGTGCTGTGGCTACAGCGTCTTCCGTGGACCTGTGCGAGGGATTTGTTGAAGATCCCGGTGAGGGTCCCAGGATCTGAAAGTAAGCCTGCAGTGTGAGAGCGAAGTGCTCTAATAGGGTGATATGGTACTACAAGGTCATTAAGATAAGATGGGGCCTGATTATTTAAGACCTTGTATGTGAGGAGCAGGATTTTGAATTCTGGATTTAACAGGAAGCCAAAACAGGAGAAATCTGCTCTCTCTTTCTAGTCCCTGTCAGGACTCTTGCTGCAGCATTTTGGATTAGCTGAAGGCTTTTCAGGGAGTTTTTAGGACATCCTGATAAGTCTACACAGAAGTTACTGTGATACCTTTTCCTGAAGCTTCCGGACGGCATTGTGAAAAACATCTGCTTAGAAAGAATCCATTGGCTCTGAACTAGGAGGCCTGAAGTATGAAGACTGCGTCCTATTGTGGCCAAATTCAGACATTCCAAGCAGAATGAGCTGAAAGGAACAGACTTCAGCAGGACCAGTTCCCCAAAGAGATCCTGGAGTGACACAAGGTCCTGTTCCCAGTCTGATGCAGCTGTATGCTGTCATCGCCACAGACCGGCGCTACGTGGACAGACAGCTCTACCATGACCCCAGCACCACTCCCTGATTGTATTAACCACACTTCAGATAAGAATCCGCTAGATTTTTCTCTCCTCCTCTTCCATTAACACCTAAATAGCTGATTCATGTCAATACTTTAATCATCGTGATATCATCACAGATAAATCACGTCAATCTCCACAGCATGGAGATTAAAACGTTTTCTCTTTCATCCCTCCCATTAGTGCTTTTGCATGTTTTTCTCCCGTCTCTCACTGCACCGATCAGCTGTTTCCTACTCAGTAACAAACAGCTCATAAACTTAAAAGAAAGTTGTGTGTGACTATTTTTTCACTTCGTCTTAATTTCCTTTTCCTCCCTTTTTTCCCTCTTGCTTCTGCTCCCTCAATCTTTTCACATGTGCGCGGCAATATCTCGGACATACACACTCAGCATCAGCACATCCACTACAGCCTCACAGCACACACAGATATGTAGGACACACACACACATACGTCCACTCAATGTGCACACACATAATCAAACAACACCTAGCACCCCTCTGGTCTACATATTGCACTCATAAAAACCTGTCACCACATTTTTTTAACACCCAGTGGACATGTTTTTTCTTATTCATTTGCGCATCACACGCGGTGTGCAACATTAGTTACACACACACACACACACACACACACACACACACACACACACACACACACACACACACACACACACCCCTATGGGCACATTAAGGTTTATCCCATGGAACATACATGGAGCTGGCTCCAGAGAGAAGAGGTTATGGAAATGTAACCAGCTTAAAAATGACAGACGTGGTTTTATTACAAGAGACTCACAGACCTGCCTCAGCTAAAGAGGAACCTAACTAACTGCAGTTCACAGATACAGTTAAACAGTAAATGAGCAATTATGGACTCTCCTCACCCTAACTGTAGGGAATATACTTTCTTCTCACATTTCAACTCAACAGCCGTCTGTGTGCATGGGTGTTGGACTTCCTCACTGGCAGAACTCAGGTGGTGAGGGTGGGTAGATGCGTCTCTAACATCACCATCAACACAGGAGCACCTCAGGGATGTGTCCTCTCGCCACTGCTCTACTCCCTCTACACTTCAGACTGTGTGGCCACCCATGGCTCCAACACCATTGTGAAGTTTGCTGACGACACAGTGGTGTTGGGTGCCATCTCCAACAACGATGAGGCGGCCTACATGGACGAAGTGAAGAATCTGGCATCATGGTGCCAGCCTTTTTTTGTGCATTTTTTTCTTTTTTTTTTACAGCGCATTGTGTTCTGCCTCCTGATTGGCTAATCCTGTGCTGTGTCTGCTGTACAGGACAGGATGTGTTCAGCTTGTCAAATTTACATAAATCTTCGATCCCAGCAGTGTGACTCTGAAGTGCTGCACTGTATGTTTGTAAGTTTTCTCCCCAACAAACAACGATGTCGACGAAACGTTTTGCTCCATCAAAGGCTCCTGCAGTAGCACCCAAGGAAGATGCCAACCATCGCACAAACAGTTGGACTTCTGGTAGGAGTTACCATATTTTACGGATTATAAGGCACATCAGGCGAAACAAAACAGTCAGATAAGTCAAACTTTACTCATTCTTCTTGCTTCCTCTACTTCCGTACCATTGATGATTCATTAATGTTGAATTCTCTGCAGCTGCTCTGTTCCCGTGTTCTGGACCTGAAAACATGGTTTGATCTTTGGTTTCATCCTATAATAATGAACTTATTTTTCTACGAAGGTTTGAACTTTGAGAGTTTAAACAAGAGAGAAAAGTGTGAAAATGTTCGTGCCTGTCTGAGAAAAGTGTATAAAGTGTGTAGTGAGAGGTTTTACAGCCTTAAACATCTATAACAATTGTAAAAAATAAAGTTGGCTCCTTCTCAAATTTCACCTGTCGCGGCTTATTTTTAGAACGTAACTCCCGCGACAAACGAGGGAGCGCTGTAATGTTCTTGGTGCTTGCTATTCATTAAGTATAGTAGACAGTAGATGGTAAAGATCATGGTTTTAACACAAGGTTCATTTAGCTTTCTAAAGCAGAAAAGAAAAGAAATAGCTTATTTGTCCCATATTCAGGGTATTATTTTGTTTCAGCATTTTAATATTAATTTGACCACAACAAACATGTAAAAAAGACTAAAGGAATTTTGCGCTGCTGTGGCCATCAACCTCGCTGTCAAGCTCAGCAGACTGAGACAACTGGTGGCATCGTTCTTTGGGTTACGGGGAGGTGTGTTTGTTTTATGTGCAGTTGGCAAGCTCATCTGTACTTCTGTGTTTTTAAAGAATAAATACCTCATGGCACAACCACATCCAGCAGCATATCTACAAATCTGAGAGGAAGCTCTCCTGCTAACAAACCTGCTAAAACATGCCATTAATACTAACCAAAAAATACAGTAACATTTGATCAGAGTCGTTCAGCTGCTCAGAGGAACGACTCCAGAGAGGCAGGGATGATGAAGGGGTTGAATCTAGACACGAGTCCACTCTGCACTGAGGGGGTTTAGCCAGAGTGACTATGCCACAGGCCAGATTATCATCTTACAAAGCACCTAATGCTTTGTAAGATGATTAAATCTATTTCAGGAGGGATTTATTCCATAGCAGAACTCTGTGATTGCAATGTCTTGATGGATGCTCTCCCATCCAGGTAAGGAAATCCCCGAAGGTTGATTCTGTTCATCTGGACGTTTCAGCTGACGGCAGGTTTCCCCAGTCTTACAGTACATTTGCATAATCATTACAACTAGCACCACTGGCGAACAATGGGCTGTGAGGTCAGTTTTTTGATCATTAATATGCAAATTATTATGACCATTGATGAGCAACCATTGATCAATGACCACTGATCTATGCTTGCAATGTCTACATCTTTCTCACCATTAAAGGAATTTATAAGATGTGTTTGGCTATATCTTTAGATGTTAGCAGTAACGAATGTGTAACAATTGCACACACACTAATAAAACCTTGTAATGATGCTGTCAGTTTGAAGCAGTCAGTTGTGGTTTTGGAAAATATTGGACGATCTTGCAGCACCGCTACTCTGTCCACCATTCATACACAAGTTTCTCCCTGACTGGATTTGCCAATCAAAGCTGTGATCATGACGTTGCACCGTATTTCAACAGCATCACAGCAAGTTAGTAATTAAAGTCAAACTTATGAGAAAGGTGACCCTTTGAAAACAAATCAGTGTGATAAGAACTATTAATAAAAATGTATCTGAGGAGAACTTTTTTGTTTTAGCTGGACCCCAGCAACAATCTGGAAACTGTGACGGTCATTCATATTGCAAACCAGCCCACGCTACTCTTCTTGCATTCACTCTTCACAAGGTCACCAACACAGTGATCTATGTATTTACAAAAACTTTTGTTTTGAAAATCACCACAGTATGAACTTAAAGCAAATGCTGTCTGCTTGATACACTGTGGCTGTGCGACTTACCAAGAAGAGCTTCAAACAGGTTGCTTTTGAAAATCCCCATCACTCTTTGAATGGCAGTTTTGAGCTGCTGCTCCTCCGGTTTCCTCAGGTTAGTGCAGTATTCCTCCAAAAGTGCAAGGGCTCGAGCTGTGTCTGCAGAGCACAGAGGAAAAAAGGCTCTGGGGTTTCCTTGGTTTATTTTTCTCATGGATAATTTATGTAAAATATATACATTGATCTGGTAATATTTAATATCCTGTGATAAAAGGTTGATTCTCTTCATCGAGACAAAGTATTTTCAGTGGGAGAAACGTTTTGTCACTCATCCAAGTGACTTCTTCAGTCTCAGCTGACTGCAGGTTTCCCCACTACCTTTGCATACTGACTGAAACTAGCCGACTGAAGAGAGGATGCCACACCGAGGATGGGGACAAGTGGGTGAAAAATTTGTCATCTAAGCAGAGAAAAACATCCTTGCAAAAGCGTTGAACTTTGCTGTGACGCCTAGACAAATCGTGCCTCAGAAAAAAGCGATTTGAAACAACAACATTGTAGATGTTGAAAGTTTCGGCCTGTCTCAGCAATGCAAGGCCACCAGCATCCAACATCAGCATGGAGGAGAGGAAGGTACTCACATCACTTATTAATGACAGCAACATTATCATCCTTCAGGCAGACATGGGTAGGGTTGCTAAACCAGAAAGACTATCATGACCCGTCATTAGGCAGCTTGAATTTAGTTCGGAAGTGAGAGATGTCAGTATGGACGCAGATGATGGGCTCGTACTATGTTACATCTCTCTTCAATTGTGTTCCAGTCACTGAAGCAGTGGAAGTAGTTCATAAGAGATGACAGGATGACCCCAACCTCAGCAACAGGACCACTCTCAGCACCAACCACATGTGTTTGCTCCGTGTCTTCATTCCACACATTTCATATACAAGGGTCAGTACTATTACACATTAACTCAGTGGACCGACACATCAAATTCACCAGGGAGGATATGAACAGTGGCAGGTTAGCCTTCTTAGACTGTGAGATTTCCATCAGTAATGGGGGACATCTAAAAGCTGATGTGTACCGTAAACCTGACACAGCGGCCAGGGAGGCAGAAGAACATCAAGAAGGCCCTGAGTAAATGTGGTTATCCCAGCTGGACTTTTGTCAAAGCTGGGAAGGCTCCTAAAGAAAGCTCCAGCAGATCCAGGAGAGAAGGACAACCGCTGCCCACCTGTAGTGATCCCGTACGTGTCAGGAGTATCGGAGCAGCTGAGACGCATTTTTTCTAAACACCGGGTCTCTGTGGCTTTTAAACCCCAAAACACGCTGCGCCAAAAACTGGTCCACCCCAAGGATCGGGTCCCCCGACACAAACAGAGTAACATAGTGTACGCTGTTAAGTGCAGGAGGATTGGCAGGATTTATACATCGGGGAAACCAAACAACCTCTGGCTAAGAGGACGGCACAACACAGAAGATATACCTCATCAGGCCAGGACTCTGCAGTCTATTTACACCTACAGGCCAGTGGACACTGTTTCAATGATGAGGATGTAACATCCTGGACAGGGAGGAACGCTGGTTTGAGGGCGGAGTCAAGGAGGCCATTTACGTGAAAAGGGAAAGACCATCTCTGAATGGAGGAGGGGCCTAAGGGTACATCTGTCACCATCTTACATGCTGTAATTGCAGCCATTCACCAACTCTCTGTGAATGGGACTCATGGCTATTGATCAGTGGTCATAATTTACATATTAATGATCAATCACAGTGATCGATCACATGCATTCAGTGGTGCTAGTTTCAGTCTTTGTGCAATGTCCTGTTTGTAAGGTTGGAAACCTGCAGTCAGCTGAGACTGAAGACGTCACCTGATGATGATGAAACGTTTCTCCCACTGAAAACGTCCAGATGAACAGAATCAACCTTTTGGGATTTACTTACCTGGATGATTGAGCATGCATGAAGACACTTAATATCTTGTGGCAAAGTTGTATAAGATAATAAAAGGGACTGACAGTGATGCATGGTGTTTATGGCATACAATAGATCTTTTTTTCCATTACATACTGGATCTGGCTGCATGGTGTGCTCCCTCCTAGTACAAGAGCAGAGAGAAGCGCAGCACTGATGTTTGAACAATCTGTGTTTCAGTTCAAAGGTGGTGTATGGGGTGGAGGCTTGTTCCACATCAGAAGGCAGATGCATAGATAGTTGTTTATGCATGGAGGAAAGCTTATGTGGACAATTCTGAAAACATGAAGCTCGAGCAGTTTAGAGCTCATGACCCTAAACAGAACCTGTGAGCAGAGGTCTGCTGGGTTCATTCAAATAGAATTCTCGTTGATTTTGTGACTCTCTGAACACAAATTGTACCATTTAACACAATTTGTCCACTTAGAAACACTGGCCTTCAATATCCAACACATTAAGTACAAATTAATCTCTCGCAAGTTACACCTTTTCAAACTCAATTAGAAGAACACTTCATTTGTGTGTCAGCGTATAAAAGAGATCTCAAATGTCTTAGTCAGATGTTAGGCAAGAAGATGGAGCACCGAGAAAACAGAAAAACTTTAAGCGACAGCCTAACACGCAGACAGTTTATACTATTTCTTCGGTTCCGCGTTGTATTGCAGTAAAAACTAAATACCTCTTTCGTTACCCTTTTGTATCTGTGCACTAACGTTCTTTGTAATCTAAAAACTCCCACTAGGGCTTATAAACTCTCCACCAGTTGGTCTTAGAACTGAAGAAGCTTCTCGGATGAGAGGTGAAACGTCTTCAAGGAAAACTTAAAGAAGTCCAGACGCTTTTCTTTCCAAGATCTTTAGACTACCATGACCTGGATGACTGAGAACCTACAAAGACAACATTCTTTGTAGAGTTTCTCACTGTATTTAACATTAATGTAGGTGAAATTACTGAGTTTTATGAAATACTACTAAATGACATACGCTGCTCTTAAAAGTATTTATCCCTTTCCTGATTTCTTATTTTTTCCATATTTGTCACACCTACATGGTTTAGATCCTCAAAGTTTAATATTAGACAAAGATGACCCCAGAAAATGCAGAAATTCCACATTTGTTGGAAGACTGAGTTTAAATATAACCTATCAAAGTGAAGTAAGTTAAAAGATCTCAAGAACAGATGAGTAACAAAGTAATAGGAACCAATCAGTCTGGAAACAGTTACAAGGCCATTGCTAAGACGTTAGGACTCCAGTGATTTACTTTGACAGCCATTATCCACAAACGGGGAAATCTTGGAACAGTGGTGAACCTTCCCAGGAGTGGCTGACGTGTCAAAATTACTCCAAGAGGGCATTAGCGACTCATCCTCGCTTGCCTAAGCTCATTAATCAACAATAAGAAAGAGACTGGGCAAAAATGGCCTGCATGGCAGAGTTCGACAAAACCACTGCTCAACAAAACAAGTATGATGGCTTGTCTCATTTTTATTGATGATCCTCAACATTTCTGGGAAAGTATTCTGTGGACTCACAAAACAAAATTCAAAATAAAAAGATCACACAACAGTCAAACACGGTGGTGGTACTGTGGCAGCTTTGGACTGCTTTACCGCTTAGAGCTCGGACAACTTTCTATTACTGATGGATCCATGAATTTTGCTCTTTACTAGAAAATCCCGAAGGGGAATGTTGGCCATCGGTTTGTGGTCTGACACTCCAGAGCACTTGGGTTATGCAGCAGGTCAATGATCTAAAACAGACCAGTAAATCCAGCTCTGAACGCTATATTGATGCAAATAAAAGTTATGCATTCAACTCTTTCCTGTTTGTTTTAAGAGTTTTCTATTTGCATTTGTATTCATTTATTTTGCACTTATAAAATGTACATTATTCTCTTAAGAGAAGAGATTCATTGTACAAGATGCATCTGCTACTACTACTATTCAGTTTCTGGGCAGGTAATAAGAATACACAAAATCACATGATCAAGGAACAAATGATGTTAGCAGGACATCACCTCAAAGGTTCTGGTTGCATCTTCTGAGCAAAAAAGAATAAAGCAATATTAAATGTAAGTTGCACATCCAGGTTACAAATTAAGTTCTCAGAGCTTATTATTGATAATAATTATTATATTTAATAAGGTTTCTTCAATGATGAAATTACCTTGGTTTCTCAGTGATTTGATTGGTTTTCATTTTGTAACACTTGGTTGAGACCAGCAGGAGATGAGATAGTTAATCTGATCAAATTAATAGTAAATAAACTTCCACTGTTTCTCTCAAGTGAGTAATGAAAGTGTTGAAAGTGGGAACTGATAAGAATGTAGTGATTCCAATTCCATAATCAGTATCACTTATACATTCTATTCCTTATCAATTCTCTTATCCTAATTGGGTTATCACTGGCACCACCATTGCTAAGCAGCATATCAAAGACATTCATGCAAATGAGCTGCAATACTGCGCCGTGAAATGTTTGTACGTGTTGGAGGTCAGTCGCCCCTTTGTTGTGATCAGTGTTGGGGTTCAGAAAAATGTATTACACATATTATACAGAATACTAATGTTCATGTTATGTTAAGTAACACTCATGTTACTTAATTTGTTACTAGTTGCATTATTTTCACGTTTCTCCATAAAAGGAACTGAAACACACAATAATCTCATAATTCCTATTTAAAAATAAAAACCTCAGCCTACAGTCCCAGACACCAACACACGTCTATCATAATGAGGACGTAAATATGATGTTTCTCTTAGTATTTAGCAACAAGAACCAAAGATGAAAACCAGCAATCGCTACACTGATTTGACTTTAGAAACATGAACAGATGAAAATGGAGGTTTCAGCCTAACTGCTCATCACTGCTTTTGTTACCTGTTGAATTTCAGGATCTGGCTGCCGGGCCCTGGACTCACTGAGCTTTCACATGGCTGCTTATTACCATGCTGTCTGTGCAAAGAGCCAAAGTTGTGTTAGCAGTATAATGCAGTGTTTCCTGTCCTGGACGCAGTTAGCACTTTAACATTGCACTCTTGTCCTTTTGTGCAATAAAAATAAAAGTAATGTCCATATCCACACTGTACATTGCTCCATTTTTTCCTCCTCCAGCAGAATCGATGGGCAAGCAGACTAACAATTCCAAGGAATTCAACTACTGGGAACCAGTTCTCTACAAGAACTGGTTCTTGAGTCCCATCCCTAGTTGAAAGGTAACTATATTGTGTATGCTACTAGTGTTTTTCACATGCTTCAATGTGGAATCTAAAATGATACCTACACATTGAACACAGCAACACTGTTTACCTCGTGATCATTTACAAGTGTAGGAGAAATCAGTATAAAGTATATTGTTACAGTCATTAATATACACATTTAATAATAGAGGGACACCAGGATCCATCGTTGTGCCACAGACACCTTGTGATAACTTATTTTCTAAATATGATTTTATCCCGTTTAAAACACTTGTAGAAAACAGAGTGTAAAAGCATTTCTGTATTTACTGTGTGAAACGCAGAAACACTGCACCTCGTTTATACAGGTTAGCCTTCATAGCCCCTGCAAACACGCCCAGCTCTAAACTGGGATAAAACACAGCATCATTTAACAGATGTGTTTTCAGCTGCTGCTAAATGACTTTTTTCCAATAATTTGGAGACAACAGGTCATCTTCAAACTGGTCTGTAATGGGCTACTTTGTCTTTATCACCACCTTTATATGGAGAGTAACAACTGCACTGTTGAGAGCAAAGGGAAATATGGATACATGATTTTAGAGGACAAGAATCAAGCCAACCAGTGTTATCAAGTTATTCGAAAAAAGTAATTAGTTACTAATTACTGATTACTTCTCCAAAAAAGTAATCCTGTTACTAGGCTGATTACTTATTTTCAAAAGTAATTAGTTACTTTTTAAAAACATGATATACAACCTGAGTAGGTAATGAAGCAACCGGCCTTTCAGCCCAATTCTATTTTTTCTGCATAATCCATCATATACAATGTAACCACATGGAAAAGCCTCTGTTTAAAACTTGTTTTATTCGTTTTAATGCAACTGTCTTTGACTTGAAGAAATTCTTTAACATTTAAACCTGTTTCCTGCATATTCCAGCAAATAAAATAATGTTTTGTGTTTACACTCTTTCAACTAGATGCAAGTAAAACTCAGCAAAAAATAAATAGAATCAAAGACTCAGCAGCTCTTAAATCTATTGCCACCTGTTTAGCAGGAGTGGGGTGGGTGGAGGTTTGCCCACAGCGGTCATGTCAGTGGGGGGATCCGGGGCTTTCTCTGTGAGCGTCACGTTCCCGTGGCAGCGTGCTCGCTGCTCGCTCAGATTTGAAGTTTAATCTTTCGCTGTAGAAAGAAGTTTTCTTCCCACAGAGTGAACAGCGGACGCTGATGTTTTTGTCACTTTTACAGAATCAAACTCAAAGTAATGTGATTACTTCCACGCTTTAAACGCTGCACAGTCGTACCCTCTCCATCGCTCCATATTATCCATGTTGACACTCACACAAACAAAATCACAGTTTAGTAACGCAGTTTACGGGAAAGTAACAGTAATCTAATTACTTTTTGCAATAGTAATCCCTTACAATACTCGCTACTCGAAAAAGAGTAATCAGATTACAGTAACACGTTACTTGTAACACATTACTGCCCATCTCTGCCCCCAACTGACTTTGAATTTCTTAGTGATGTAATCGTTTGACCAGTGGTTTAAAATTAAACTTTCTCATTTGTGCCTACAGACAGTAAATCTGTGTCAAACACCAGGACACAAAGATTCACCCAGATGTCCACACAACTCTACAACAGACTCAATTAAATAATTATTTACAACAATGTGCAAATAGAAGACTATCATTTACGTTTGCACCATTAAGTTTTACTCCATCTCTCTGTAATCTCTCTGTAACTTGCCAGAGACGATTGCCGTTCACTTGTTTAATGATTGAGGAAAAACTTGGCTCTAACCTGGATGTAACTTTGTTTCTAAAGCCTTTGGACATTACTGGTTAGTTGCCTGACCTGCAGGGTCTGTGGATAGCTCCCCAGTGGGAAGTAAAAGAGGCTTTATAAAGAGTTATCTCTGGATAGCTGCAGCATGCAGCACTCTGCAATCCTCCAACCACGGTCCCTCACTATGAACTTACAGTTGTGAGTTCATGGTGTTCATTCTCCCTTCTGGCTAAAGATGGGACCAGAACAGAGCCTTGTGCATGTGTGAAATATTTTAAGAAAACTGAGACTTATTAAAGAGGACCGCGTATATCCACAGTTTTATAAAACTGATGAAAATAAGCATCTGTGTCATTTATATTTGTCACTAACAAGCAACATTACAATACAGCGAAGCTGGGAAACCTTGAGTTCTGTTACTGTCATGATGATGCTGATGTTACTGTGACACTGGGCACGTAACTAAACACTGTGGCAGCCCAACCTCCCCACACCCTCCTCACAATGGCAGTGACGTAATTCACCTGTACACCCTGGAAACTGCTCCGTAAATACAAAAACCCTCAAGTAGTGAAAAGTGATCCACAGAGGACACAGCCCACCACACACAGGACCCAAACAATCTACAGCCAAAGTCGCAGCCCACCACCTTCTTCTTTATATTGTTTATTGGCGTTTGGCAAACAGCAAAATGGCGCATTACTGCCACCAACTGGTGTGGAGTGTGGACTGAAATGTCAGAAGAAAAAAAATAGTTTGCCTTAAAAATATGGCCTGATAACTTTGACTTCTCGAGTTCTTCTGAACTAAGGTCCAGTTTCATATCACCAAACTTTCCAATCAATATATTTCTGACGATGTATTAAAACGTTCCATTGCTTCCTCTCTACTGCAGTAACACTGTGCTGTGCGGTATTTGTCTTATTAAAAGCAACGTGTCCAGTCTGAGTCGAGGGACTACCTCATACCAGGCAGGTGGTTTTGATCTCACGGTCAGTCCCTGCACACTACTGACAAATGTAGTGTAGATAAGATGCACTTCGATGTGGTATCAACAGAGTCTCATGAATTACACGTGTCACATAACTGCACTCTGAAAATGGATGGATAGACATGTAATAATAACTCACCTTTTTTCCTGATAGGCATGGCGACTTGGTGTAAACCTGACTCTCAGTAAGGCTCCACTTCTGTCTTCAGTGCATGATCACAGAGTTCTCTCAAAGTGGCACAAAAACAGAAACGTTTGGTAAACTTCAACAGAGACAACTCAAACCAGCTGTTTTTGATTTTTATTCCAGGGACAATGGGGAGCCTTTCAGGAGGTATCCAAGCAAAATAAGGAAAGGACTAACTCCACTGATGATCCAGCCATGTGACTGTAGGTGTCTCTGTCCCCTTTACAATTCATCAGAAATCCACAATAAACTCAGAAGAGGTCCCCCTGCAGCAACCTCTCATTCATATCTATTTAGTGCGTGCAGTCAATCAGTGGGCCTTGATGTGAGATGCAACAACAGTTGTGATTCTGCAGTTCAAAACATTATATGTACGAAGAGGCTTAGCACTTCTGTCTGGATGTACTTAATTAAGAGAAACATCCTTTGGCTGAAGAGTTAGCAGGCCACAGAAGTGCTTTGTCATGCTAGGTCGCTGGTGGTCCACACAACCTGGTACAGACAAAATAACACAGCAGGGCAAACAGGCAGACACCAAACCAAGATGCCCGGACAATCGGGCGGATGTGTACAAAAACGCTGGTTCGGTGTCTGCTGGTCCGGGGGAGCCTTGAGGTCTGGCCTGGGTTAACATAGTCTGCTCACTCGGCCGCTGTGGTGTGACAGTCCTCCACAGATCCACGGACAGGAGAACTGCTCCACATCCTTCATCCTGAGGTTTCCTCTACAGCCTGCCAGCAAGAACAGGGTAAAGGGTGAAGAACACTTCAAATATGCAGCTGGAGAAGCGATGCAGCAGTTCTCCTGCGCTCCTCAGCTAATACCCAGTGGTCACCTCAGAGTTTTATGCCCGGAGGTTTCGACCTATGGTGGGATGCGTGTCCCCCGCTCCCTCCTCGCATTACTGCCATACACAAACGCAAACATGCGCGGTGCCCGTTACTTACCTAGCATTCACCTTATATCGCAGCCAGCGGCGATGCCAAATGAAATGCCGCTTCAACGGTGCGACGACACCTGCCTGCCGACGACGGCGCTAAACGGCTTCCAGGTGGATCCGCGTTCATTTCCTGCAAAACGGTGACCGAAGAAACACAGTGCTGTGTTCTCCCTGTGCTACAGCCCTTTATTTCATCCCACCTGACAGTATCTTACAGTTTTACGTGCCAGAAACAAGCCCACTATACTACGTAAACGAACTTCCGCTTGTACTTTTCAAAATAATGCCTTCTCTAAGCGTACATTTTAACTCGACATGTATACTTATTTCAAACACAGCAGTCGCTCTGGCGTAATGACTGTTAGTGATTCAGTCCTCTGTGCAGAAGCGGCCGCTGTGAGTGACATTAAAGTGTCTGAATTAGCAGTCAGTGTAGTAAAACATATTTGAAAGAACACGAACAAAACCACTGAATGTGTGTAATATATATATATATATATATATATATATTATATATATTATATACACACACATACATACACTGTACATCGCTCAAGGATCATACTTCTATGTGTGTGTGTATTTTCAAACAAGAAGAAAAAAAGAGCAGTATTGTGCTTTTACTTTGAAGGAAACTCGACTGAGCTTGACGCAGCTGTGGAACTTTACCTTAGCAACGCAGAGGCTGGTCGCTGGTTAGCTGCCCCCGGTTTGATTGAACTGATGCGACAACCAATCATAGAACGGGATTTATTGTATCAGGCGGGACTGACCAGTGAGAATGCTTTAAACCAGTGCAGAGCAGAGCCCTTCAGTTGAAATTGCTGCATTAAATGTACTGTAGGAAATCTGAAACATCCAAAGTAGTGATTCTAAAATGGACCAGCTAAAAGAAGTACTTGAACAAGAACAAGGTGGTTGTAGTCTGTATTTAGTCTTAACATTGTATTACTGTACTTGGAGGAATGTTGCAAATAGTCTGGTTTGGGCAGATTTATTGTTCTAATTCAACAGTGAAATCTGATGGTCATGAAAGATGGTGTTACAACTAGAGAGAAACTGCAATGTGAACAGAATCTAAAAGAATAGACTTAAAACCAGGTGCCACTGTAATACTGCCCTGCATACTGCATCCAATGTGGAAGGTATTCATTTTTGTCTTCAAGAGCTAAATAATACTTTTTGACCTCTGACTATTCTTGTGTCTACAGAAGCCTCCCTTTAAACAACAGTGCCACTGTTTATCAGTACATTATACTCATAACTTGCACATCCTCCCAGAGATAACCACTAAAGAAAATGTTCAGGAAGGCTTGTACATACAAATATCCTGATGAAGTACATCTGTCGCAGCAATACACAGAACTAAATGTGGGGAAACTGAGGATTCAGTGAGATCATTGCCTCTGGGGTTAGTGTGTATGGTTTTGATAATAGTCATTATCTCCAGTTATGAGGTCAGAAATCTAAATTTCCAAGTGTTGTCTGTCATGAATAAAATCCTTATTTCACCACCAAACCAAAAGTGAAATGAACATTCTGTTTATTGCTTTGTGTATTGATCATACTATACAGTTCATTAATGCTTACATCATAGATTATCATTTCTGCTTTCTGCATTTCTTATTAAATAAGGAATTTAACTCATTCACTGCCAGCCATTGGCAGTGAATGAGTTAAACCCATTGACTCATTCACTGCCATTGACGGCTATAGACGTCAATGGCAGTGAATGAGTTAACATGTGACTTGGACAACAAAACCTAGTTGTGGATGTGGATCATCTAAAAGTATATACTGTGCTGTGTAATTTCTACACATTAATCAATACATTTGATACAGTGTCACTTTGAAATGCTCTTTGGCATCATCAGCATTCTCAGAGGTAAAACATCCTCCACCCATTCACCATCAGAGCGTAACATCCTCTGCCATAAATCAGCTTCATCTGTCGTTGAATCCATCCAAGACACTTCCACACCGTAACTCTCCCCTGCACAGACAAGCACAGACATTACACTGATTTCATTGAGTGACACGATGTACTGTATTGGCGTTTATATCCAGTAGAAGAGTAAAAGATGGAGCAACAGGCAAAAATGATAATAAAATTTTTTACAATAAAATCTATTAATAGTGACATAAATTTGAAGATACTACAGGTGAAATGTATTATTTGTCTGTCGTTAGGGTAAAATGAACAGGAATTAACAGGGAACATTACAGTAAAGCTTTAAACAAACTAAAGTAAGGACTATGAAAAGTTAGACACAATATGTTCAAAGTTTGACCTTTAACTTTATGGCATTTGTGGACAAACGATGGCCAGTTAGGCTGTTTAATCCAGCCTATCAAACATTTACAAAACTACAAAATTTCCCTAAAAAGTTAAATATTTAACTTTTGTTAAATATTTATTTAACTTTTTCCTGTGTTTTGCTGCATTTTCCTGCAATACCAGGTAGATGTCACTAGATGATGCACTCCAAACACTTCTAACCTTTACCAAGGTAAATTTATTCTGTCCACGCTCACATATTTATGATTCCAACATCAAGACATCATACATTAACACAGCTCAGCTTCTGATGTTTGTTAGAGGCATTAATGACAATTCTGAGGTCACAGAGGGATTTGTATGACAGGTTTCATCAAGAGGCCGAAGCTATAGATGCAGCTGCCGGGAGTCCCCCCTCCTCCTTTCGACTACAAACACATCCTTTTACTCGGCATCAAGAGCGCTTTCTTCACAAAAGCTCTGACTCGGGTAGTTACCTTTCCCCTTAGGGTTAAAAATAAAGCCCCTTGAGGTTATTGTTGCTGTAATTTGGATGTTTATAAATGAAACTGAATTTAATTTCACATTCTATGACAACTTTCATTCATTTTAAATATTTTCACCTGTTAAAATGTAAAAAGGTTTTTTTACAGTCAGTTCTAGTATTCAGACATTTTGCACTGCAGATCACTAAAACTATTCGCATTCAATTTCATTTGAATCTAATAAATTTACACAATTTAAAAGAAAATGTAATAAAGAATAAAATATTCCTCAGAGATCCAGATGTGGAGGTTGTGTGTGAGGCTGCTAAAACATCATTTTTCATTGAGCTCATTGTTTGTTAGTTTATTACTAGTTCACACTTCAGTTTGAATTATGAGCATAAACTACATTTTTACTGTTACAAACAAATATTTATACTTTAAATTTCCTTGCAAAAGTCTTGAGCCACATATAGCTGCCTAAAGCTCTGCCTGTACTTGCAGGTCCTGTGTTCTTTACACCAATCAAACAAAAAAAAGAAGCTTTATTAGCATCAACCAAACAGAAACAGTGACCAGAGGCACATCAGTCTCAGTCATTGTGCTCATTGCTAGCCACACCGAACAAACTGGGATTCCCGTTGTACATTAACAATAACAGTGAGATATGAACACAAGTTAACTGGAACAGCTGTTATCAGACTGTAACTTAAACACGTTAACATCAGCATCAGTCGTGGGGATGGTGGCCTCTCCCCTCGGGCTGCACCAGTGTATTAGACCAGTATTAGCTTGATGTATGCAGATGGGTGTGTAACTCTTATGAGCTGTTTGGGCTAACTCACAGGACTGCGTGTGGCAGTCACAAAGCAACCTTTGTGCCTTCCAAGCACCTCCTGCCTTTCACAAAAATGGACATTAGAAGACCACCAATAAAGTGATGTCTAGATTACTGTGATGTCCAAACATTTAAGGTTTTCCTACTTGAATGTTTAGTTTTTGTTGAAAGTGACAATTTCTCCTGAGGAGAGCACATGCTCTCAAAATTACCAATGATAAGAAGAGTGATATTCTGAGGTCAGAGTTTTCTTAAATGCAGTTCTAAACTGGAAACGCTCGTTTAAACATTCTGGGTGATTAATGAGGCCAGTGAAAAGCTGCTGTGGGAGCACTGTGTGGTAGTCCATTTAAGCGCTGGCTTTCCAAACTAATTAACAGTTATGGCGGCAAAGATCACAGTAATGCCTGCTTACTTTGGCATTATTCAGTGGATGCCACCTGTGTGAATCCCTCTGATGTGTTTCATCATTTACAAAAATGTAATCACAGTATAACAGAATATATGGTATGTTAATAAAACTGGAGTTAATATATCTGTAAACCTTGTGACATCATCTTCAATTTATAATAAAGTGCAACTTAAAAATATGCAGAGTCCTTTCCACTTGATTGAATGATCTGACATTTAGTTCATTTAGTTTCTTTGCTTAAACAGTCGTTCTCAATCTGTGGTGCGCGTACCACTGATGGCACATGGGCTCCCTCTAGTGGTACGCAGGAAGTCTTCAAGACTTTTTTTAAGATTAAATAATTATTTAAAATATGCATACATTAAATGTTCTTTACTGCAAGATAACCGAAATTGAGTTTAAACTAGATTTTGTCTTTTTTTGAAAAGCTGTATTCAGCAGGCACGCTGACTAGGCCAACCTAACCAGTAGCTCAAAGGGTTGACAAACTGAGTCGTGATGGCAAATGGACGCATGAAAAATGACAGTTCAAAAGCGAAGCGATCCTGGCTCCAAACAGGAAGTATCAAAAGGAGAACTGTAGTGAATATTTTGACCGGCACAGCAGAAACTGAAGCCGACGACAGTGAACCCAGCACAAGTGTGAGTAGCAACTTCAGCAATACCCGTGAAACTTCTGGTGCGTGATAGCATCAAACGACGCAAAACAGTGAAGACGTGATTGAAGTCACATCAAGTTCAGATTCTTTTGGAGTGGGACAGAGGATGAGCCCAGGACGCTGTGCGCAGAGTGCGGCGATGTTCTTAGTAATGAATGCATGAAACCATCACAGGGTTCACGGCACAGCGAATACCCGGCACTTTCAGACACGGCCGTGTGCTTTCTCTTTCCATTTGCACCACGTATCTATGAGAAGGTCGGCTCTTCACTCGCCTCTAAGGCTGAAGGTGTGTTTACGGAGCCGTGCACGTCCCTTTAGGTACGGAGGCCAAGTTGCCAATGACCACCAAATAAGATAAGATCAATCTTTGTTAGTGCCACAAGTGGGAAATTTGTTGTTTCTGTTTCGATTGTTTTCATGAAGCTGTTGAATGTTTTAATGCAGTCATTTTGTCACATGATGGGCATTTCAGTCAAGTACAGTTATGACTGTTTATGGCAGGTAATAACAATCATATAAGAAATAAAATAGTCTCGTGTAAACTGTATATGTTGTTAAACAGGCTGATACTACTGTACTTTAATCATAAGGGTGGCCATATATTTTCTGAGGTGGTACTGGCTGTGCACAGTTTGAGAACCACTGGCTTAGACAGCAGAGCAGCACATATTCCTGCCATGTTTGAGAGAAACGCACAAAGATCCATGATTATCAGAGTGCTCTTTGCCTGACCTGTTGTATCCCAAACGCACCATGAACTGGATTTTACTAAATAAAAACATTAGCAGTGCAGTTTAACAATCTATTCAATCTTTTAAATCACGGCTTAAAACGTATTTGTTTAATCTTGCTTTTTCTACCGGCTAAATGCTGGCCTTGTTTGCAGAGATTTATTTATTCTTTTAATTTTCCTATTATGCTTTTATTTCCGCTGTGTGTGTCTTGTCGCCATTGTGTTTTGATGGCATAGTTATATTGTGCTATAGTTATATTTTTTCCTGTGAACATAATTTTACACTTCTATTTTTTTATGACTCTGTTTATACTTGTGTTAATTTGTTTTATGTTAAGCACTTTGGCATGCCATTGGTTTTTAAATGTGCTCTATAAATAAAGATTGTTGTTGTTCAAACAAAATAAATCAGCAATAACCATAAAGTGGCGGCATCATTTTCTGCCTTCTATCTTGCTTGTTTGGTGAGCACGACCTCTGCTTTATTTGCTGTAAGTGAATATCTGCATGAAAGCTTCAACATTATGATTCTGTATAGTCACAGAAACCCTTTTAAAAACATTTAAAAGGTTTGAATATAAAGTGTAGTCAGTCTGTAAATGACAGCGCCCCGTGCCGGATACACAAGACATTCCCACCAGGTTTCCTAAATGTTTCCCAGGAGTATTACTGCTTGTGGTTGTACTGTCCACGTCACGATATAAACACCCATGGCGTAAACTTGTGAAGGTCACTGCAGCTGTATTGCTGAACTTGACAGTAAAAAACATTGAGCTGCTGACAAGAATCCAGGATAAAGTGAAAGAGGAAAACCCGGAGTTGGATGTATTTTTCCTCTGCACAAACTAATGCTGACCACCACAACTTACTTTACCACTCTAAGGCCGACTTATTGACTTTGGGATGAGTATCTCAGCAAGTGCCGAAGTTCAAAACAGGAGATACATGCATGAATGTGCAGAACACAAAGCTACAACAGAAACATCAATTTGTGCATGAAATATAATGTGAAAGCCTTCAAAGCCAAAATGATTTGCTTCATTCTCAAGACAAATGTTGGGCGACACATTCGCTCGTTTCCACTGAAGCAGGGAAGATCTGCACAGAGAACTCTGCAGCCAATTCTCAGATTTTGAAAAGACTGAGAATTGACTTCAGTTAGTGTCACTGGACCCTCAGACAGCACTACAGGAGTTACAATGTAAACTGATAAATCTTTAGTATTACTCTATTCTAAAGAAGTTTCTAAAGTTTAACTCCATGAAACTGGATAAAACTGCAGCCTCCAAACCTCCAAGAGATGAAGATGCTGGTGTTGTTTGGCTACCTACATGTGTGAGCAAACTTTCACTGAACACCATCTCTGGGGGAGACGAGACGGTGTACAGAGCTGAGGTTCAGAGGCAGATTGGTGTGCAGACAACAACCTGGACCTCAGTACCACCAAGACAAAAGAGCCGGTAGTCGACTTCAGAAGGAGGAAGTCTGAGCTGCAGCCTGTCAGCATCAACGGGGAGCGGGTAGAAAGGGTGTCCAGTTTCATGTTCCTGGGTGTGCACATAGACACAGACCTCCAATGGAGCTCAAACACCTCTGTGGTTTGAAAGAAGGCCCAACAGCGTCTCCACTTTCTGAGAATCCTCAGAAAAATGGACCTGAAGGAGCTGCTGACCGTCTTCTACCACTGCTGCATTGAAAGTGTGCTGACATATTGCATCTGTGTGTGGTTCTCCAGCTGCACCACAGCACACAGAAAGGCACTCCAGAGAGTCATCAATATGGCCCAAAAAATCGTTGGACATCCTCTTCCCTCCCTGAAGGACCTGTACAGCACTCGCTGTCTCAGGAGGGCACGCAGCTTCCTACGGGACTGCACACACCCAGGACACCGGGTGTTTAAGCTGCTGCCGTCTGGCAGGAGGTTCAGGCTGCTGAGGTCCGGGACAAACAGACTCAAGGACAGCTTTTACAACAGGGCAACAGCCCTGATCAATGCTAACAGCTGACCTGATTGGCTACCTCCCTGGACTTTTTTAGGGGGTAACAACAATAACAATAATAATATTTATATTTAGAACAAGGTGCAATAAATATACACTCATTTTTCTTTTTATTACTTAAGTTACTGTGTGGTGTGGTAGTGCCGACGTGGGACAGTTTTCCTTTTTCATTGTACTATGGATGACTGTGCAATGACAATAAAGAGTTATCTTTAAGATGGCGCCGGTGAGGTCGGCTGCCGTCACGACTGCTCCGACCACTTTTTCTTTGTCTTTGTTTTTTAAGTTAGTTTTCAGCGTTTCTAAATCGGCAAAATCATCACCATTGGGTACATTAGGTATGACAGTGACACTCTTGTTTCTATTGGTATACAATGTACTCACAATTCGAAGTTTTTAACTCCGGATCCGAGCTGGCCGAGTGAGATCTCGAGGGAGAACAAAGGGAAGCGGCGGCGGCCTAGAGGGAAGCGAGCCGGCGTCAGGAACAGGCTGAGAGCTCGTGCACACCGCACACCTCTGCCTAGCATCCTGCTCGCCAACGTCCAGTCACTGGAGAACAAGCTTGACGACCTCGGGGCCAGGATAAAGTTCCAGAGAGACATTCGGGACTGCAATCTCCTCTGCTTCACCGAGACATGGCTGAACCCAGCGGTGCCGGACCACGCCATCCAGCCGGCCGAGTTCTTCTCGGTTCACCGCATGGACAGGACACGGGACTCGGGGAAGTCAAGGGGAGGCGGCGTGTGTTTAATGGTGAACAACAACTGGTGCAACAGTGCGAACGTTGTTCCTCTCACACGCTCCTGCACACCAAATCTGGAACTACTGTCCATCATGTGTCGTCCTTTTTATCTACCTCGGGAATTTACATCGGTCATTGTAAGTGCCGTTTATATTCCACCACAAGCGGACACGGTCACCGCCTTATGCGAGCTGCATGAGGCACTCACACAGCACCAGACACAACACCGGGACGCTGCGCTTATTGTGACGGGGGACTTTAATAGCGCCAACCTCAAACGCGCAGCGCCGAACTTTTATCAACACATCACCTGCCCCACCAGGGGTGAAAGGACACTGGACCACTGCTACACTACGGTCAAGGACGGCTACAAGGCACAATCCCACCCCCCGTTTGGCAAATCTGATCACGCCGCCATCTTCCTCATGCCAAAATACAAACAAAGGCTGAAACAGGAAGTTCCGGTTCAGAGGAAGGTCGCGCGCTGGACGGATCAATCGGTGGCCGCGTTACAGGACGCACTCGATGACGCAGACTGGGGCATGTTCAGAAACAGCTCCGACGATGACGTCAACGTGTTTACGGAAGCGGTTGTGGGATTCATCGGGAAACTAGCGGATGATACCGTGGAGACAAAGACTATCACAACGTTTCCCAACCAGAAGCCGTGGGTGGATAAAACCATCCGCGACGCTCTGAGATCCCGCACCGCTGCCTACAACACGGGACTCATGACGGGGGACATGGACCCGTACAAAGCCGCGTCATATAACGTGCGGAGGGCGGTGAAAGAGGCGAAGCAGCGCTACGGGAGGAAACTAGAGTCACAACTCCAACAGAGTGACTCTAGGAGCCTGTGGCGGGGACTAAGGACAATAACGGACTATAAAGCACCAACAACCGGTATGACGAACGCGGCCGTGACTCTGGCAGACGAGCTGAACACTTTCTATGCTCGCTTCGAGGCTGCAGCTAAGGTCTCCAACAATGCTAGTGTTAGCGGCGCTAACGGCTGCAGACAGGAAGATACTGCCAGCACCGGAAACGTGCTCGTCATCTCCGAGCATGAAGTAAGGAGAGCCTTCAAGAGAGTGAACACCAGGAAAGCAGCAGGACCAGACGGCATCCCAGGTCGTATCCTAAGAGACTGCGCATACCAGCTAGCTCCTGTGTTCACTGAGATATTCAACATCTCTTTATCTCAGTCAGTGATCCCCACATGCTTCAAAGAGTCCATCATTGTTCCTGTCCCGAAGAAACCCCACCCTGCTTCTCTCAATGACTATCGCCCTGTAGCCCTCACCTCAGTAGTGATGAAGTGCTTTGAACGCCTGGTCAGAGACTTCATCATTTCTTCACTACCAGACACACTGGACCCACTACAGTTCGCTTACCGTCCAAATCGTTCCACAGACGATGCCATCTCTCATCTCCTCCACACATCACTCACTCACTTGGACACTAGAAGGGGGAATTATGTTAAAATGCTCTTCATAGACTACAGCTCTGCATTTAACACCATAATTCCCTCCACACTCACCACCAAGCTGGAGCATCTGGGACTCAGCTCATCTATGTGTCTGTGGATCTCCAACTTCCTAACTGGCAGACCACAGGCAGTAAGGATGGGTGGACATGTCTCAGCCTCCACCACTCTCAGCACTGGAGCCCCCCAGGGGTGTGTTCTGAGCCCCCTGCTGTACTCTTTGTACACATATGACTGTGTGGCCACTACCAGCTCCACCACCATCATCAAGTTTGCTGACGACACCGTCGTGGTGGGCCTGATCTCTGATAACAACGAGACGGCCTACCTGAAGGAGATTAGGAATCTGGAGAACTGGTGCCAGAGGAACAACCTCCTTCTAAACGTCAGTAAGACAAAGGAGCTGATAGTGGACTTCAGCACTAAGCAGGAGAGGAACTACCAGACCCCCGTCATCAACGAGTGCCCAGTGGAGAGAGTGGACAGCTTCAAATACCTCGGAGTTCACATCACGCAGGACCTGTCATGGTCCTGTCACATCAACACCGTGGTGAAAAAGGCCCGACAGCGTCTCTACCACCTCAGACGCTTGAGAGACTTCCAACTGCCCTCCAAGGTGCTCAGGAACTTTTACTCGTGCACCATAGAGAGCATCCTGACGGGAAACATCTTAACCTGGTTCGGGAACAGCACCATGCAGGACAGACGAGCTCTACAGAGGGTTGTGCGATCAGCTGAGCGCACCATCCGCTCCGAGCTCCCTGACCTGCACTCAATCTACAGCAGGCGGTGCTGGACCAAGGCCAGGAAGATGGTGAAGGACCTCAGCCATCCCAACAACAGACTGTTCTCTCTGTTGAGGTCAGGAAAGCGATTCCGCTCGCTGAAGACCAACACAGAGAGACTGAGGAGGAGCTTCTTCCCGCAGGCGATACGGTCTCTCAATCACACCACCACACAGTACTGACCCACACATATGGTTCTTACACACACACTGGACTTTCTGGACTTTGGTTTTGCACAACACTGGTCACTATATTCTTCAATTCCGGTTAATACTTGTACAGCTGCTGTTATTGTGTATATATTTATTTATATTTATATTTCTTCATACATTCTTATATAGTTCTATATTGTGTATTGTGTATTTTGTTGTACAGTTATTTTATTTTCAACTTTAATTTATATATTTTATCTTATTCTTCCCAGTTAAATTTACCCTTCATTCTAATTTGTGTTGTACAGTTATTTCATTTTTAACCTTAATTTATATTTTATTCCTTCCTAGTTAAATTTACCCTTTTTAATTTTTCATATTTATTTCCTATCTTATTCATAGCCTTTTCCTTTTTTTGTTTTCTTTAGGTCACGAGCAGTTGTCCAAGCATTTCACTACATATCGTACTGTGTATGACTGTGTACGTGACAAATAAAATTTGAATTTGAATTTGAATTTTAATAAAGCACAAAGCCCAGAAAACTGATGAACACCAAAAGCTGTCCTGAGAATTGCCACAACTAAACTGACACCAAGCATCGATATTGTGACCAACAACACGGTTCCCAGTAATATTGAATAAAGTACGTACGTAGCTTACCTTAGGTGGGGATGGCGTAAATTAGGTTACTTTACCCCATCCCCTACACCTCGCCCAGCCTGTCTTTAAAGCCCTTGTGCCAAACAGTTTGCCCACCTCTGGCCTACTGTAGACCACAGTGTAACTTCCCTCTGACCCTTTGACAACAGGGCTTCCTTTGCTTTCTCCTCCTTATATTCTCCAAGGAGCTTGGAAAGAAAAGCGTCTGGACTTCTTTAAGTGGCTTGAAGACGTTTCACCTCTCATCCGAGAAGCTTCTTCAGTACTAAGGTCAAATGGTGGAGAGTCCCAGATTTAAGCTCTGTGGGAGTTTCCCACCGAGAGGGACAAAGGACCCCCTGATGATCCTCTACCTAATCACACGAGCCAAGGTGTGAAAATGGGTGTGGGTCACAATCAGCCAGGGTTTCGGGTGAGCTCATTGTGAAACCTGGCCCCGCACTATCATGTCAGGTATTGAGACTGTACTGGGTTGAGAAGTGAAGGCCAGGTTCAGTGCCAGGTGGAAAAGAGTTTGCATAGCTCACATTTGTACTTGATAGTCTGACAATGGAGTAAACTTTCACCTGTTCCCAGGCCAAGCCTCAGACCACCGATGTAGTGATTGTCGAGTCGGCCATGATCCCACACTGTGATCTCAATGCAGACCTCCCTGAGATCCTCTGGTCGGAGGCCATCATACACCATGGTGTGGTTAAACATGGGATTGGCTGTCCTTGTCACTACGCGAGTTCTCTGTCTGCTTCTCCGGCTTGTATCAGGACGTAGAGTACTACAGCAGCAGGACAGGCAGGAGATAGAAGGAAACAATTCATTTGGAAGGAACGGACTGAAACACTTGTGCAAAGTAATCATAATGAAATCAATAAATAAGACATGGTAAATAATAAATAAGTCACAGTCCTGGGTCTGTGACCCAGTTTTTGAATGTATTATGGACTCATGATTCTTTCATTGGGATTTTAGAGATGATTGATCTTTAAGTCTGTTGTGAATATAATATTACTACTTTGTGTTTCTAAGTTTGTCTTTGCTTCTAGTCCTTGGTTTCTCATGATGTTACTCCTTTTCTATGTGCAGTCTCCCAGTCGTGTCCCCGGAGTCTCCATGTCTGTTTATCCCAAGTCTCACTGTTCAGTTCATGTGTCTCAGTGTGTGTTACTTCCTGTTTTACTTTGATAGTCTTCAGTCTCGTTTGCATCGTGTTCAGAGTGTGCGTCTCGCTCTGTGTGTTGTTGTGTTCTCCTTATTGTAGACGATGTCCTGTTTAGTTTTGTATTTTGCCTTTTGTTCTTTGTCACCTTTGTTACCAGCAGTAAAGCTGTGATTTTGACTTGACTTCTGTGACTGCATTCTGGGTTTCACTCTGTTTGTATATTGTGCCAAATATGTGCTGCAGGCAGGTGTGGAGCTATTGAGAATTCTCATTTTCAGATGATGGGTGCACTGCAATGGATCAGTGATATTTTCCAAATAATTGCTTTTGTAAGGTCATTAGTCCAAAACTAGATGATGTTCACTTAACGTAAAACAAATAATCAGTTAACTGGTTAATTGTGTGATAATTTTACAGGAAGCAGGCGTTCTAACTTTGACACTTTGTTTACGTCACTTTTACAATTAGCTGCTGCTTCGGGACTCCAACTGCAACCAATCACACAACTGTCTCCACTCTGTCTCGATTGACATGTATTTTTATTAATGTTTTATTGTCGGGTCTACCTTACAATATGAAGCACCTTAAGGTTGCTGTGGTTTGGCGCTGTATAACTAAAATTGAACTGAATTGAAATTAAATGGAGAAACTATTTGAAATAAACCAGTTTGATTGAAATAACATAATTAAACAAGAAAATATTAAACGGTTTATTTTGGTTTTGTTATTTCAAGGTTCAGACTTTGGATCTCAGCAAACAGTGTACTGTTTCCTACCATTTCACAAATGGGTCGATAACGAGGCCTCTAACCAGCGGAAGATTCTTGCAGTCTTTCACCCAAATCTGCACCTCAGCACTTTCCATCGTAGATGTTCTCCTACCTGTGCGTGCAATAAGACCACAATAAGTAACATAAATGATAAACATAAAGGGAGAGAGCTGATCAAAAGGAAGGCCTCACCGAGGGATGTCTGCGGCAGGAATCTCAGAGCGACTCTCATCTGTGCTCTGCTGTCGATAAGACACAAGGCAGCTGGTGCTGAGGCTTGTGCTGACACCTAAAGGATTACGCTGAGTAAATGTCTAATAACTGCGACAATATTCACATAATGCTTTGAGAAATTAAGCATTTACCCTGGTTTTTAATACATATTCATTTATCTGCGTGTTGCTGAAGTCCCACTCCAACAAATTAAGGTTCACGTCACCCAGGAATCGGTTGCGTCCGAAGCTGCTGTCGTGCCACACTGAAACGTTCAGACTCTGAGTTTTCAACACCTGCATCATTACTTTAAACTGTAAAACGGGAAAAGACAATGAACAGAAGTAGAGCATTTTCACAACATATCCTTAGATATAAATGCCATCCTGTAAAATCCTGTTTCTATAAGATTGTCAGCAACGATGTACATTGGGGCAAAAAAGTATTTAGTCAGCCACCGATTGTGCAAGTCCCCCCACCTAAAATGATGACAGAGGTCAGTAATTTGCACCAGAGGTACACTTCAACTGTGAGAGACAGAATGTGAAAAAAAAATCCATGAATTCACATGGTAGGATTTGTAAAGCTCCTCCTTGAATCGCTACCTTATCGTGGTGGAGGGGTTTGTGTGTCCCAGGGATCCCAGGGGCTATGTTGTCTGGGGGCTTTTGCCCCCTGGTAGGGTCTCCCATGGCAAATTGGCCCTGGGTGAGGGACCAGACAAAGAGCGATTCAGAAGACCCTTATGAAAAGGATACCGAGGGAACAGTTTACCCTGCCCGGGATAGGGTTACCGGGGCCCCGCCCTGGAGCCAGGCCCGGGGAGGGTGCCCGAGGGCGAGCGTCTGGTGGCCGGGCCTTAGTCCATGGGGCCCGGCCGGGCACAGCCCGAAGAGGAGACATGGGCCCCTCCTCCCGCAGGCCCACCACCCGCAGGAGGCGCCATAGGGGTCGGGTGCATTGTGTGCCGGGTGGCGGCCAGGAGCGGAGGCCCTGGCGGACTGACCCCCGGCTGCCAAGACTGGCAATAGGGACATGGAATGTCACCTCTCTGGTGGGGAAGGAGCCTGAGTTAGTGCTTGAGGTTGAGAGGTACCGGCTAGATATAGTCGGGCTCACCTCTACACATGGCTTGGGCTCTGGAACCAGTCTCCTGGAGAGGGGCTGGACTCTGTCTCAGTCTGGAGTTGCCCCTGGTGAGAGGCGGCGGGCTGGGGTGGGTATTCTAATATCCCCTCGGCTTGCTGCCGGTACGTTGGGGTTTTTCCCGGTGGACGGGAGGGTTTGTTCCCTGCGCCTTAGGGTCGGGGAACGGGTCCTGACTGTCATCTGCGCTTATGCGCTGAGTGGCAGTTCAGAGTACCCAGCCTTCTTAGAGTCCCTGGGGGGGGTGCTGGAGGGTGCTCCACCTGGAGACTCTGTTGTCCTGCTGGGAGACTTCAATGCTCACGTGGGTAACGACAGCAAGACCTGGAGGGGCGTGATTGGGAGGAACGGCCTCCCTGATCTGAACCCGAGCGGTGCTTTGTTATTGGACTTCTGTGCTAATCACAGTTTGGCCATAACGAACACCCTGTTCGAACACAAGAGTGTCCATAAGTGCACGTGGCACCAGGACACTCTAGGCCGTAGGTCGATGATCGATTTTGTAATCTTATCAGCAGACCTGCGACCATATGTTCTGGACACTCGGGTAAAGAGAGGGGCTGAGCTGTCAACTGATCACCACCTGGTGGTGAGTTGGATCAGGTGGCGGGGGAGGACGCTGGACAGACCTGGTGCACCTAAACGCGTAGTGAGGGTGTGCTGGGAACGTCTAGCAGAGGCCCCAGTCCGCGAGATCTTCAACGCACACCTCCGGCAGAGCTTCAACAGCATTCCGAGGGAGACTGGGGACATTGAGTCCGAATGGACCATGTTCAGCGTCTCCATTGCCGAAGCTGCTGCATTGAGCTGCGGCCGCAAGGTGGTTGGTGCCTGCCGTGGTGGTAATCCCCGAACCAAATGGTGGACACCAGAGGTGAAGGGAGCCACCAGGCTGAAGAAGGAGTCCTATCGGGCTTGGTTAGCCTGTGGGACTCCGGAGGCAGCTGACAGGTATCGACAGGCCAAGCGGAATGCGGCTCGGGCAGTGGCTGAAGCAAAAACTCGGGTGTGGGAGGAGTTCGGAGAGGCCATGGAAAAAGACTTTCGGACTGCCTCGAAGAGATTCTGGCAAACCGTCAGACGTCTCAGGAGGGGAAAGCGGTGCTCTACCTGCACTGTGTATAGTGCTGGCGGAGCGCTGCTGACGTCGACTGAGAAAATTGTCAGGCGGTGGAAGGAATACTTCGAGGACCTCCTTAATCCCACTGACACATCTTCCGAAGAGGAAGCAGAGTCTGGGGATGAGGGGAATGACCCGCCAATTTCCGGGGGCGAGGTCACTGAGGCAGTTAAACAACTCCTTGGTGACAGAGCCCCTGGTGTTGATGAGGTCCGCCCCGAGTTCCTTTGTCACTGATTCTGTTCATAATTTTTATGGACAGGATTTCTAGGCGCAGCCAAGTGGCGGAGGGCTTTCACTTTGGTGGCCTCAGAATCTCATCTCTGATTTTTGCAGATGATGTGGTTCTGTTGGCTTCATCGGGTGAGGGCCTCCAGCTCGCACTGGAACGGTTCGCAGCCGAGTGTGAAGCAGCGGGAATGAGGATCAGCACCTCCAAATCTGAGGCCATGGTTCTCAGCCGGAAAAGGGTGGAGTGCCCACTCCGGGTTTGGGGATGAGTTCCTGCCCCAAGTGGAGGAGTTCAAGTATCTCGGGGTCTTGTTCGCGAGTGATGGGAGAAGGGAGCCGGAGATCGACAGACGGATTGGGGCTGCAGCTGCAGTAATGCAGACGCTGCACTGGTCCGTCGTGGTGAAGAGGGAGCTGAGTGTAAAAGCGAAGCTCTCAATTTACCGGTCGATCTACGTCCCTACCCTCACCTATGGCCACGAGCTGTGGGTAGTGACCGAAAGAACGAGATCGCGGATACAAGCGGCAGAAATGAGCTTCCTCCGAAGGGTGGCTGGCCTCTCCCTTAGAAATAGGGTGAGAAGTTCGGCCATCCGGGAGGGGCTCAGAGTAGAGCAGCTGCTGCTCCACATCGAAAGGAGCCAGCTGAGGTGGTTCGGGCATCTGACAAGGATGCCCCCTGGGCGCCTCCTGGGTGAGGTGTTCCAGGCATGTCCCACCGGGAGGAGGCCCCGGGGCAGACCCAGGACACGCTGGAGAGATTATATCTCTCGGCTGGCCTGGGAACGCCTTGGTATTCCCCCGGATAAGCTGGAGGAGGTGGCTGGGGAGAGGGAGGTCTGGGCCTCTTTGCTTAGGCTGCTGCCCCCGCGACCCGGCCTCGGATAAAGCGGATGAAGATGGATGGATGGATGGATTTGTAAAGAATTTATTCGTAAATCAGGGTGGAAAATAAGTATTTGGTCACCTCAAACAAGGAAAATCTCTGGCTCTCACAGACCTGTAACGTCTTCTGTAAGAAGCTTTTCTGTCCCCCACTCGTTACCTGTATGAATGGCACCTGTTTGAACTCATCATCTGTATAAAAGACACCTGTCCACAGCCTCAAACAGTCAGACTCCAAACTCCGCCATGGCCAAGACCAAAGAGCTTTCGAAGGACACCAGGAAAAGTATTGTAGACCTGCACCAGACTGGGAAGAGTGAATCTACAATAGGCAAGCAGCTTGGTGTGAAAAAATCAACTGTGGGAGCAATCATCAGAAAATGGAAGACATACAAGACCACTGATAATCTCCCTCGATCTGGGGCTCCACGCAAGATCTCATCCCGTGGGGTCAAAATGATCATGAGAACGGTGAGCAAAGATCCCAGAACCACACGGGGGGACCTGGTGAATGACCTGCAGAGAGCTGGGACCAAAGTAACAAAGGTCACCATCAGTAACACACTACAACGGCAGGGAATCAAATCCCGCAGTGCCAGACGTGTTCCGCTGCTGAAGCCAGTGCATGTCCAGGCCCGTCTGAAGTTTGCCAGAGAGCACATGGATGATACAGCAGAGGATTGGGAGAATGTCATGTGGTCAGATGAAACCAAAGTAGAACTTTTTGGTATAAACTCAACTCGTCGTGTTTGGAGGAAGAAGAATACTGAGTTGCATCCCAAGAACACCATACCTACTGTGAAGCATGGGGGTGGAAACATCATGCTATGGGGCTGTTTTTCTGCCAAGGGGACAGGACGACTGATCCGTGTTAAGGACAGAATGAATGGGGCCATGTATCGTGAGATTTTGAGCCAAAACCTCCTTCCATCAGTGAGAACTTTGAAGATGAAACGAGGCTGGGTCTTCCAACATGACAATGATCCAAAACACACCGCCCGGGCAACAAAGGAGTGGCTCCGTAAGAAGCATTTGAATGTCCTGGAGTGGCCTAGCCAGTCTCCAGACCTCAACCCCATAGAAAATCTGTGGCGGGAGTTGAAAGTCCGTGTTGCTCGGCGACAGCCCCAAAACATCACTGCTCTCGAGAAGATCTGCATGGAGGAATGGGCCAAAATACCAGCTACTGTGTGTGCAAACCTGGTAAAGACCTATAGTAAACGTTTGACCTCTGTTATTGCCAACAAAGGTTATGTTACAAAGTATTGAGTTGTATTTTTGTTATTGACCAAATACTTATTTTCCACCCTGATTTACGAATAAATTCTTTACAAATCCTACCATGTGGATTCATGGATTTTTTTTTCACATTCTGTCTCTCACAGTTGAAGTGTACCTCTGGTGCAAATTACTGACCTCTGTCATCATTTTAAGTGGGGGAACTTGCACAATCGGTGGCTGACTAAATACTTTTTTGCCCCACTGTAAGTAGCACTCGACTCATTGATGCCCATCATGATTACCAAAGGTTAGTCCTTTATAATACTTCCTTTGAACAACTAATATTTTGAATATTTTGAAATACCAGTGTAGCGCTTTGTTCTTACGGTGCAGGATTGTTTGCTTCCTGGAGTTTCTCAAAGTTCGGCACCTCTCCCTTGAAGCCAGATCCTATTTTCAGGAGACACTTTTAACATAAGGCTTCAGATTTCCCTTTTGCTAAAGCTTATGTGCACCCAGGGCCAGATCAGATCATCCTGAACAGCCCCTTAGTTTTGTTGCTAAACTGTTAGGCCTCCTGAGATGTGATGCGTTCCTTTTCTCCTCTTTCATTGTTATTTATAAGCTTCTAATGTCATGGAGTGGGTCATCTTTCCCCTTTAGTTTGGGCTTTGCCTCTCTGACCTCTCTCCTGGTGTCTTTATGTAAATATCTGTAGATCTATAGCTGCATGGTTCTGATCTGCAGTTACAAGTCCAACCACTCCACCCTGCTCTCAGACGAGACAGCTGTGACAGCTGGCTGCCTCTGTGTGGTCAGTCGGTGGTTTTTCCCTGTTAAAAGTTGCTTGTTGACTGGATGTTATATAAATACAACCTCAGATCTCTGTGCATGAGATTTCTCCAGATTCTTGGACTCTCTGGTGATTTTAACTACTGTTGATAATGACATATTCAAAGTTTTTCCACAATTTTACATTCAAGAATATTCTTCTAAAATCGTCCCACAATTCGTGGAGTTTTTTGCACATTTTTTAAATCCTGCCTCTCAAAGGTATCCTTTTCATATCCAGTTATGTTACCGACCTATAGTAAGTAAGGAGCTAGTAAACCAAACTAGGTGAAAACTGAATTTAAGAAAAACCTGTTTCTTCTCAGTACTGCTCAGTTTTCTGGCGTTTTGTTGTCCCCATCCCAACTTTTTTTTGTACATGATAATGATGTATAAGAATGAGCTACTTCTTTCATGAAATAGTCATTTTCTGAACAGGGTTTATAAAGCTGGTGTGCACTGAGCAGAGGTTGTATTAATAAAAGGAAACGTACCACAGCCAGTGAATTTAACAGCTGGAATCATGAAACAAGTACAACCGGACACGTTTTGAATAAAATGAATGAATTCATTTGATTTTTTTCAGCTGAACAAGAGTTCAGGGTTTACACAAACAGACATGTGTAAAAGATTAAATATGGCACTCTCACCGTGAGGATTTCACTGTAGGTGGGGTTTAATGTCTTCTTTTTTACACTGGTTTTTCTCTTTCCCAGCTTAGTTGTGTCTGGAAGAAGATAACATTTCACATACCTGTGAATGCACAGCAGAGTTAAACTCTTGTTCTAAACTTGATTTACTTTATAGAGTGAATATTTGACACTTTATGTCAAGGAAATACATCTTTAGCAAATGTGATTCATATTTCAAACTGTTCGTTAAACGTGGGGTTGTTCCAGCGTTCAGCACTTACGGGTCAGAACGATGTTTCTTTCTGTCAGCTGTGGCCAGATCTCTGCAGTGCATCACAAAGATATGAAGCTCTCCAAGCTTCTGGATGTAGTTCACAGCAAACTGGATGCTTCCTTGGACGTTGATTTCAGCAGAGTCTGCAGGATAAATGCTGCTG
>NC_140566.1:1518287-1520787 GCF_057381845.1 Rhamphochromis longiceps
AAACAAAGAACACGCGATGTGTTGACAAAGAAAAGTCGAGATAAACAGATTCACACTTTTTAACTTTTGTGGAAAGTGCCAGTGTAACCTCACTGCTGCCCTTATAACACACGTGCACTGGAAAACAGTAAGTAAAATGATCTAAATTAGCTAAACAACGCACGTTCTCTGACTCATAGAAACGGCTGTGAAGTAAATCCTCTGATAGGATGGAACGAACAGAAACTCAGTTACATACAGTGAACTCAGATTCAAAATGTAACTGAAAGAAACTCCGTCCCGGGTCCGTGGATCGGGTTTCCCCGAGGCGTGGGCGTCTATAAGCAGAGTTTTGTCTTTACCCTATAAGATTCAAAATTATTCTTAAGTAACACTCAGCAATATATTCTCAAGTAGCACTCAGATATGCCGTCAGCGGGTTAGTTACGACGTCGGGAGCAGTTAGGAGAACAAAGTGATACAGAGACTGTTCAGGTTGCTTTCCCAAAATCAACTCAAAGTTTTATTCTTTTGTGCAGCGGTATTTATAGGCAGAAAGTTCGTGTGTCAACAAGTTTCAAGTTAAAACCATATAAGCAAGGTCCCCCAGCTCTGAAAGAGGCCTTCTACAATCGTATCTCAACATACCTTTGACAGATCCGTTAAACACTAGACAGTTGGAATCCTTTGTTCTACAATTGCAGTAAGATGCACTCTCAAGGCCTATAAATCTTATACAGAGGTCTCCTACATCCGTGAGTTCTGACACAACCCAGATGGTCTTCACATAAACATCTTCTGCAAGGGAGTGATAAGTAAAAGAGTGATTTGTTGGTGTTTTCCCTCCAACCTTAGTATCTACTTTCACACCATAAAATCTTGAGTTGACAAAGCAAGAGAAAATGACGGTTAACATAAAGAGCCTTGTTGAGTCACAGAATCTTCTGTCTAATATCATCAAAAAAAGTACCCAGTAAATGCTCCCATAATACTAAAATATCTAACAGTAACTTTTTACAAATATTTCTTTAATATTCATACAAAACTTTACACTGAACAAACAAACCTGGGCTTTGAAGTGTTTTCTAAAAACAGCAGCTGTTTGTGAATTTACTGGCAGAAGAAATGTGAATGTTGATGTTTTCAGTTCTGTGAAGGACTCGTTTGACAGTTCGGCCTTGATCTTAATCAAACACAAACCATCATTTTACACACCAGTAGATTTAGCCGGGCACACGTGGACTCCATCAAACTGCAAAAGCAGTCTCATGGACCAAGAAGCACCACCAGAGCTTAACTGTACCTGTCATAACTAATACCTTCAAATACATTTATTAAACACACCAAAACCTTATTTGCTTTTCAGCAGCCAGTGACTCTCACAGACCTGACGCAGAACATTTGAGTCTGAAATCTTATCTCACCAACGGCAGCAAAGAATTTGTGGGACTTGTCCCCAGAATAGTGGAAAACGTGAACATATAAGACCTCGTAAGGAGATTAGTGAGCGGTACAGAGCGAGTTACTAAGTATCACTTAGTGCACAAGTCCCCTAACGAGCAGTTAAGAGCAAATAATCCTGGAGTGGAGCATGTGATGGAGCTCAAAGAACCTGGATTATGGGAGGAAACCTTGAAATACCCAGGCGACCACGGCCCTGGCGCCATGGTGGAGACGGCAACCGTGCGAACCACCGCGCAGATTTAAAATCCCTTTAAATTATTATTTAAATTAAGTAGATCAGCCAGAGATCATGGGGCGATCGTGGCTCAAGAGTTAGGAGTTCGCCTTGTAATCGGAAGGTTGCCGGTTCGAGCCCCGGCTTGGACAGTCTCGGTCGTTGTGTCCTTGGGCAAGACACTTCACCCGTTGCCTACTGGTGGTGGTCAGAGGGCCCGGTGGCGCCAGTGTCCGGCAGCCTCGCCTCTGTCAGTGCGCCCCAGGGTGGCTGTGGCTACAATGTAGCTGCCATCACCAGTGTGTGAATGTGTGGATGACTGGATGTGTAAAGCGCTTTGGGGTCCTTAGGGACTAGAAAAGCGCTATACAAATACAGGCCATTTACCATTTACCAGATATTATGCTTACTGCCACACTGCCATGTTTTCAAGTAAGGAACCGTGTGTTAATCGTAAGAGAGAAGCGTGCAGTTCAAACTGTGTATGAAAACTTCAGGAGTCAAAATATTGATAAAGAACAGATTTGTGTGAAATCACGGCTGCTTGGCTGGTTTATCTTTCTTATACTCACTGATTATTGCTGAGCTCCATGTGAGGCTCCTGAAGGACACCACAGCAAACAGCTGGTAAGGACACGTCTTTGCTTTCAGTGCTGACAAAGCTGCACCTCTCAGCCGACGTCTGGGAGAGCTCCACTGCAGCACATCACACACAACTGCTGTTAAGAAGCTATTTTTAATTAGAGGAAAATGTTATCCAACTGTAAACAACCATATTTTGTTAATGCCGAGTTTAACTGCACTAGCCACGCCCAGGTCGATTACTGTCTATGTGTTAAATCA
>NC_140566.1:1525787-1533287 GCF_057381845.1 Rhamphochromis longiceps
GTTTTGTCACAGCAGGAAGTGGACAGTGCAAAAGTTATGACGCAAAAATTAGAATACAATAAGAATAAATACAGTACACAGCTGTACAGAATAGAATAAAATAATATACTATATACAGTAGAATAAAATAGAATAAAAATATACAATAAGATAAAAATAGAATACGAATGCTATATACAACTGAGTAAAAATACAACGATGCCAGAAAAGATTATTGCACTTAGTGTTATTGCACATGTGTGGATGTGTGTGTTTGTTCAGTTAAAGTCTTTGTTGTGGAGTCTGACAGCAGTGGGGAGGAAAGACCTGCGAAATCTCTCCGTCCCACACCGTGGGTGCCGCAGTCTCCCACTGAAGGAGCTGCTCAGTGCTGTCACAGTCTGCTGCATGGGGTGGGAGACGTTGTCCAACAGGGATGACAGCTTAGCCGCCATTCTCCTGTCACTCACCACCTCCACTGGGTCCAGAGGGCATCCTAGAACAGAGCTGGCCCTTCGGATCACCCTGTTCAGTCTCTTCCTGTCCCCAGCAGAGATGCTGCCGCCCCAGCAGACCACACCATAAAAGATAGCAGAAGCCACCACAGAGTCATAGAAGGTCTTCAGGAGTGGGCCCTCCACCCCAAACGACCTGAGTCTCCGCAGCAGGTACAGCCTGCTCTGCCCTTTCCTGTAGAGGGCGTCTGAGTTATGAGTCCAGTCCAGTCTATTGTTCAGATGAACACCAAGGTACCTGTAGCTGTCCACAGCCTCAATGTCCATACCTTGGATGTTCAGTGGTTGCAGTGGAGAATGCTTGTGCCTGCGGAAGTCTACCACCAGTTCCTTGGTTTTACTGGCGTTGATCTGGAGGTAGTTCAGCTGGCACCAGTCCACAAAGTCTTGAGTCAGTCCTCTGTACTCCTTGTCGTCCCCATCAGTGATGAGGCCGACTATTGCAGAGTCATCAGAGAACTTCTGCAGGAAGCACTGGGTGGAATTGTGGGAGAAGTCTGCAGTGTAGATGGTGAAGAGGAACGGAGCCAGAACCGTTCCCTGTGGGGCCCCCGTACTGCAGACGACCCTGTCCGACACACAGCCCTGAGTCCTCACATACTGTGTTCGGTCGGTGAGGTAGTCCAAAATCCAGGTAGTGAGGTGATGGTCCACTCCAGAGTTCTCCAGCTTGTCCTTCAGAACCGAGGGAAGAATAGTGTTGAAGGCACTGGAGAAATCAAAGAACATGATTCTCACAGTGCTTCCAGCGGTCTCCAGGTGAGCGAGGGAACGATGTAGGAGGTGAATGACGGCATCATCCGCGCCAATGCCAGGCTGGTAGGCAAACTGAAGTGGGTCCAGTGATGAGCTTGTTAGGCGCCGAAGCTGAGCCAGGACCAACCGCTCCAGGGTCTTCATCAGGTGGGATGTCAGAGCCACCGGCCTGTAGCTGTTGAGGTCCTTGGGGCGTGAAGTCTTTGGCACTGGTACAACACAGGAGGTTTTCCAGAGCTGTGGGACTCTTCCCAACCTCAGGCTCAGGTTGAAGAGGTGCTCCATCACCCCACACAGTTGGTCCGCGCAGGACCTGACGACCCTCGAGCTGATGCCATCTGGGCCCGCTGCCTTCTTGCCATTAATCCTCCTCAGTTCCCTCCTAACCTGGGTGGTTGAGAGAGACAGGCTGGAGCCTTGTGTTGAGTGTGTATTGGATGCTGTTGTTGGGGGTGGGGAGGAGTGAGCAGGGTGAATAGAGGAGGTGTGAAGTGTCTGAGGTGGAGCAGCAGCAGTGGGGGTGGGTGAGTCTGCAGCCGATGTTGTAGACTGTCTCATGGTTGAATCAAATCTGTTGAAGAAATGATTCAACAGATTTCATTTGCCCACCTCACATCCCTCCCAGGCAGAGAGTTCTGCTGTTTGTGGCCTGAGATGGTTCTGAGGCCTCTCCAGACTTCACCAACGTTGTTTTGCTGAAGCTGGTTCTCCATCTTCTGCCTGTAGCTGTCCTTCCCATTCCTTATCAGTCCCCTCAACTCTCTCTGCACCCTTTTCAACTCCTCTTTGTCTTTGGATTTGAAGGCCCTCCTCTTCTGCTTGAGGACAGCTTTAATTTCTGGGGTAATCCAAGGTTTGTTGTTGGAGAAACACCGTACAGTCCTGGTAGGTACAGTGTTATCCACACAGAAATTAATATAGTCAGTAATGCATGTAGTAAGGCTGTCGATGTCCTCACCGTGGTCATCACAAATCACCTCCCACACAGTCGACTCAAAACAATCCTTAAGAGCCTCCTCGCTCTCCTCTAACCATCTCTGTACTGTGCGGGTGGCTGGTGGCACCCTGCGCACTAAGGGCTCATACACAGGGACAAGGTGCACCAGGTTGTGGTCAGATCTGCCCAGTGGAGGGAGAGGTGATGAACTGTATGCCTCTTCAGCATTGGCATACAGTAAGTCCAGTGTTTTATTGTCTCTGGTTGAGCAGGTCACATACTGGGTGAAGGTGGGCAGTGTGGAGTCCAAAGAGGCATGATTGAAGTCCCCTGATATTATGAGAAGGGCTCTCGGAGATTGTGTTTGCAGTCTGCTGACCACTGAGTGGAGAGTGTCACAGGCTGCATCCGCGTTGGCCGAGGGGGGGACATACGCTGTTATTGCGATAACATGCGAGAATTCCCAGGGCAGATAGTACGGACGCATGCTAACGGCTAACAGCTCAATGTCTCTGCTGCAGAGTTGTTCTTTCACAGTGATGTGCCCAGGGTTACACCATCTGTCGTTCACAAAAACTGCCAGTCCCCCTCCTTTCCTCTTACCGCTCTCTCTCGTCCTGTCCGCTCGCAGCATCTGAAATCCCGGTAGTGTCACGCTTGTGTCCGGAGTTAGCGGTGTTAGCCACGACTCCGTTAGCATCATGATGCTACATTGCCGGTACTCCCTCTGTGACCAGGTTAGCGAAGTGAGCTCATTTTATATTTGGCGCTATATAAATAAAATTGAATTGAATTGAATTGGAGTGTGTGAGGCTCGGTGGGGAGAGGGAGTGGCTGGGTGGGCGTCCTGGAAGGTGGGTGTGTGGAGAGAGTCTGACCTGTTTTATCTGATCTACAGGAGCCGTAGGCAGGAGGGCAGGCAGGGGGGGAGGAATGAATCCGGGAACAGAGTGAAGACTAATGGCAACCAGCGTCCAGAGAATGTGAGCTGGAGGCGAGTGGAGTGATGGTCCAGAGAGGTGATAGAGGCACAACACAGAGACCATAAACATGAAGCAAGAGTGGCCTGTGACTAACGTGAGCTCAGCTGATGAACTTGTGGAGAAGAGATGTTGACGCTGGGCTTAAATACTGCCTTACTGATTGTCTTGGATCCACCAGGTGAGATGAGCAGATGGACTGATGAGGGCTCTGCCCAGAGGTGGAGGAGCAGGGAAAATGTGGAAAAACACAGGACGCTCGCCTGGACTGGGTGGAACGTGGGGTGTATGCACGTGGATGAAGTAAGCTTCAGCTTGACAGCAGACGGACCGATGATGGTTTCAACTTCGTATGGTCTAATGTAGCGTGGATTCTGAATCCAGACATGACAGCAGCGGTGGAGGTGATGCTGGACCGAAGCAACGGCAAACTCCGGCACATCCACAGGAAACAGCGGAGGTTGGTAACCTACAGACACTTTGAAAGGGGAAAGACCGGCTGCAGATGAGGTGAGTGAATTCTGCGCTTGCTCAACCCATGGAGGGCATGTTGACCAGGGTGGCGGATTATGTTTGGCGATGCAGCGGAGAGTGGACTCTAGCTCCTGGTTGAGACTCTCCATCAGGCTGTTGGATTGAGGGTAGTAGCCTAAACTAGACTGGCCTTGGCCCTGAATGCTGAACAGAAAGCCATTCAGACTTGTGAGGTAAGCTGGGACCTCTGTCTGACACGATTTCTGCCAGGATGTGTGAAGCCTGAAGACATGGTCTACCAGGAGTTTTGCATTTCGGATGCTGTAGGGAGTTTATACAGTGCAATGAAGTGGGCGGACTTGGAGAACCTGCCAATGATAGACAGGATAACAGACTTGCCAGAGCAAACAGACAGACCGGTGACAAAGTCTACGGCCATATGCAACCATGGCCTGGAGCAGACCTGAAGGTCATTGAGTTCTATTCTTTCTCCGTGCACAGGTGGTACATGGTGGTACCATGGTGACATACTCCCGGAGATCCTTCTCAAGGGTTTCTGTGATGGCTGCACTTACAGCCACACAGTGGTAATACCACCATGTTAGTGTAGAGGCTTATAAGTAACCTTGCATTCACATGTCTTTTAGAGTTTCGTTTAGAGTTAATTCACGTATCCACATAACGCTGCATTCTAAAATAAGTGCGCACATTTTAGTTTACACTGTTATGTATGATGAATTTTTTTGTTTTCTGAGTTACCGTAGTTGCAGCTGTTCCAGTCCCTTGATTAAGGAGCCAAGAGGTGGAAAAGGGGCGGAGCAAGCTTTAAAGGAAGACTGCAAATTGGTTCATGCCATAACTCGGGACCATGGGGGGGGATTGGAGTTCATTATGTTTGGTTTTCCAGTCCCTTGATTAAGGAGCCAAGAGGTGGAAAAGGGGCGGAGCAAGCTTTAAAGGAAGACTGCAAATTGGTTCATGCCATAACTCGGGACCATGGGGGGGGATTGGAGTTCATTATGTTTGGTTTAGTTAGGTTTTGTGTGTTTTACCCCTTTTCCTGTTTTTGTGGGCTGATCAGCCACTATTTAAGTTTCCCCTTTGTCTCATTAAGTTGGGTCAGTTTGTTTGAGTTATCAGTAGTGTTGTCAACTTTGAGTAGAGTTTTGTTGTTTTGACCTCTTTTATGGGCCCAAGATTTTGATTCTTTTTGCATGAGTTAACCAATTATGTTTTTGGGTTAAATAAAAAACCTTTTTTTTTGGACTTTAACCTGTGCCTAAGTTTCCTTCACTGCTCGGTCCATCACAGTTTCCCACCAGAAATGCCAGTTAAGGAAATGGTCCTACCTCCCAGGGTGACAGGTGAACCTTGCAGCACCTCCATTTTCACCTCTATGCCCAACCAAACCCCACATCAGCCAAGCCTGCTACCAGCATCATTCTCACCTCCACGCATGCCATCACACATCCAACCCCTCAGAAGGGATTTATTGTTTATTGTATTGTTATCATGAACCCAAATGCAGTGCAACCTCTCTGAACTGAGAAGGCAGACAGCTCGTCCCCTGTCTGCCTCTCTGTGGTGCTGTGAAGCAACAAATCTCTTATTGCAGGTGTACATACTTCTCATTTCATCACCACGAACTCTTTCTGCATCTTTTGGCCAAATACCTTCTTTCATAGCTTCACTCAGATGGAGTCATGTGTGGCGGCAACCAGGTGAGGAGTACAAAGATGAGTGTGTCTTGCCAACAGTCAAACATGGTTTGGGGTGTATGAGTGCTGCCGGGGAGCCACAGTTCATTGATGGAAGCATGAATACCAACATGTGCTGTGACATACTGAAGCATCATATGACCTGGATGAGCATTTAAACAGCAGTGACACTTTTCATTACAGCAGATTTCTTTTGGAAAGTCTGCAACTAAGTTTAAGGGCTTAATTCCTCCATTGTTACTGTTTTCAGTACCAGGTGCCAAAACAGAACAGAGCAGCTAAACTGTGCCACAGAAGTCGATTATCTCGTTAACACTATTACATAATCACTTCTAATCCTCAGCACTGGAGACTATACTATAATAATAATAATAACAATACTATTGATATTCATTTAGAGTCTCTGACTGATCCTTCATTTGATCCTTGATCTGCTAACTTCAATAATCACATCACTGTGCTTGTCGTGCGAGACGGCAGTGCAACATTTCATACTGCTGACAATGGAGTTCCACAGGGTTCCATACAAGGACCAATTCTGTTTACATTATATATATTTATATAAGGTAGTATCATTTGAAAAAATAGCACACATTTTTGTTGCTAAGCAGATGATGCTATACAGCTCTCAATGAAGCCAGATGACACACATAAAGACGCACCATATCGCTCCCATATTGGCTTCTCTTCATTGGTTCCTTGTTAATTCCAGCATCAAATTTAAAATTGCTCCCACTATACACAAGGTACTAACAGGTGAATAATCAGGTCCCATCTTATCTTAAAGACCTCATATGAACCCAATACAAGACTTTGATCTTAGACCGCTGGTTTACTAGTAACTTCTAAGATATTTTAAAGTAGAATGGGAGGCAGAGCCTTCAGTTTTCAGGCCATCTTCTAGGGCAGTGGTTCCCAAACTTTTTTTGCTGGGCCCCCCTTTGTTTTACAAGAAAAATAGGTAGTAATAAAATAAACTACTAACTCTTTTACGCTGCGTCCGCACCTACACGGGTGTTTTTGAACACGCAGCTGTTTCGTCCACGTAAACAGCGTTTCGAATCACCGAAAACTGAGATTTTTTAAAACTCCTTTTTTGCGTTTAACATGTGGACGAGGAATACAGAGTTCATCACACAACGTCAAAGGTATGAGCCTTTATTCGCGTCACGCTGTGGCCACGTTATTGTTTACATGAGATGAATTGCAGAAAGACAGATAGAGACAAAATACTGTTAATCTGACTGTCTGCAGGTTTTACACGCAGTTACTGTCCCTCCATTTACAAAGGCAGAGGCGTCACGGTGTCATTATTTTACATGTAGTTGTTTTTTCCTGTGTAATAATGTTCAACATTGCATCAATACATTTTTCAAAAAACACCTCTCTGTGCAAAATGTGTTTAAACACATAAACAGCTGTTGGATCCTGTTTGTCTGTGATTTAGACAGGGGGAACAAACTGTGGCAGGATCAGCCTGATGTTATTTGTATCCCGCTGTAACTTTACTGTATAAAGAGCAAACATCTCCAACATGTCAGGAGTAGTTAGTCATTACAACAAGTGTTTGTGAACACTCAAGAATGTGGGATCCTGTTTTTCTGTGATTTAAACAGCCCAGCGCTGCTCCCGACGCAGGGAAAACCAATCCTGCAGGGAGACCTACCTCGGCACTTGTGCAGGTGAAGCCAAAGGGCAGATTTGCTTCATCATATTTTCTAGTCTTTGTCTCAGAATGAAGTTGGTTTGGAAACATATTCAGCGATGCTTCATCTCCTGCTTTGCGTTTGTGTGGTGCCCCGTGTCCAAGCGTTTTGGGTTTTTTTCCCTTTTCATACCCCCCCCCCCTGCAATAGCTCTGTGCCCCCCCTAGGGGGCGGGCCTCACACTTTGGGAAGCTCTGTTCTAGGGAACCAGTTCAGTTTGGTTTTGGGAGACGGACACGCTGTATACAATTGCTACCATTTAATTTATGTTTTAAAATCATTGTTTCAGTATAAGTGCATCAAGGTCAGCATTAGGTCAGAGGAGGGAGTGCTGATTTTGGAGGTGGTTCATTTTTTGCAATTAAAGTCTAAATTGTGGATATTTAACCTTTTGTGAATAGTAAAAGGTAATAATCTGAGTGTTCTTCTTTACTA
>NC_140566.1:1543287-1635787 GCF_057381845.1 Rhamphochromis longiceps
GCTGCAGGGAAAGCCACAGCAGATGGTGCCTGCAGTAAGACACAAAGAGATGATCATTTCTCTATAACAAGGACATCAGCTAGCAGTGAAGTCCTTGTCCAGCTCACACAGTCGCTCTGTCACTTCATACTGACCCGTCTCACATACGTTACTGATGAAGTTGCCAAATATTTAAGGTAATTTAGGAATATTAGCTTACAAATCCATGCTGGAGCCTGAAGCACATAAAGCAGGACACAGCTGAGCTCAGTGCATCAACTCACCAGGCTGAGCTGCTATGTTTATTCTATTGAACAGCATGTTACGCTTTATTCTCAGAAACTAAAATGTTGTTGATTTTCTGTGTCACCACAAACATCACATCTTACAAATTTCACTGAAATATGATGAAGATGTTTTCAGGTGTGAGCATTTAAACATCCCAGACATTTCCCCTGGATTACCAGTGTAGTGATGGACATGTTTAGTAATTACTACTGTTTTGTGACAACTTTTACGTTTGAGTTTTAAGATATATTTCAATAAAATTTAACCTCCTAAGACCTGAACTCTTCCACAGCAGCATTTTTAATATCTCTGTGATATTTGGGCTGATTGGGACCTGATGAATCTAAAAACAAAGAACTACCCGATTTTTTTTTTTACCTAATTTTTGTTCTAAGAAAAATCAGAGCCACATCTGAGGATATTCATTTAAAATTTCGATAGAACAGTAGCAGTATAACGTCCTCGTAAGTGGATATCAGGCTCTTGTAGAGCAAGATCGAGTATTTTGGTCTAAATAACCCAAAATGTGGTGTCCACATATGTGGACGCAGGTCCTAGGAGGTTAAAGTTAAAAATATACATTTAAGTTAATTATAGCTTATAATTAGGCTCTGGTGCTATGGACGTTTCAGTGTTTTTGTTTTGAGGTATGAACAGTGTCTGTAGGACAAACACTGAGACTAGTTAGGGGAGGAAAAAGAAGAAAAACTAGAATTTGTACTTCCAGGAGAAATTGCAGTGGGATTGTTGCTCCCAGCGAACTCGGGACTGCAGCTTCTACATGAGTAGCTTGTTTGTGTGGAGTGGAAACAGGTCATAGTGGCAGAGTAAGAGAAATACATCTTACTTTGCTGGCGTCCATCGATTGGTTGAACAGTTCGTGACGAGCTAAATCATGAATGAACAGGTTTCATTGATTTGATTCATGTGTGCCGCTGTCGTGCTGTAACGGTAAATAGGCTGGGTGGGTCTCTAACAGTATTGTGTTCATATCTTACAAACATTAGCAACGCTAATCTTTAAATCACTTTCTCCTGCTTCTTTTCATGTAACTCCAACTACAGCGTGCAACAGTATTTTCATACATTTCTTTTAATAGCTTCTTTTTAAGTCAAGATTCCCAGAAACGTTCTGTATTTGGGTAAAAAAATGTTTGTTTTTCGTTGTATGTCACACGCAGGGACCACTTTGATCCCTCCTGTTGAAACTGGACGGATTAAAGATCAGCCCACACTTCACAACACGTCTGCACCTGTGACGGAGGACCCTGTGACAGAGGACGCTCTGACTGTGAGCCATCAGGCTGGAGGTGGAGTGCAGGGAGAGTACATCGTGCAGTTTGGGAATTACAGGATCATCTTTCCCGTGTCTTCTGCAGAACGATGTCATTTCTTCTCATAAAGCACCTTTCTACTCTACTCCAGCACTCGGAGCACTTTCTACACCCTATGTGTGTTTATAGTGGTTTATATCCAACATTCACACTCAGATTAACATACCAGGATCACGTCAGAGGCGAGTGTCTTGCCCAAGGATACTTCGGCATGCAGATGTCTGTGAGGGTTCTCAGTCATCGTAGTCTAAGGAGCTCAGAAAGAAAAGCGTCTGGACTTCTTTAAGTGGCTTGAAGATGTTTCATCCAAGAAGCTTCTTCAGTTCTAGGGTCAAATGGTGGACAGTCCCCCTCGAGAGGGACAATGGACCCCCTATTGATCCTCCACCTAATCACATGAGCCGAGGTGTGAAAGCGGGTGTGGGTCCCAATCAGCCAAGGTTTCAGGTGAGCTCATTGTGAAACCTGGCCCCACCCTATCATGTGATTTCCTGAGGTCAGATGGCCCAGGATGTGAGTGGGCGTTAAGGCGTCTGGGGAGGATCTCAAAACTGGATTATAGATGGCAGACAGTTGGTGTGGTAAGCCCCGCCCTCTGTTCAAAGATGGTCGCTCACAGTGGACATACAGCGGGGCAAAAAAGTATTTAGTCAGCCACCGATTGTGCAAGTTCCCCCACTTAAAATGATGACAGAGGTCAGTAATTTGCACCAGAGGTACACTTCAACTGTGAGAGACAGAATGTGAAAAAAAAAATCCATGAATCCACATGGTAGGATTTGTAAAGAATTTATTCGTAAATCAGGGTGGAAAATAAGTATTTGGTCACCTCAAACAAGGAAAATCTCTGGCTCTCACAGACCTGTAACGTCTTCTGTAAGAAGCTTTTCTGTCCCCCACTCGTTACCTGTATGAATGGCACCTGTTTGAACTCATCATCTGTATAAAAGACACCTGTCCACAGCCTCAAACAGTCAGACTCCAAACTCCGCCATGGCCAAGACCAAAGAGCTTTCGAAGGACACCAGGAAAAGTATTGTAGACCTGCACCAGACTGGGAAGAGTGAATCTACAATAGGCAAGCAGCTTGGTGTGAAAAAATCAACTGTGGGAGCAATCATCAGAAAATGGAAGACATACAAGACCACTGATAATCTCCCTCGATCTGGGGCTCCACGCAAGATCTCATCCCGTGGGGTCAAAATGATCATGAGAACGGTGAGCAAAGATCCCAGAACCACACGGGGGGACCTGGTGAATGACCTGCAGAGAGCTGGGACCAAAGTAACAAAGGTCACCATCAGTAACACACTACAACGGCAGGGAATCAAATCCCGCAGTGCCAGACGTGTTGCGCTGCTGAAGCCAGTGCATGTCCAGGCCCGTCTGAAGTTTGCCAGAGAGCACATGGATGATACAGCAGAGGATTGGGAGAATGTCATGTGGTCAGATGAAACCAAAGTAGAACTTTTTGGTATAAACTCAACTCGTCGTGTTTGGAGGAAGAAAAATACTGAGTTGCATCCCAAGAACACCATACCTACTGTGAAGCATGGGGGTGGAAACATCATGCTATGGGGCTGTTTTTCTGCCAAGGGGACAGGACGACTGATCCGTGTTAAGGACAGAATGAATGGGGCCATGTATCGTGAGATTTTGAGCCAAAACCTCCTTCCATCAGTGAGAACTTTGAAGATGAAACGAGGCTGGGTCTTCCAACATGACAATGATCCAAAACACACCGCCCGGGCAACAAAGGAGTGGCTCCGTAAGAAGCATTTGAAAGTCCTGGAGTGGCCTAGCCAGTCTCCAGACCTCAACCCCATAGAAAATCTGTGGCGGGAGTTGAAAGTCCGTGTTGCTCGGCGACAGCCCCAAAACATCACTGCTCTCGAGAAGATCTGCATGGAGGAATGGGCCAAAATACCAGCTACTGTGTGTGCAAACCTGGTAAAGACCTATAGTAAACGTTTGACCTCTGTTATTGCCAACAAAGGTTATGTTACAAAGTATTGAGTTGTATTTTTGTTATTGACCAAATACTTATTTTCCACCCTGATTTACCAATAAATTCTTTACAAATCCTACCATGTGGATTCATGGATTTTTTTTTCACATTCTGTCTCTCACAGTTGAAGTGTACCTCTGGTGCAAATTACTGACCTCTGTCATCATTTTAGGTGGGGGAACTTGCACAATCGGTGGCTGACTAAATACTTTTTTGCCCCACTGTAGATGCTTCTTTCAGTCCTCTTTCAAACCATCTGTCTTTTCTGTCCAACATGTGAACACTGGTGTCCTCGAAAGAGTGACCTTTGACCTTTAGATGCAGCTGTACAGCTGAGTCTTGTCCCGTGGAGGTGGCTCTTCTGTGTTGTGTGTTTATGAAGTGGCAGTTTGGTCTCTCCAGTGTAGAGGTCTGAGCACTCCTCGCTGCACTGTACAGCTACACTATGTTGTTAAGTTTGTGTTTGGGATGAACCAGTGTCTGTCGGTGTGAGTCTGAGTGTGTGTGTGTGTGTCTGTCTGAGTGAGTCTGAGTGTGTGTGTGTCTGAGTGTGTGTGTGTCTGAGTGAGTCTGAGTGTGTGTGTGTCTGAGTGTGTGTGTGTCTGAGTGAGTCTGAGTGTGTGTGTGTGTGTGTGTGTGTCTGAGTGAGTCTGAGTGTCTGAGTGAGTCTGAGTGTGTGTGTCTGAGTGTGTGTGTCTGAGTGAGTCTGAGTGTGTGTGTGTGTGTGTGTCTGAGTGTGTGTGTGTCTGAGTGAGTCTGAGTGTGTGTGTCTGAGTGTGTGTGTCTGAGTGAGTCTGAGTGTCTGAGTGAGTCTGAGTGTGTGTGTCTGAGTGTGTGTGTGTCTGAGTGAGTCTGAGTGTCTGAGTGAGTCTGAGTGTGTGTGTCTGAGTGTGTGTGTGTCTGAGTGAGTCTGTGTGTCTGAGTGAGTCTGAGTGTGTGTGTGTGTGTGTGTGTCTGAGTGTGTGTGTGTCTGAGTGAGTCTGAGTGTGTGTGTCTGAGTGAGTCTGAGTGTGTGTGTGTCTGAGTGTGTGTGTGTGTATGTGTCTGTGTGTCTGAGTGTGTGTGTCTGAGTGTGTGTGTCTGAGTGAGTCTGAGTGTGTGTGTGTGTGTGTGTGTCTGAGTGTGTGTGTGTCTGAGTGAGTCTGAGTGTGTGTGTCTGAGTGAGTCTGAGTGTGTGTGTGTCTGAGTGTGTGTGTGTGTATGTGTCTGTGTGTCTGAGTGTGTGTGTGTCTGTGTGTCTGTGTGTGTGTGTGTGTGTGTGTATGTCTGTGTATCTGTGTGTGTGTGTGTGTGTGTGTCTGTGTGTGTGTCTGAGTGTGTGTGTGTGTATGTCTGTGTATCTGTGTGTGTGTGTCTGTGTGTGTGTCTGAGTGTGTGTGTGTGTATGTCTGTGTGTGTGTGTGTGTGTGTCTGTGTCAGAGTGTGTGTGTGTGTGTATGTCTGTGTATCTGTGTGTGTGTGTGTGTCTGTGTCAGAGTGTGTGTGTGTGTATGTCTGTGTATCTGTGTGTGTGTGTCTGAGTGTGTGTGTGTGTATGTCTGTGTGTGTGTGTGTGTGTGTCTGTGTCAGAGTGTGTGTGTGTGTGTGTCTGTGTCAGAGTGTGTGTGTGTGTGTCAGTGTGTGTCTGTGTGTGTGTCAGTGTGAGTCTGAGTCTGAGTGTGTGTGTGTCAGAGTGTGTGTGTGTGTCAGTGTGAGTGTGTGTCAGTGTGAGTGTGAGTCTGAGTGTGTGTGTAAATGGTAAATGGCCTGTATTTATATAGCGCTTTACTAGTCCCTAAGGACCCCAAAGCGCTTTACATATCCAGTCATCCACACATTCACACACTGGTGATGGCAAGCTACATTGTAGCCACAGCCACCCTGGGGCGCACTGACAGAGGCGAGGCTGCCGGACACTGGCGCCACCGGGCCCTCTGACCACCACCAGTAGGCAACGGGTGAAGTGTCTTGCCCAAGGACACAACGACCGAGACTGTCCGAGCCGGGGCTCGAACCGGCAACCTTCCGATTACAAGGCGAACTCCCAACTCTTGAGCCACAATCGCCCCAGTGTGTCAGTGTGTGTGAGACCATCACAATTTGATGAACAGCTAAATAGATTTTATTTGCCAACGATGTCACAACAACGAGCCTCCTGCTCAGTCAGCACTCAGTTTATTGGCTCCTTTCTTCCTGACATCAGTTGGTAAATACCAAGTTGTTACCCTCCAGCACATCCACCCATTTCCTTTCTTATGGCTCATTTCTACTGTAACCTCTTTAATGGCCTGTATTTATATAGCGCTTTACTGGTCCCATAGGACCCCAAAGCGCTTTACACTTCCAGTCATCCACCCATTCACACACACATTCAGACACTTTATAACAAATATGTGTGATGCTGGTTGAGCAGGAACAGCAGCCTCACCATGGTTGCAGGGTTCCAGGTGGTGGAAGGAGCTGTGTTGGGCAGCCAGTTGGTTCCACCAGTCAGCTTCTTCTCATCCGACTGATTCCAGTGAAGATCACTATAGAGATAAAGGAAACGCTCGTCAGGTTTATAGTGCATTACCAGGGAAGTTAAGTTCAACACGACTGAAGCGCACTTACTTCTTTGCTCTGCCGTTCCCAATTCCTAGATCTGAAGAAAGCAGAAGTCAAATAATGAATGTATAGCATGAAACCATTTTATTCATCTATTTGGTTTTTAAATCGTTTTTATGGGGAAAAAGCTGATGTTATAGTCTTCAAACCTTTACAATGACATGCTTTAACTTTAAAAAGGGGGAAAGTACAGCCAAAAGGAAATGTAAGGAGTGAAAGTAGCAAAGACCTGGCTGCCTCAGATTTGACCCAGAGCTAAAGTTATCTGTGGTGTGCTACTTTTACAGCTGTGGTCTAAACTGACATCTTTTTAGGTATACTTCTGCTGCTACTATGGCTGCTGCCAATAACAACAGTGACACAAAAACTCTGTCAAAGTAAAAGCATTTGTTTTTCCTCACTAACAATTTGACAAGTTCAGAAAACATCCAGAGACAAACGTGTCCAACGATGAAAATTCAGACTTCTGGAAAAGTCTCAGGAGCTGAGTTAAGATCAGTTAAGACTGTAAATGTGAGCTTGAGCTGGGAACAGTGCGGAAGAACAAGTAGAGGAAACATAGCTAAAGCTATCTACAATGTATGTACGAGGCATTTTTATTCATCCAGCATCATCCAGCATGAGTCACAATGGTAGGACAACTCATATTAGAAAAAACATTTTTCACTCTTTATCTGGGTTGGATACATTGATCTTGTACAGCAATGTGTGTAATTTAACTATATTCTGAATTCTTGGGGGAAAACAAGCAGACATAAAAGGAGAAAAACTTACTGCCAACAAGATTAGCGAGTGACGAATCCAGATCATCACATACCAGCTTGGGGTGGGGCTGCTGGCTGTTTAAAGTCATGCGCTGATGTGGTGAGGATGCCACTGTAGGTTTTAGGATGCCACCTAAAACATCTTAATCAAATTGGGGCAGGACAAAGGGAAAGGAAGGTAAGGGAGGGGTGACAGGTTGGGGGGCCAAGAACAGGTAACGAGGACATAGTAAAGACACGAGGTGTACATACGCACACAAACAGAAAGAGAGAGGGCGCTGAGTCAGGATGAGGCAAGAAGCAGGGACCTTAAAAAATGATGAAGACAGTGAGAATAATGTGTGTTGGTCCAACTCACCCAGACATGCAAAGCCCAGGACGGGTGTTTGACCCAGGACGGGGGAAAAGGAAGGATGGGGGTGATGGTGGAGGTTGTGAGATTGTGAGCACAACGAGGGTGAAAATGATTCAATGCATGTACAAACATTATTCTGACAAGTTAATGATGATAAACTGGTATAGCTGAGGCTTAGTGTAAAGTAGTTATTAACCTCAATCAAATGTCTGTCGCAGTGGCACACAGTGTTCAATACTGGGACCAGTGCTTCTCATTAGTTACAATAATGACACTGCACCACTGGTTAAAACGTAAATGTTGCTTTTCATTTTTGATATAAAACAGACAGCACACACGCTAAAGGTAAACATGTTTACGACAGCAGCACATGACACAAAAGTACACATTTGTGTCATGTGTCATATTTTTACCAAGTCCTGTCTGTGAAGTTGTCTTACTCTATTGTAATGAGCACAGTGAGCTCATTTCATGGTTAAAAATGTGATTCGCCCATTAAAGAAACCTGAAACTGATGTCGTGTTTAAACTGACACTGATCTAAAAAAATATTTCCACCAAAAACTTGATCACTTACTGATTCTACAACATTACCCACTACTGAGATTTTAGGACAATCTTAATTTCAAAGATCAGTTTCATTTTCCACAGAATACCCAGCGGGTAAGATAAGTACTGCAGACATCACCTAGATAAATATATTTCTAAAGGCACTATTGACATGAAATTCTCACCAGATGTTGGTAACAACCCGAAAGCTTCAAGACACATCCTGTAAAGAAGCTCGTCAAAGTATTGCTCAGGTGTGGTTTTCCACAAAAACAGGCTTCAAATCCTGACGTTCCTATGAACTCCGAACTTTAGTTCTTCCCATAGAATTTGAATTGGATTTAGATCAGGTGATTGGCTAAGCCATTCTAGTAGCGAAGTGCTCTAATAGGGTGATATGGTACTACAAGGTCATTAAGATAAGATGGGGCCTGATTATTTAAGACCTTGTATGTGACGAGCAGGATTTTGAATTCTGGATTTAACAGGAAGCCAAAACAGGAGAAATCTGCTCTCTCTTTCTAGTCCCTGTCAGGACTCTTGCTGCAGCATTTTGGATCAGCTGAAGGCTTTTCAGGGAGTTTTTAGGACTTCCTGATAATAATGAATTACAGTCGTCCAGCCTGGAAGTAATAAATGCATGAACTAGTTTTTCAGCGTCACTCTGAGACAGGATATTTCTAATTTTAGAGATGTTGCACAAATGGAAGAAAGTTGTAAAAAAGTTGAAAATTGTATTTATTTGTATGGTTTGCTATCTTAATTTATTTAACTATGCATTTATCTGGAATCTTTTAGGATTAACACTTCAATTATCGTTATTACTATTACTATTACTATTACTATTAATAATAATAATAATAATAATAATAATATTATTATTATTATTATTATTATTATTATTTTAATGACTGCCATACGTTCATTTTATGTTGGTGTTGATACTGTTGAAAAAACAAATAAACATACGTTTTAAAAAAAGAAAAGAAAAAAAAAGAAAGAAAGTTAGCGGCCATCCAGGTCTTTATGTCTTTAAGACATTCCTGCAGTTTAACTCATTGGTGTGTGTTATCTGGCTTCATGGACAGATAGAGCTGGGTGTCATCTGCATAGCAGTGTAAATGTATGCTATGTCTTCTAATGATGCTGCCTAAGGGAAGCATGTATAATGTAAACAGAATTGGTCCTAGCACTGAACCCTGTGGAACTCCATAATTAACCTCAGTGTGTGAAGAGGACTCTCCATTTACATGCACAAACTGGAGTCTATTAGATAGATATGATACAAACCACTGCAGCACAGTACCTGTAATACCTACAGCATGTTCTAATCGCTCTAATAGGATATTATGGTCGACAGTATCGAACGCTGCACTGAGGTCTAGCAGGACAAGCACAGAGATGAGTCCACTGTCAGAGGCCATAAGAAGATCATTTGTAACCTTCACTAAAGCTGTTTCTGTGCTGTGATGAGCTCTGAAACCTGACTGAAACTCTTCAAATAAACCTCTGCAGATGATCTGTTAGCTGTTTGACAACTACTCTTTCAAGGATGTTTGATATAAAGGAAGGTTGGAGATTGGCCTATAATTAGCTAAGACTGCTGGGTCTAGAGATGCTTTTTGAGTAAAGGTTTAACTACAGCCAGCTTGAAGGCCTGTGGTACATAGCTGATTATTAGAGATAGGTTGATCATATTTAAGATCGAAGCATTAATTAATGGCAGGACTTCTTTGAGCAGTTTTGTAGGAATGGGGTCTAAAAGACACGTTGATGGTTTGGAGGAAGTAATTATTGAAGTTAACTCAGAAAGATCAATTGGAGAAAAAGAGTCTAACTTAACATCAATGGTACTAAGAGTAGCTGTAGATAATATTACATCTGTGGGATGATTACTGGTAAGTTTTTCTCTAATGGTTGGTCTAATGGGGGGAATTGCCTCAAACATTTGACCCACAGCATGAATTTAATTTGCATGAATGTAATTTCTTTATTGCTGCTTAGCAATGATGATGACTCTGAAAATGGAGCCAAAAAGAAACCATTGACAACTGATAAGAAAATCAATAAGGAATCAAGTCGATAATGGACTTGGAATGGCTAAATTCTTATCATTTCCCAAAGAGTTTAATTTTGGTCTCATCTGACAAGATACTCTCCCAGTATTTCACAGACTTGTCTAAATGTTGTTCAGAAGACTTTAAATGCTTTCACATTTAAACGCATTTCAACATATTTTTTCTTCAGCGATGGAGTCTTGTTTGGTAAATGTGCATTTAGGCCACGGTGGTTGCGTACTTATTGTTGTCGTTGAAACAACTGTACCTGCTGATTCCAGGTAGTTCTGCAGCTCTTCACAACTGGGCCTTGGCTCTTGAACAACTGATAATTCTCTGTCTGAAATCCTGGTCGTGGCCGGTTTATGGTGAAATTATGTTCTTTCCACACTGGATCCTTCAGTAGTTCCTCTGTAACCAATGCTATGACTGTATTTTGTAACAATAAGGTTGCAAAGATCTTGAGAGCTCCCTGGTTTCCCCATCGAGGGGTATTCCATGTGTGACACCATGGTACAAAGAGACCTTTTTATACACCATCAGTTGGGACTGAGCAGCTGATATAAATTTGCACTAAGTGGCAGGATTGTTTTCTAATTACTGATGGAGTTCCTCCATTTCTTTGTATCATTTCTCTTGATCTGTGTAGGTTCTCGGTCAGGTCATGGTATAATACAGAAGAGCCACCATGACAAGACTCAGCGGTACATCTGCACCATCTTTACGATACGATGCTCTTAGGGTGAGGCAAGGTCTCACAATGGTTTCAGCAGAAACCGATGCTAATAATGACTCACACCTTGGGTCTACGTGTCTATATGATGTTGCACATGATCAACAGTGGGTCAATAACTGTCTCGTTTCCCGATTCCCACTCTCTGCACCACGTGATTTAAAAACTGAAGAAGCTTCTTGGATGAGAGGGGAAACGTTTTCAAGAATCCTAAAATAGCCCAGTTGCATTTTTCCGAAGCTCCTTAGTAAGTTCTCGTTATTACCCATAAGCTCATTTTTGGACAGCTATGGTTTGATTTGTTTGCATGTGTGGATTGGTTGGGTTGTTGTGACATCTAGTGAAAATTTCATGTCACTAGCAGCTTTAAAAATATCATATCTTAGAAAACTGGTGAGGTATTGAATACTTATTTATCCGCTGTATAAGACAAAGAAAATCTAAGTATTGCTGTGGTTGACTAGTACATCAACTACGTCATCGATCTATCTTCCTAATGTCTGCCACTAAATTTAGATGGCAGTTGTATCAATAAAAACTTACCTGTGGAATCCAAGTTGTTGGCATTAGTGTTGTTGCCAAACACTGAGTCAAATTCTGCATTGATGCCTCGCAGGTTCGGAGCTGGGGAGGCTGTAAACGCTGCTGAGGAAAAACACTAAATTCTATCAGAATTCAAACATTAATGATGAGTCCCAACGGGTGACGATCAACATATACATGCACAACTGTCTGCTGCATTTCACACTGACAGTTCAAAAGTACTAATACATTAATGTACATGTGCATGAACCATATGTTAATATCACGTTTGGGCTCACAGCGGATTCTCACCCTGCTCTGTCACATGTGCTCTGAATCCGTTTTTCCACACTTCATTATACTTGCTGTTACTGTGCTATTTATAGTATTTCACTGGAGTGGATCTGCTTGTCATCACAGGCCAGATTAAAGCCCCAAAGCAGAGCCCAGGGCAGGAGGAGGAGTCTAGTTCCATCTCATATTACTTTAATCACAACGCACTGAAATGTTAGTGTAGAGTTTTTGTCCAGTAGTCCAAAATCACATTGCCCACCCAAACTTTACATTTCTTTAACTTTCTTATATTGTGCAATTACCACAACAGCTGACACATGAGTTTCTTGGATAAATGTCTCAGGATGAATGAATGAGTTGTAACACTTTGAACAGGCTGAGCTTACCTGTGAATAGACCAGCTACAGCAGGCTCAGAGTGGAACAGAGCAGTGGTGTTGGAAGGGCACGGCCCACAGAAAGAGTCTGACTCCCAGCAGCAACAGCACACATGCAATAAGAGAAGATGATGAAGATATGAGACCAGGAAAAATACATCAATGAAAGAACAGTGAGAGCACCAAGCAGCTGCAGGAGTGGAACAAGCCGCTCCAGGCATCTCCTACAACCCCGGGCCGGTACCGGTCCATGAGTCGTTTGGTACCAGGCCGTGCGAGTTGAGGCTCGGGTGTGAAATTCATGGTTTTTAGTTTATAGTTTGACCTCTAAAAATAAATAAGATCATCATAAATAACTTATAAAAGGAGTAGGAATATGCATCACAGTAAGCCCCAAGCAGCTTTCTAGTAATAATGTAGTTCCCAATACCACTAATTGACTCTGTAATACTTGTTTCACAGGTGGTATCCTGTCACGGTACCACAGTGGACTTCATTCAGATCCTGAGATCCTGTTCTTTCACAGTCTGGATGCTTACGCACTTTATTAACCTGTGGCCATGGAAGTGAACACATGAATGAATATATCTGGATGGGTGCTTCTGGTAACGTAGGGTAGCCCTGTTAGTCCATGGCGTAACGCTGCCTCTTCCCTATGGTAGCTGGGATAGGCTCCCCTGCAATCCTGATAAGGATAAGCCAAAGAGGATGGCTGGATAAATATACTGTAGCCGTCTCTCGCACAGGCAATAGGCAGTTACCTCACAGACACACAGGACAACAAATTACAAACACAAGGGTAGTAAAAGCAATTTTATATAAATTATTGCTGTTTAGGGAACTCCAGTCATGTTCTTGTGAGCTGTGCGACTCGCTATGACAGACAAATGCATCTCAAAACATCTGAAAAGAAATACAACTTTAAAACATTGTTTCTTCTTAGTCCTGAGTTGTAATAATCTTGCACGTGTCCACTAATGTTACCATCTATTCCATTTACAATCATCAGGAAACCAACAGTGTGCTCCACATCCCCCTCGCTGCGTTTCACTTCAGCAGCGGTGGTAATGTCGACATGTTCATCTGGATGCAGCGTTTTCAGCGGGAGAAACGGAAACATGCTGTGATTGCAGCCATTCCCCAACTCTGTGTGAATGGTACTCATGGCCATTGATCAGTGGTTGTTGAATTTTTATAATTATGATGAAGGTGACCTCCCAGCCCATGGCTCCTTCGGTGGTGCTGGTTTCAGTCAGTATGTAAATGTCCTGCTTATAAGGTTGGAAACCTGCAGTCAGCTGAGACTGAAGAAGTCGTTTCTCCCACTGAAAATGTCCGGATGAACAGAATCAACTTCTGGGGATTTACTTAGCTGGATGATTGAGCATCAGGACGATGTGACCCATATAATTACCTTATGGATTAATAAAATATTCTGACATTTCTCAAAGAGTTTTACTCTATAAATCACAGACGAACTCTCTCAGCTTGTACTCAGTTCCTCTCGTCTAAATTCATGGTCAAAGGTAAATATGAAAACTGTACTTATAGAGTTTTTGTATTCAAACTGAGCACTCAAAGCACATTTTACTGCAGAGCCCTTTTAAACCACTGAAACTCAAACATTCATTCAATGTTTGAAAGTATTTTTCTAACAATCACTCTGATGTATACGTCAGGCACGTACAGATGTGTACACCACTGTACGTCCTGAGCCACACCAGTGGTGATGTTTAGAATATCAGTACAGGATAGTTGGACAGTGTGTGCTTATTATCTATTATTGTGCGATCTAATGTACAATATAAAGCGCATTGAGGCGACTTTTGTTGTGATTTGGCGCTATATAAATAAAATTGAATTGAATTGAACTGAATTGGGCTGTAGCTCAGGTGGCAGAGCGGATCAGCCACTTACCAGAAGGTCGGTGGTTCGATCCCAGGCTGCTCCAGTCTGCATGCCAAATATCCTTGGGCAAGATACTAACCCCATGTTGCTCTCGATGCATCCATCGGAGTGTGAATGTGTATGAATGTTAGATACTCAGCACTTAAGCTTAGAAGTGCTTGTGTGATTGGGTGAATGAATTAGCTGTATAAAGCGCTTTGAGTGCCCGGACAGAGTAGAAAAGCGCTATATAAGAACCAGTCTGTTTACCATTTACCAATTGAATTATAACTGTGTGACATGTGTCTTAATGTGGTAACTGTGTAGGCTGAAGTGTTTCCAAGCAGAAAGGTGTCCTCACCTCCCCATATGTTGGTGGCGGTGGAGAGAGGCTGCTGGAAGGTCGGCTGGAGGTCCAGCAGGTCACTGGCTGCGCTGAAGGTGCTGGAAAGAACGAGCAGGAAAACCAATCAATGAAATAAATAAAAACAATCATCCACTTCCTGAGGAAAAAGTTACATTTTCTGTTAAAACTGAGGTGTTTTTGTTTTTCATCTTAACAGTAACTGGGTTTTGCTGTGTGTGTGTGTGTGTGTGTGTTTGTTTATTGCCATATGCACAAGTGGTTACGCAGGGCAATGAAATTCTTACTTTGCAACTCTTCACACAGCTAAATAAACAACCATCTAAAATAAGAATAAACTGAACTCTGAGCAAAGAAAATAATAAAGTAAAACAGCACTTTGTAGCTGATGTAGCTGATGTGTGGGTGTAGTCAGAATTTGAAGTGCAAGTCCTGTCACGGGGTAATATATACAGGATATGCAATATTAAAATTGTTTCTATTGTATGAAGTTGTAAGAGTTAGTGTCTCTGCCCGGGTTAGGGCCCGCCCTCCATCAACCTTCCTGAACAGGATCCAGTAACCATCACAGAGCGGACATCTAACAAACGGTCTCCAGTAGGAAGAGCTGGAGAACACCGAGCCCTGATAAGATTCACACCTATTGGCTAAAGACGCTAACGGTACGCTACAAATGTCTGGCAGCTGCTGTGGGACGAGGATGGCTAGCTGAAGGCTGGACAGTCCTGTCCCTAAGGATCCCCAGAAGGGGCTGGTCCCATCAAACTACCTGACAATAATCCTCCTCAGTACCACATCAAAGCTGCTGTCACGCATCACGCTGGTTAAGATAAACAGGCACATGGATCAATACATGAGTGAGGCACTGAAAGGAATGGGCAGGAATCCCAGAGGGGCAAAACATCAGCTTCTGAGAGACAGAAGACCAGACTGACCAACGAGTCCATCGCCTGGACGAACTACAACAAAGCCAGGGAAGGATGGCCAACACAGATGGCGCCCATGTTCTAATCATGTCTCCCTATTTCCAAAGCATGCTGGGACCCGGTGAGCAGAGAGGAGAAAACAAGCTGAGCGAGCTGAGGCACAGAAAGCATCAAACATTCAGTCAAGCACTAAGAATCAGCCACAAACCCATCTGTGGATTTATTATTACAGTCGCACCCAACTACCCGGCACATGACGACAGACCTGTCAGGGGAGGCCCAGGTGGCAGCGTTCACTTTTAACATCCTGATCCTAGATCAGCTGAGGCTTTTACTGAAGGAACACCGCCACTGGTTCCAGGGAGGTTGGATGGGGTTGGAGGGTCAGCCCTTCACATGTGTCACAGGGCTTCATGATGCAGCAGCCAAGTGGCTGCAGCCCGGCCCCATGAATGGAGAAACCAGGGAACTGAACCTAGCCTTCCTGGAGCAATTCGTGGAACGGGAATGGCAGAGTGGGTCCGCTGCAGCCAGCTGAAGAACCTTGACATCAACATCAGGCTGGCCACGGGACACCTGTCAGCGCAGCCAGGGGTCCTGCTAGAGCGGCAGTCAGCCGGTCAAAGCCCTGAGGAGGTGGCCCCGTTACGTGTCCCAGACTCAACCAGCTCCAGCAGAGAACCAACTAACCAGTCTCTCTGCAAGTCCCAGAGGCCATGGACATTGCACCCCGCTCACTGGGAGCTGCATGAGCTTTGAGGCAGGAGTGGTGGAAGTGTGGGCGGACACTACTGCAGAGAATGCCCACGTACAGAGATAGAGCAGGTGATCCACATCGCCAGCACTTCATCACCCTCCCATGGTCCAGGAGAGATACACAGTCTTCCAGTAAGGAGCCATGGGGTTATGGATCCCTCGCCACCAGTAGAAATTAAATATGGGGCTAAAAGTACAGACTTAAGGCTGCAGTTAGAGACAGAAACAGATTAGAGCAAGGTTCAGTTGGTCAGTGGGGCCTTGTGTAGGGTTGTGCTCACGACCATTAGGAACGTGCATCGTCTGTGCTGAGCTCAGCAGTGACGGCAGGTTGTCCGATACTGACTCTGTGTCTCCATTGTGATGACCAAGAGCGGATGTTGCTGCAAAAGCATTTTGCAGATTTGTTCTTTCCCCTGCCTGGTTGCACCACACTGACCATAAGAGACAAACAGTTCAGATGCTGTGCTGGGGATGAGGACAACAGAAGAGTCGCACAGTGCGTGGTGTAGCCCCATAGTTCCTGTGGTGAAGAAAGATGTGTCTTCACAGTGTGGACTAGCTCAACGTGAGGGAGGTGTCACAGTATGGCAGTCGAAGAGCTCTTGGAGGGTTAGGTGCTGCTTGATTTTTTCACGATGCTGGAAGAAACCAAGGGCTACCGGCAGATTCCCTTGTCTTCCAAGTCCAAGGAAAGAAATTCTTCTCCACACCGTGTGGACTGTAGCAATTCGTCATTCGTTTGGCTTATTTGGAGCCCTTGCCACTTTCCAGTGCCTCATGGACCAATCCGAAAGCTGCATATGCCACCACCTATCTGGATGAAGCTATTATCCATAGTGATACTTGGATGAAGACTATGAATAGCCGCAGTCCTGGAGTCCTTGTGGCAGGTGGGCTTCATGGCCAACCTGAGCAAGTGTGGGGCTGGATGGAGAGAGTTACAATATCTGGGGTCCTACGTGGGAGGCAGGTGTGCCCTCAGATTGAGAAAGAAGTGACTCGAATCCATCGAATTCTGCCACCCTCCCAAGTCCAAAAAAACCAAAGGAGGTGGGCGGTTCTTGGGGTCGGTTGGCTTTCAGTACCTGTTTGTAATGAACTTTCCCCCTCTGCCCAGCCCCTGCCTGGGATTAAGGCCTTAGGGGATCACCCCCTCATGGTGTGTGATTGTATGAAATTAAGTTATTTTGTGCTGTTTGTTTTATTTTCCTGGTTATAAAAGTAGGAGACACAGGTTATGTCCTCACCTGCTGGTCGAGTTGGTGGTTGAGAAGGGGTCAAGAACAGGGGCGGAGTCTATGGTCCCATCCAGAGAGATGGGGGAGGAGTCTGTGGTCGCTGTAGTGGGGGTCTTTTGGCGCTCTTTCAGACGCTGTTCCTGAAATAATTATGTGAGTGTTAGCAACGTAAGCTAATCTGGATCCAAACACAATTTGTCTTTGCAGGGTTTCTTTTGAAGAATGTGAGAGAAGCAGCCCAGGAGAGCCAAACTACTTATAACCTATAATAGGCCTCGCAAATATGCATATATGTCATCCCTATAAACGACATCCGATGACGAAATGGGAACAAAACAATTTAAACATTTTTTTGATGATGAAGCAATAATGATCTTTCTTTTTTAAAACAGCACAAGTAAAATTTGGTGTTTGTTACACCCAATAAGACTTTGTTGTGTGTAAGTCCAAAGTATTTTTTAATTAAGTCATAAGGAACCAGAAACACGAACAAAACAAAAACAAACAAAATATCATTTTTTGTGCACGTGTTGAAACGCTCCCCAATGGAAACCTGCAACCATCGCGCCTGCAGAATGAACTTCCTAACATTACAAAATCAAATATTTAATTTGTCAGTTTCATTTGAGATCATTTCTTTTGCCACACACATAATATTTGCTTTGCTAATTGTTTTTGTACATCTACCTACTGTTACCCTAACTATAGCAGCCGCAGCAGGTAAACCTTTACAGCTGTGGTGCGTCGTGATACAGTCACAGAGATTCAAACATTTCAAAAGGCAAAAACGCCCCATCACAAACACCACCAGGACTGAATGACTAATAATAAGACAATAATTTCCATAATCTCCTCAGCGGGTAATGAGGTACTACTACTGGTATACTACCAGACTCCCAGTACAGGCAAAGCTACCAAACTGGGTCGCTGCTACAGACGAACCCAAAGCAAATTTCTCCCAACGTCTGAACTACACAACACAGAATGTCAGCTCTACACAACATGCTTACAGATGCTGCTTCTCTGGCCTCACGTGCATCAAGGAGAAGAGAATCTAAGACGTGAGGCTGAAACGTACTTTCAGGGCTTTGAGGCGAGCCTGCTCTTCCTCCAGGGCAGCCTGCTTTTCTCTCTCGTCCACTTTGGAGAAAGACATGCCGGTGTTGGCCAGGGAAGAGACCGCACTGGAGAGGGTGCTAGCTCTTAATCACGGGACAAACAGAAGAAGAAGATCAAGAATTATTTCAAGATACAAGTGTCTTACAACCTGACTAGCATGCATAATGCTTTTTGATCTCAGTCAGTGCAGAGCCATCAAATCGCTGAAGCAAACACTGGGCTAGCAGGGACCAGGAAACAGACCTACCTGCTGGCTGCTGTTGAATCTTTGACTTTCTTTCCCTCTAAAGACGCCAAGTGCTGCTCCAGGGCATCCAGCAGACTGCTTGGGGCCTAACATGAATGTCATGACACATATTCAATTTCAAATGCTGAAGAAAACCTGACAGGATCTTGTGTAGAGGAAAAAAAGCATGAAAACAAGCCGAGTAATTGCCAAGAGTCAAAATACAGCTTTGAATACAGAGATGGAGAGAGAAAAGCCAGATACTTACACACACTGTAAACTGAAGAAAGAGAAACAGAAGAAAGGAGAAATACAGAAAATAAAGGTGGCCAAGATATTAGGAACACATGTGGAGCAAAGCATACTGGGATTTAATGTAGGTGCAGAAAGAAAACGAAACCTGCAAATAAAGCTACTTTTAAACATAAGTCGCTGGTCTGATATCCAATAAGACAGCCTGGATTCACACCGTTAGTTTCTGCATGACATGCATTCATGAGTGGGTGTGAGCCTGTCTGTAAGTGCAGCACTAGGACTGGGCGATAGACTGAGTTTCTAAAAAAATATCAATATAATAATAATAATTATAATAATAATGGATTGCATTTATATAGAGCTTTACAATGCCACTATTCATTCCACTCTCACATTCACACACTGGTGGAGGCAGCTACGGTTGTAGCCACAGCTGCCCTGGGGCAGACTGACATATCGCGCCATCGGCCCCTCTGGCCAGCACCAGTAGGCGGTAGGTGAAGTGTCTTGCCCAAGAACACAACGGACAGAGAGAGCTGGGGATCGAACCGGCAACCTTCCGGTGACAAGATGAGCTTCCCACCCCCCTGAACCACAGGGGGTATACTTTTATACGAGATATAAGACATGACAATATTATTTATATCCACATCGTTTATGTTGTGTTGTAATTATACTTGTGGAGCCGCTCTCTCATCCACGTTTGCCTCCCCCCCATCGCTTCACCTGCAGGCGGCGACAGGATGGACACGGTAGCTATTGAAGCTGGTTGGTCGAATATTTGGAGATGGTTTGGATTCAAAGTTTCAGCAGCAGAATAAAGTGTCCTGACAAAAGGTTCGAGCACTGCTCATCTTTTCCACCATTTACACCAGCGCCACAAAGTGCGTGCTGTATCTCAGAGCGCAAAGTCCTGCCAGCCTCCTGCACCTGAAACAAACGGCGTTATAAAACTCACACACTCGTGGATTATGGGAGGGAGAGTGACATTACTAAAGCAGTGACCATCGCTGAAGACATGGTCTCCATCTCAACTGTGGAACAGCTGCTGAAACACCAGTTACCCAGTCAGAGATACTTTGAGAGTTGCTGCCAAAAATGTTTACTCAAGTTACCGAGAAGCTCGCTGCCCGGCTCAACAAAGTGTCTCACTTCACACTGATGACATGTGGTCCATGTGAGCCATACATGGAAGACTGGACTGAAACCTGCCTGTCTCCAGGCCACAGCGGGCAGCACACAGCTGAAGCCCTGCAGGATGCTCTCACAACCTGGCTTAAACGAGGCTAATGTCGTCGAGGCGGTACAGCTCAACAACAGGCTTCAACTGGACACTGCTGAGTGCAATACTGAATCAGCTGATTTGAAATAAGAAAGAAATATGATATCAAATATCAAATGACAATAAAACTGTAGTGAGAACACGCCAACGACCGTACGTCTTCCTGATTTTGTGCCAGACTAATCTGTCAACAGCATCAGGCTTCAAGGTTACAACGTGGCCACCGACACTGAAAATCCTTTCACAAGGCTGAAAAACACCATCACTGTATTTTATTCAAGAAGAATTATTATTTAATAAAGACCAATAATTTGTATCAGAGTCATTTTTCAAGTGCATCTGCAGCTGTACATGAGTGTGCATGTGACATCTCGCACACGTAGCTTTGACTAAGAACTCTGTTTTTCCTTTATGGGTAGAAAACATGTAAAGATATATATTGCATATAGACATTCGATATATGATTTTTGGTCCACATCGCCCAGCCCTATGCAACACATGCAACAGCTGCGCACAGCAGTGGGTGTTAAAGCTTGTTAGCACTGAAGCTTCAGCGAGTTAGCAGCTGTGAAAGGACAATAACAGCCACATTTAATAACATGCCCACTGCTGCATCACTGTACGAAAGTACAATCATTCACAATCATGCTGCTGCGACTGTAAACTTCTGTGACTGCACTCGTATAATGCAGCGAGTTTTCTTGAAAATGTGCCGCTCATGTATGTTAGCCTGTAACTTCTGTCTAACAGCAGCACAGCGTAGCTTTGGCTGCTTCTTGCACCTGATGGTTTTCAGAGTTTTCTCATCATTTTATGTGATTGTTCATTAATCTTCAGAACATTATCTGCGTCATCTCGTGACATCACCATTTAACATTGGAGTGAAATTTCACCTTCATATATGAAACACCTGTGACAGATTATACTGGATTTCCACATAAGTTTGCAAGTTTTAGTGAATTGCTCCAACTACTTTCAATTTTGGTGGCTCCACAGTTACATGTGCTTTATTAATTTCTCCACCTTTTACTCAGGAAAAAGCTGTAATAAAAAGTGCAGCGCTGAGTCCTGTTATCTGCTGCACTAAATGACTGTGTTTGTGTGAAGGCTCACCTGAGACAGGTCTGGGATGTCTCCTCGATCAATTCCAACTTGCTGAAGGCAAACAAACCGAAACGTATTGAAAATCAGACAGAAACAAGAGCCAGCTGATCTCAGTGATCACACGCTCCTTTGCAGTCCCTGACAGGCTAAAGACTTACCTCTGCAACTTTGAGGAACTCGGAGATTCTTGTCATTCGTGTAAGGAACTTCTTGTAGAGGTCCAGTCCTTCTTTGCATTGAACTTTTTTCATGTCAAAGTATTTCTCTGTTAATCACACACAAAAAAGAAATTCACTTTATTTTCAGGTAAAGTTTTTCTGCAGGATATTTCTGAGGCGTGATCGTCGAGGATCAGGATTTGGTCCACAAAAATCAAAAAACACACACCCTATTAACCGTCCCTGCAAAGTCTTATAATAGCAACAACAACAGTAATAACTTTCTACATTCTTCTACATGCTGAATGATTTCTATTGCATTCTGTCTGCAACAGAAATCAAATCTTCTCCCATGTCTGCTGCAGACGTTCCATAAACGTGGACCTTGTAGCTGCTTTGCTTTCACTCTTCTGTCCAGTTCATCCCAAACCAGCTCGATGGGGTTTGAGTCTGGAGACTGTGCTGGACACTCCGTGTTTCCAAGCTTGGCACAGTTGGACTGTTTGGGTGATTATCCTGCTGTAGGATGAACCTCTGACTGAGCAGAGGCTCCTGCATGGAGCTGCAGAGGCTCCTGCATGGAGCTGCAGAGGCTCCTGCATGGAGCTGCAGAGGCTCCTGCATGGAGCTGCAGAGGCTCCTGCATGGAGCTGCAGAGTGCTGTGGAGCTGTTCTGGTTCAGGGAGCCGTTCTGGTTCAGGGAGCCGTTCTGGTTCAGGGAGCCTCTCACTCTGTACGAGTCACAGACCCTGGATCAGCAAACAGCCCCAGACCGTCACACTTCCTCCTCCATGTTTGACAGTCGATGCCACACACTGTGGATCCATCCTTCCACCTACTCCACAGCAAAGATCCTGCATGATGAACCGAAGATTTCAAATGTTGATCCATCAGTCCATGAAACCTTCTTCCAGTCTTCAGCAGTCCAATGTTTCATGGCCCAGACGAGCCTCTGTCTTATTCTGACGTCTGGCTTTCTTGCTGCAGCTCGTCCTCTTAAACTTGCAGCTCGAAGTTTCTCCTCACAGCTGAAACTGAGACTTTCTCACTACGACCACTATGAAGCTGCTTGAAGCTGATGTCCTGTGAGCCGCCATCACACAGCTGTTAACTCCCAGGAACGTGTGTCTGAGTCAGTCGTGTCGTTGGGTCTGCAGACCTCTTCCTGTCACAGTTTGAAGGAAGCTGGACTCACTGACGCCTTGACTTTCTTTGCAGTTTCTCTGTAGGACAGACCTACATTTATAAGTGTTACGATGGTCTGTCTTCTACTGTTAATCGCCTTTTTGGAACAGCTGTAGGACTTAGCAGCACCAGCTTTCACGGCTGGATCAACCTCCACTGTTGCAGAGCAGCTTTAAATTGTTAACCTGTTTTTGTTCCCTGAAAAAGGCCATTTTCTGAAATGTGCATTATTTTTCAGTTTTGGGTAACCTTACCTTTTTTTAAACCTCTGGGAGGTCCCCACTTACCTTTTTACCATTTCGAGCTGTTCATTGGATTTGAACAACTTGAACAGAAATAAATAACTGGAAAAACTGGGTTGTTCTAAATCTTTTGACCAGTAGAGTATCTGGAACCATTACTTCCAGTCAACAGCTACCAAATACGAATTCAACACTAGAAACTCGTCCAGATGTTTTATCTCCCTAATCTGTCATACAATACAATAACAAGGATACCATTAAACCTCCTTCAACTGCCCAATTACTTTTGCGCCTCTTAAAATAAGGTATTATATGTAAAAACGGCTGTAATTCCTAAACATTCATCATAAAACTTTGTTAATTAAAGCTGTGTATAAATGTCTAAACTCAGGTGGAGAGCCTCATCTAGTAAAAGGTCCTGTAAAGGTAAAATAAAAGGATGACATGGCTGACAAAAAACAACCTGTCCTTACCCAGGAGGTTGATTATGCTCTCGTTGTAGGCCGCAAACAGCCGGATTGCATCTTTAAACAGAAGCATGAAGGCTGCATTGATCACACCGTTCGTCAGCTCATTGGCGTTGACCTAAAAGGGAGGTGCCGGTGTTAAAACATCGTGTTTAACCGTCTCGATGCATGCTCAATCATCCAGGTGAGTAAATCCCCAAAGAGTGAGTCTCTTCATTTCAACGTAGCCTTACTGCTTCAGTCTCGAAGGAGTCACTTGGATGAGTGACGAAACGTCCAGGTAAACAGAATCAACCTCACCTGCACTTATTTTATAATTGTGGCAAAACAAACTGATTCTCATCTTTCATGAACCATTAGAATTTTCTGTAAAAATGGTTGAGGAGTAATGATAATGTGTGGCGCACGTGGTAAGATCGAGGCAGTGCTGCTTTTTCAGACAGCAGTACTTTGTGCTGCCCAGTAAAGTTCGTCTTCTCTTCTTTCAAAACCATTTTTTGCCTTAATTTGGTCTAAAACGGTAACAAAGTTAAAGCCATGTAAAGAGCGCTTATAAAACACGCCGGGCTAACAAACAAACAAGAAAAGTAAGTAGTTATAGTTACTTTTACTGTGTTAAGTAACTATGTTAGTAACTGAGTTACAATATTATACAGTAACTAAATTCTAGGAAAAGTAACTACTGCGTTACTTTAAAAAATGTTCAACCCTCTGTGGTCGAGGGTGTTTTTGACTACTTGTCATTTCACCTTTAAAAATGATTTATCCTGCCTTGTTTTGTTTGGTGCCGTTCTTTTCAGCACAACCTCACACGTCTGAATTTACAGTTATTTTTTCATTTGACATACTGTATCAGCACAGCTGATCTGAAACCAGACACAAAATATAAAATCCGAGTAGAAAAAGTTATGTTTTTACTGTAACAACCACAAACATGTTTAAAAATCATTCTCTTAACTTGAAATGCAAATATAAACCTATGCACAGGTTTTACAAACAACAAAGTTATATGCAGCTATTTACCTAAAATGCAGCCAAGCTGTTATTTTATAACCATTGAAACTATTTACAGAACAATCAGCTGTTCTGCATCAAATAAGATGCCACACAATCATCTATTTGTGCCCCTCCCAAAAATAATTTCTGTCCACTGTAAGATAAAAAAGCAGATCACAGGCTGATACCTGCAGGCCTGACAGCAGCAGGTGTGTCGCTGCTCCTGTTTCCACCTGCAGACAGCCACCAAACAGTGTAAACGCTTTTTGGCAGCAGCTGTGACCTTCAGCAGTCGCCTCATTGTTCTGACACACACAACAACACTATCCACTACACTACACACTAAATGTCACAAATCTCTCTCTCTCTCACCGCCGTCACTCTTAAAACTTCGCCCTCTTCCCAAACAACCAAATGCCATTTTTTGATTGGTGGACATGGTATATTTTCCACAAACAGGAAAGGGGGGTTTTGGGGGGTTTTGTTTTTGCTCACAAGCAGAGAGGTCATTCGAGCGCGTCCCACAGTAAACTCCAGTGTTCGATTATTCAGGAGAAAACATGGCGTATATATTATTTTATTATAACTCTGGTTTTTCGTGGCCGATCAACACAATTTAAAAACTGGTATAAAGTCGACACTTTTAACACAGAAATCGATACTCTGGGTCGTCTTGGGTCGACATCAGCATCTTGTCGCTATGTCATCTTAAACTGGTCATGTGATTGATTTACTACGACTGTTTTGTTCTTCCTCAGCCAATCAGCAGCACTCGTGCGACTGTTTCGCAATAAGCTGATGACAGCGCCAACCGTCTGTGTGTGGAAACGCAGTAACATGTCCGCACCACGTTTTCGTGTCGGTAACAGTAACAGCGTTGTTCGATTACTGGTTACTGAAACGTTTACGCTGTTATTCCCATCACTGTAAGTTACTTGTGCTGAGACGTCTGACGATGCCGAGCACTCACATTGAAATCAAGCAACACATCCATCTGAGTCTGAATGACAGAAACGGTTTTAAGGAGTTTCTCTGTGTTCATGGTCCTCATGACTCCATCAGGCCTGTGAAAGCAAAGAGAAAGCATCATTATTTTAACGTATTTTAATTTTACTGTCACCCATGGTAATAATCGTTTCTTTGCTGTGGGTTAGAGCGCTGGATAATTAATGTTCATTTAAGTCTTTTTGTGTGGCTCGTCTGCCAAGTTGGCACTTTTGAAATGAACATCATTAGCCAGCAGATACGTCTCTACTATCTAAAGGATGTCAAGACTGCAAACGTCACAATAGAAATATTAATGAAGAATTAATGAAGTTATATGTAATTTAATTTAGAGTCCGACACTGAGACGTGCAGCTGTCCTACGGAGTGAAGTAAAATTATGACTACAGCTGCATTTGATGAAAACTAACCAGTAAAATTAGGCCCAATATGACAAATTATGAAATAAAATAAGAAAGATAATCAAATTCACAAAAAGATGCTAACGCTGCTATTTGGAAATATCTTGCCTTTAAAATGGTGAAGTGAAGCAAAACCAGGAACTCGGCTTTCCTCAAACAGAGCTGCAGAAGTTATATGTTGCTTTCTGCAACTTTAACAAAACTGTCACAAGGAAACAAAAGTAGTGCAACGATATTTTTAATATCACCCCGGAGTGTCACACACAATCACCTGAACGAGAAATTCAAGCTTTGGGGCTCAGGTGTAAGAAAGGACGAACACGAGTCAGTGAGAAACATGAACCTTACCCTCTTTTCACTTTAGTGAAGTCAAATGCGACTTGTCTGTAGGAGACAGCCTTCTCATTCAGGTAGCGGCTGTACCTCCTGATGAACGTTGACATATCATAGCCTACGTTAGAAACCAGAGAAGAGACGAGTGAGTATAGACGGCGTATCGCAGGGAAACGTGGCTGTCGTGGATGTTTGTGAGATACCTTGTAGGCCACTTCTGTCCAAAAAGTTGCTGAGGTTAAAAAGTGTGTTTCTTGAAGCCAGATATTGTATAAATCTCTGCAAAAAAACACCACATGAATGAACCATGAATGTCTGCAGCAGCGCTGCACGCCCACAGATGCTCAAAGCCTGTCACAGATTTAACTGTCTGTGAAGCTGGATTAACTATGAACTGTTTAAAGCTTTTATACCAGGGGCGTCCAACTGCAGGCCTCGAGGGCCGGCGTCCTGCAGGTTTTAGATATAACCGTGGGTCAACACGCCTGACTCACACGATTAGTTTGTTAGCAGGCCTCTGGAGGACTTCAGCACATGTTGAGGAGGTCATTTGAGTCAGCTGTGTTGGACCAAGGACACATCTAAAACCTGCAGGACACCGGCCCTCGAGGCCTGCAGTTGGACACCTGTGTTTAAGAACATGTTTAGCGCCATCTTGTACCAGTACAGAACATAACAGCACTGGGCTGATTGGTTGGGGCTCATATACTTAGATTAGTTTATGGTAGCTAACTAGTAACGGAACCAAAAAAAGGACACTAAAACTAAAAAGCGGTCTAATAGAGGTCTTGATGCTCGATCATCCAGGTAAGTAAATCCCCAAAGGTCGATTCTGTCCACGTGGACGTTTTAACTTGTGTGTCTGATCTTATTGTAAAGCACTTTGTGATTTTTATCTGTGAAATGTGCTATATAAATAAATTTTACTTACTTACTTAAACGTTTCATCATCATCCAGGTGACTTCTTCAGTCTCAGCTGACTGCACTGGTGCTGGTTTCAGTTATTGTGCAAATGTCCTGCTATAAGGTTGAAACCTGCAGTCAGCTGAGACTGAGGAAGTCACCTGGATGATGATGAAACGTTTCTCCCACTGAAACGTCCAGAAACATATTTATGTTTGCGCGTGATGCGCATGTAGGAACCCGTTTTTATTGCACAGATCGCATCTTGTGGACATCAGCTGTTTATGCCACTCAGTGCATCACAACTCAGAGGAAAGGTCAGAGTGTCTCACTGCAGCTTGGCGGTCCTCCTTTATTAATACAAACATTACACTTCCTGTTTCAGTGCAGCTAGCCAAACAACCAGAACCAGTTAGTGCTAAAGACAGTGGAAGCAGACGGTATGTTCTCAGTTTCTTCACATAAAGCTCATTGTTGCAGCGAGGAGCCTTGTTTTCCACTTAGTTACTGGTTACCTTACTAATTATTTAACATACCTAATGTTAGCCTATTAGCTGCCACTAACCAACCTGTTGACCTCATATTCTGTTTTGGCACAAGATGGCGCTAAACATGTCGTAAATACTTTAAACACCCATTTCTTAAACCAGTGTTCACAGACGGTGTTGAAGCTATGGCGGTTCAGGGCTCCGTGGTGTAAATGAGCCTTTGTAGTGTTTCATGTCCGCTTGCTGACCTCATTGCCATAGACCATCAGATGGTGTGTAGTGGTGAGAGACTTGAAGACAACCACCCAGCTGGTGCTGGCAGTCCGCTCAAACAGGGTATCAGCCAGCTGAGGGATGTTCACATTCATCTCGTTGGTGCACTGAATCAAGTCTGCAGGAGTGAAAAATGCAAAGTGGGAAAAGATGAGCTGAAGTCATACTGAGGCAATAATGACCTGCCTGAAACATCAGTCTGTTCTCTGGGAAGCAGGACAGCTGTGATGAGAGCTAAAATCATTTCATTCTCATCACGTTAAAAAGAAAACAAACATATTGAGGAATTAGAAGAAATCATCAAATCTTTAGAGAAGCCGACATGTCCCACCAGGAACAGGAAATACTGAACACAATTCAACTTTATTGTCATTGCACATGTTACAAGTACAAGGCAACGAAATGCAGTTGCTAAATACTGAAAAAGTTTGTAATGCAAAACTTGAATTAAAAGAAAAGTTTATATTTAAAAAAGAAAAAAAAAACAATTTCTAGTACAAAGACTTCACTTTCAAAATGTTCAACATGGTAATAAATCCGGATTCTAGCAAACCAGTTAAGAATAAAGAAACAACTGTGATGCGATTAAAGATTTATCAGGCAACACCGTCTAAGATCCTGAAAGAAGAAACATCACTTTCAGGGACTTTTACAAAACTTTATATTCACAACAGATAACTTCATCAAAAAATAAAGTTGATCAGTTTCTTGACAACATAACTTTTCCAAAACTACCAGACAGTCAGGCAATGGCACTGGACTCACTGCTGACAGCAGGTGAGCTGCAGGAAGCCCTGATAAGTTTGCCCAACAGTAAGGCTCCAGGTCCAGACGGCTTTCCAGCAGAATTCTGGACAATTCTGGCACCATTATTCCACAGAGTGCTGCAGAAATCAAGGAAAATGACAGACGTCCACCAAACATGAATCTCCTGCTAAAACCAGGCAGAGACCCTGTGTTTACTACCAGCTATCGTCCAATATCCCTCATTAATGTAGACCTTAAAATAATCTGCAAAGCTCTGAGATCAGAGAAGAGAACCCCCCTCATAACTCATCCTGACCAAACTGGCTTCACTAAAGGCAGCACTCATCAACAAATACACGTAGATGACTTAATTTGATAGACTGTTCTTGCTGAAAAAACACTGAAACCACAGTATTGTTTCTAGATGCAGAAAAAGCGTTTGACAGAGTTAACTGGAAACTTTGGTTTCGAACCTCTTTCATTAACTGGTTAAAAATATGATATAATTCCCCAACAGCTTGTGTCAAAACAAATGACCAAACATCCTCCAGCTTCTGTCTCCTGAGGGGCACCAGGCAGGGACGCCCAGCAGGCAGGGACGCCCAGCAGGCAGGGACGCCCAGCAGGCAGGGACGCCCACTCTCCCCGTCACTGTTTGCAGTTTTTATCCAACCACCTGCAGCAGCAGTTAGACAGGCTGCAGTGATCATCCCTCTTTATGCGGATGATGTGTTGCTTTTTCTCCAGCACTCACAAACCAATCTCTCTGAGGTAATCACACTAATAAACTCTTTAGCAAGAGTTTCAGATTATTCAATAAACTGGTTAAAATCTGCAGTTCTTCTGATTAACTGCTCCTTCCATAACCCTTCTTCTGCCCCACTGCAATCTGGAAATATTAAATATTTAGGTATGGCACATGGTAGATGGACTGGTTCTTATAGCGCTTTTCTACTCAATCTTGAGCACTTAAAGCGCTTTACACAACTTGTGCTTTCACCCACTCACTCCCATTCGCACAACCACATTTTCCTTGGTGCTTTCTACCTAACATTCACACACACTGACTCTTAAATGGAAGTTGCAGTAGTTTTTCTGAAAGATGACTTTTTATGACATTTTGATACTCCGATGAGGATGGAGTTTCTCTCCGATGGATGCATCGGAAAGCAACTTGGGGTTAGTATCTTGCCCAAGGATATATGGCATGCAGACTGGGGGAATCGAACCACCAACCTTCTGATCAGTACCTGCTTAGCTTCCGAGATCAGACGAGATCTCTCCTACGCTTGCAGATTTAACTAAATTAAACCACATCTTAGGGCTGGGCCATATCATACCGTCCACGGTAATACCGGTGTAACGTTGGGCAACGATAGGAAAAAGAAATATGGTGATAGAATATGGGTAAAACGCACATGCGCAGTGCCTTTGTTTTCATACGCACATGGAAGGAAAAAGCATGGCGGTGACGGAGAATGAGAAGGGCGAAAGTGGATCGTTGAATGAAACTGATGAACCTGAACTGGTTTGTAAAAATGCTGCAGCTTCACTGGTGTGGAACTGGTTTAGCTTTGGTCCGTCAGATACACAACAAAGCACTATTTTTGGTAGCGCATGCTAGCGGGCCGTCGTTATTACCGTGTTGTTTGGAAAATACGGCGCACTTAAAATCAATCCTTTGATTTGTCTGAAAGTCGACAGAGCCCCTTATAATCCCGTGTGCCTTATGTATGAACTCTGGTTGTGTTTACTGACCTCGAAACGATTTTATGTGCACGGCGCTCGAAAATCTGTCACATGTTTCAGTACGACTTTGCTGAGCTACGAAGCCGCACCGCTTGATGGATTGTGGGAGCGTTACGGCTATCGTAGGCGGAGCCTCGCGGAGTGATACGTACTGTGCTTCAACATAATGTTACCGTATTGTGTGTGTATAACCTCTTTTAAGTTTTGTGGATATTATACATGGTTGTGCTCAGGATATGTCGGCCAGTTTCCACTGGAAATGCCTTTTGGTTAAACTGTCAGTGAGGAGTTTGCATTTGCACTGTTACATTTTTCTATAACTTTAATGCACATAAAACAGCTGCTTGTTTAAGTGAAAATACATTGATGGTTTTTTTGCACTAATAAAGTTGAGGAGTTGTAAAGTATTTTGTCTCGTGTCAATTATATCGTCAGTTATGTCGTTATCACAAATTTTCAAATGTATATCGTGATAAATATTTTTGGTCGCATTTGTAGGCCGATTACGTCACAGCGGCACGACGAAGCCTGTCCAAATTCGAAGACTCCGACAAATGCATCCTTAATTTCCCCAGATTTGAAGGATGGGTCGGGTGTGTCCTTCGTGGCCCACCATATCCCAGAATTCATAGCGCGGCGCTGCAAATTCCAGTTTCCAGCAATGGCGGCGCTACTAAGTTTTAATGTTACTCTTATTAATCTTTCTGAGTCACAAAATAAACTTTTAAGATATTTTCAGGCGAGAATGTGGCTGTGTAAACTTCAAATATCTGCTCAGTTTATCAAGACACCACATATTTGCAAAAGTGCTGCTCGACAGCTAGCCGGGGGTTCAAGGGTGAGAACAGCAAACTCTCGGCACATCGTTTTAAACCCCCGCGATCTTTGGCTACTCGGGCTAAACATGATATATAAGTCACTTAGATAACTTAAAAATGTTATTGTTTGTCTTTTTCAGTGTTTTATTTGTGCCTGAGTGAATCAGTTTGGCTGAGATTAAAATTATTAGATTAGATAAAATAAAACTATTAATCCATCGGGTGGGTTCCTCCTTGGTTTTCACACAGCTGAATAAACGTCAAACAGAAAACTGATTAAACAGAAGTGTGAGATGGTCGAGAGTTTACTCCAGTGTCCAGTTCAACGTCCCCTCTAATGTTTCATGTGTCTGAGCGAGCACACAAACTCCCTGAGCGGACACTTGGACCACTGTGAGCAACAGCAGACGTGTGCACTGTGGTCACGCCAGCATCCAATCCATGCAAGTTACATGTTTATTAAAGTAATCAAATTACAGCATTTATGTTAGACTACTTTTAATTACCTGCTTTAGCCCACTTACAATGAAAATTTAAATAAATCTTGCTCATGACCTGCAGCATGTTAACACCATTGGAAGGAAAAATAACCTGAACTCCAATTTTGAAAAAAAAACTTCTTCTTTTTTATATATTTATAAAGCTCTGACTGTATTATGAGTCTGTGGGAGAGAGTCTGTAACTCTGTCTGCAAATACAGTAAATAATGACCAATGTTGGGCAATTAATTATATAGTTACTTCTTCAAAAAAGTAACTGAGTTTTGCAAACAAAGTTTTTTGCAGCTGTTTACCGTAATTGTCGGGCTATAAGCCGCTACTTTTTGCACAAGCTTTGAACCCTGCGGCTTTTAGTCAGGTGCGGCTAATGTATGTACAAAACAGGATTTTCCCCTGATTTTAGCTTGTGCGGCTAATATTCAGGTGCGCTTTGTAGTCCGGGAAATACGGTACCTAAAAATGCAGCCAAGGCGTTTTTTAAACAAACATTTCAAACTATTTACAGAACAATCAGCTGTTCTGCATCAAATCTGATGCCACACAAATTATTTGTGCCGCTCCAAAAAATAATTTCTGTCCACTATGAGATGAAGGAGAACAGCAGCCTGATACCTGCAGGCCTGAGAGCAGCAGATGTGTCACTGCTGTAACACCTGTAAACCATTGTTCTGACACACACAACACAACTATTGACTACACTACACACTAACTACACACTAACTACACAAGATTTGTGCTAAACGTCTCAAATCTCTCAAAACACGCCGTCACTCCTAAAACTTCCCCCTCCCTAAACAACTAAATGCCATGTTGCCATGTCATTTTTCCACCAATAGGAAAGGCTGGGGGAGGGGGGCTGTTTTGCTCACAGGCTTTCGAGCGTTTTCCTTATAAAACGCCGTTTTTACCGTTTCTTCCTGCAGTAAATATAAACAACGACAGTATTCAGGAAGAAAAACAAACATTGCAGATATTTTATCATAACTCTGGTTTTACGTGGCCGATCAACACGATTTAAAAACTGGTATAAAGTCCACACTTTGTCCGTCAGTTGTTCCGTCTGTCCTGCTCACATCTCCAATGGTTGTGCACGTTGTCATTAACGTGGCTTCACTCCACATCAGCCGCTTTGCTAAAACACCGGTGTCGCACATAAGGACGCTGTCATAGCCTGTCAACCACGTTGATTAGCTGCGTATATACGAATGTGAATCGCGTGATTGGCTGGACTTTGGGATAAGGCGGCATCGTTCTGATCCCATACGGGAGCAGCCAGTCACTGAGTAACATGCAGAACAGAATTGTTAAAGTTTTTGTTTTCATTTCAATTCAGGTTAGATTTTTTTTTTTTTGTGCGCAACGCAGATTTCCTGTGCGCAGAGACCAAGCCAGCAGTGCGCAGCTTAGACGGAACATTGGTCCTGTTATATTTTAGACAGCAAGGAGCAGCCGGCTGAGTTTATTAAACTCCACCGAGTCAATCTGCAAATTTTATTAAGTGTAATAAACAATCATCTTGTCTTAATTTTAGTTAGCACATACCTTAAACACTTCAAGCTGTAAGCTAATGATAGTTATATGAGAGCAGACACATGCTGGTGCAAGAAGCTGTACGTTTCCCATCCAATGGATGCATGGTCCATTGGACGGGAAACATACATGTAGCCTTGCAGACTAATCGCAAAAATCATCGGTGACTAGTTGACTATCAAAATAATCGTTTGTGGCAGCCCTAGTTTAAAATGTACTTTTTGATGCAGATCATTCTGCCATGATATATAGTAAAGATAATTGTTTAAAAAATAAAAAAGTTCCTTTCAGTAACTTAAAACATCAAACACCACCAACAGAACCCAGAAAGCAGCTTTCAGTAGGCTTATTGTGGAGGAATACTTGCTGTATTCCTCCACAATGCACAAGGTAAGCTGTGCTGAAAGTAATCTGCATTTACCAACTCTTGGTAAAGTTGTAAAGTCGGTAACTACGAAGCTGCTTCCAGGAATAAGAGCAGAGTCAGCTACACAGCATGTTGTACAGAGCTGTAAATGATTATGACTGTGGTTATCAAAGTCCAGCCTGTGTGTGTTCTGTATAACAGAACGAGCTCTGTGACTTTAGAGCCTTTCTGGATGTTGGTTGTTGACCCAAAGTCCCATCATGTATTTCAAAAGAATAACACAGATTTGAGCCTTTTAGCCTCACGTGGAACAGGCGGGTTAAACTTTCTAAAGCTACTCGGCGAGTTCTTTGCAGGTGGAGTTAAAGTGTGGGCAATAACATCCTGCTGGTAAATACAGTTGTATGAAGCGTACAGTACAGATCCCTGCTTACATCAAACACGGTGGGTTTACTTTTCTCGAAAGTTTCCTGAAACTCGTAAAAGCACCGTCTGGCCCTGTGATTATAGCGTTACAGTATGTGCAGGCCCCACAGACACAGCGCTCAAATCCAGTATTAACCGAAAAAATGGGAAGGAAATGTGCAACTTTTCTAAACAGGGAAACGAAACTTACAGTTCAAGTGCTTCTTCTTTGGCCCCATTATTTCATGAGTGGTTGCCTTGCAGACAGTTTTCGAAATCGCCGAGCCGGTGACGCTGTGCTGAGCGGCCGTGATCCTGTCAGTAATGCTCTGTCCGGACATTCTGTATCGGCTCCAACAAACTCTTCTTGCTGTTAAAAACGTCTCAGCAGACTGGCTTAGATTCTTCAAAGGTTCTGTTCCACCTGACAACACAGGAAACAACCAGACAGAGAAGAAGTGATGAGAAGACGGCAGCCGTTAAATTGATCTCATAAGCTAGCTAGCTATCCAACCGACTACAGATAAATTATTCACACAGCTTAAAAACACGAACTGAATGTGCAGCGACAAATAAAAGCCTGGCACTTACTAACGGTGTGATACGCACCCTGCCTTTTACTCGATGCGGTAGGTCTGTAGCCGTTTTTTCCTCTTCCTGTTCAAGTCAACTCACATGTCGTCGCCAGATGGACTAAATGAAAGTAGAAGTTACTTCCGGTTACATTTTCCACAATAAGTGTAGCCTAATTTTCAGGGGGAAAAAATAAAAGCACAACGATGAAATACCACTAACATTTTATGTGTTCAGTGTTTTTTGAATTTAGTCTTTACAAAGCGATCAACAGAACAGCTCTAAAAGAAATAAAGTAGTGCAAATGGACCGCCACCATCGGGCTTTCACAGATTCGGTCTCCAGTAATTTTTCCATTCAAGTGAAGCTATTATATGAAATCCAACACTTCAGTTGCCATTGAAATAAAATGTGCATCATTTATTTATTATTTATTTATTTATTTATTTATTTAGTTTCACACATGGTACACTAGTAATTCATTTCCTATTCACAACCTTCCTTTCAATTAAAGTAGCACTGGTTCCATGCATGAAAAGGAGCCAGAAGAATAAATTCTTATTGACACCTGCCCCCTATCTGTGATAAGACAAGTAGGCAACCAAAATTACACTCTGACAATAGTTTGCACATAACAAGAAAACAAACAGAACAATATACTCAACAATGAGCAATACCACTAAATATCAAACTATAGGATATTTTTTTCTACATTGATACACAGTGCCCTTTTAAACCATAAATAAAGATTCAGTTCAAACTTTTATTTTAGCGTAAAAATGTGGAGTGCCAACTGTGCCAAAATTAATCAACTAAATACGTCATATGTCATAAATAATTTTAAATAATTTATTAAATGTGTCAATAATGAATGAAAATAGGAAATAACCAAACAAATATATACACTTGATCACATTGTTTCTCCTGTATCCGTGGTTGGACTACTATGCGAATGCTCCTTTCCGTGTTCCCTTTTTCCAGGGAGGCAGAGGAGTGTGATTTCCCCTGTAGTTGGAGCACACCCTCCGGTCCCCCTTCTTAAAAACAGGAACCACCACCCCAGTCTGCCAGTCCAGAGCCACCGTCCCAGATCTCCATGCAATGTTGCAGAGGCATGTCAAACAAGACAGTCCTTCAATATCCAGAGTTTTTAGGAACTGAGGGCGAACCTCGTCAGTACCGGGGTCGGCCACCAAAGAATTGTTTAACTACCTCAGTGACCTCGCCCCCAGTGACGGGCAAGCCGTCCCCTTCATCCCTAGACTCTATTTCATCTATAGAAGGCGTGTCAGTCAGTGCCTGATTATATCCTCAACTGAAGTCAGCAGCACCGCACCTCTGCTATACACGGTGTGAGTGGAGCACACGTATCTTTCCATGACCTGGATACACTTACACAACACTGGCAATTAAAGTGGTTATTAACTCACTGTGTTAGTTAATATGTTAACCCCACATATGTTAACCCCCACTGGGGTTAGTACCATCAAACTAACCTACAAAGAACATTTCACTGGTCATATGACTTTTCTTCCACAGGAAATGATCCCTACCAGCACCAACCCTTCCAGAAATGTTTAATTGGTGATTAAAAATCTTTAAAGAACAAAAAATGTACAAGCAAATGCAGCACTGTTATAAAAAGGACACGATGTGAATGCTGCATTATTGTACGATCTACTGTACAATATAAAGCTCCTTGAGGTGACTGCTGTTGTGATTTGGCGCTGTATAAATAAAACTGAACTGAACTGAACTGAATTGCTGCAGAAATCTGTTAACCTGTTAACTTAGTGAGTGGTAAACACTTTAATTCCAGTGATCTCTTTTATCACTGAGTGCGCTTTCTGTGTTTATTTCTAAAGTGACTGCTGCACTTTGGAGTCTACAACTTTAAACTGGATCAATTTATCCTTTAAAGCAGGGGTGTCAAACTCAAATACACAGTGGGCCAAAATTCAAAACTGGATCAAAGTGGTGGGCTAACATTAATATTTATTGAAAAAAAATCTTCCTCCAAATATAATAAGGAATCTTTTCTTATGGACTCAAACAAGTTTTGCTGAAAAACTAAGTATGGAACAATCAAAGCTTAATACTAAACAATATATATAACTTATATAAACGTATATATAACTTAATATTGCACACATGCAAAATCAAACTTCCAATTAAATAACACATCAGTGGAATTCATTTCTTAAATAAAAATTGTATTTGCAGCCTTCTGAGTTAAATTTGATCATTTTATCATTTATCAGATTTTCATCATATTCTCCCACCTGTCCAGAAAGCTCCTGTTTTCTGCCTTTCTTTTTGACATTTTGGGATCGGTGGCATGGCAGTATTTGCATGGTTGCTATGACTATGGTCAACAGAGGAGAGGGTGCTAATAAGTCCTGTCATGACTGACGTGCCAAAACACCAACAGAGCATTCTGGGAATTGTAGTATTGGCAGTACATGCACTGTATAATACTGGCAGGCCAGCTCTATTGTTAATTTTGTATGGCTTCGCGGGCCAAATGTAATTAGTCTGCGGGCCAAATTTGGCTGTTTATCTATGTTCGCACTCAGGGAGTTCAACACATAGAGAGAACAGTACGTCACTGATCACGTGACTCTGTTCAGACGAACCAAGCTGTTTCTGAAGCCCCGTGAACATGTCAAACTCTTCCGGCCAATTGTGTCAAAAAAAAAAAAAACCTGGAATGGAGAATGGGCCTTAACCTTTTTTGAGGAGAAAGCATCAGGATATCTCAGTAGTAGTAGTCACACACTACTAAAATAAACCAGTGGCCTGCTCTGCTCTTCTCCAACAGGCCTACAACAGGGCAAATCAACTCAAATTTAAAGTGGTGAGTCAGAAAACAATTATTGAAGCAAAGGTCCGGATGATCATAATATCTAATTATTTAGTGTTATTTATCTATGATATAAATAGACACACACACTTGACTTCAGAAAAATGAAATAAAGAAAATCCTGCATTTCCTCTTTTCTGTTTCACATCCTCGCTGGACAGTCCCAGTCAATTTTACAGATACTAAATCTCTACACGGCTTCATAGCTGTGAACAGTTTCAGAGGCTCCCTTTCTTCCCCTCTTTAATTATGGAGTGAAATTTGCAGCAAAAGTGTTGCAAATGCATATTTATGATATGTTTGACAGGCGTGAACTAAGATTTACAAAAGTGCACAATCATTGTGTAACTTTAGACTCACAGGTGCTTTCTTCAATCCACACATGAATAAGAAGCATTGAGCACATTATTTGTAAAATGAATAAATACTACATTTATAAAGTTCAGCTTCATGAATCATTTTCTTTTAAAAAAAACATTTCTGTGCATATACGGATCCATTTTATTTGAAATAAACAAACGACTTTTTTTAGATGCCGGTATACAGTGGACGGCCAGATGTCCCACTTTTACACGGGGACTTGAACATAGCTTATATTTGTGATCTGTGTGAAGCGGGCAGCATTAAAGCCTTAAAACCCCAGGTGGGCATGGGATGTGATTGGTACGTATCAGGTGCACATGCATTTAAGGTTTTGTGAGCAAGCGAGAGATGTTACGTGTAGTTTCAGGTATTTGTGTGCACAGGAAGTTTTTTGAAAGAGAAAATGAACAGACTCGTGAAGCTGAACTTATAAATCGTGCATAAATTATCAGCATTTATTCAGGCTTGTACACTTTCGGGGTGGCTGTAGCTCAGGTGGTAGAGCAGGTCAGCTGCTGGTTGGTGGTTCGATCCTTGGCTTCCCCAGTCTGCATGCCAAATGTCCTTGGGCAAGATATTAACCCCATGAGTATGAATGTAGATTCGTTTACACTTGTGTTTAGAAGTGCTTGTATGTGGGTGAATGAGGCATGTTGTATACAGTGCTTTGAGTACTCCGGGAGAGCAGAAAAGCGCTATATAAGAATCAGATCATTTACATTTGTAAAATACTTGTGCTTCGTATTTGTGTGTGGATTGAAGCTCGTGAGTCCTCAAAAGTTACACACAAATCCATTTTTGCCCTTCTTTTTTTAAATACTTCACTATTTTCCTTTTTCTTTCTGCCGTTTTGTGTTGTTTCACTTTGAATTTGTTTAAAAGGAAAAAGCTGAAAATTTAAATAGTTAAAAGTTGAAATGTAAATAGTTGGTTTTTGTATTATATAATTTATTTATTACATTTTATGTGGAGTGAATAAATAAAAGTATATTTACAGTGGCCCCTACAGACAAAGCACGTACAAAACACAATGGAAGTGCTCCAGGATGCTAGGGGGCAGTGTCGAGCTTTTGTTACCTAGTGGCTACACAATCCAGGAAGTACCAACGACCAGATTTGGTTTGTGGTAGTAACAGGTAAATGAACATTTTTTTTAATTATTTATATTGACATATATATATAGGGCTGTTCGATATAACGATATATATCAGATGACAATATAAAAATGTCTGTCGTTTGTTTCGTGGTGTCACAAAATAAACTGTTTATGGCAATATTTTTTCATGGTTTTGATGGTCACTGTAGTGGCTTTTTCTAAATTCTTAAAGTTCTCTCTTTGTCTTATATTTAATATAACCACACTACAGACAGACAAGCGCCTGTTTTTATGTGTTGTCGTTAGCAACGACGACGGTAACACCGTCGCCTGTTCGCTTGTTTATTTTCCACATAGACCTTTCACAATAAAGCTCAAGATCCTGTTCAAAATAAACTGAATCATGTGAAAGAGTATGCAGAGTGCTTGCGGATGAGAAGTAAAAAAGAGCCGTCAGGTGCTAAAAAATAAACCTTAGACTCAAACGTTAGAACAGCACGCTGTATAATAAATACAAAGAAAATGGCGGCCGTTACAACTCATGTCTAAAAATGTATAGTTTCATGCATCGGTTAAAACATTCAACTCCCGGTACATGACGCTCAGCTGGAAACACTTCACGCAAGTCGAGCTGCACCAGATTCATAGAATTTTCAGAAAATGTTAAATTTTTGTGATTTATATCGTTATCGGAACGATAGATCGGGATATGAGATTTTGGTCATATCGCACAGCCCTATATGAGTGCTTGTGTATAAATACACAAACAATACACACATGCTTTCAATTGTGTAATTTAAGTGATCTAGGTAGCACTGTTTTGGAAGTTCAGTTAACGCTAGAAATGGGTTTTGGAGTTTGTAAGTGCTTTGTCTCTAGGGGCCACCGCATATATTTATATATAAACATATATTTATTAGGGGTGCAACAATACTCGTATCGATATTGAACCGTTCGATACAGTGCTTTCGGTTCGGTACGCATATGTATGAACAATACAAAAATTAATTTATTTTATCAACTTTCCTTCTGACGATGCTGTCTGTGTTGAGCGCTCAGTGGATCTGCGCTCGACAGTGCAGCCTAGATCCACTGAGTGCAGCGCAAGCTAGCGAGACAGAAGCTAAGCTCGTTGCAACATGGCAAACTGAACCTCCCCCACCCTCATTCAGATCTGGCCTTTGGAACTATTTTGGTTTTCATGTGACGTATGACCCTGAAGGTAAGCGAGTCATGGACTAAAGTAAAACAGTATGTTGGATGTGCCACGCAATGCTCAATTACATGGGTGGGAACTAGTGTGTTAGCGCAGTTAGCTCGTTAACGTGTTGGCCGTCCAGCCCCACGCACGGGGCGATCGGCGGTAGCTCGTTAACGGAGATTTGCCGTGTTGTGGCGTTAACGTCATTTCAAGGAGATTTACGCTGACAGCACTAGTGGGAACAAAATGAATATGACTGCACATTTACTCCGACATCATCCTAGTGCAAAGACAAGTGGAAGCAGACAAAAACAACAAGCAGCATGCTACAAACTTTACCCGAGTCATTTAGACAGCCGTTAGCACAGGATTCTCCTTATGGGGACCTGATATGTTTAATATGCTGCTGAGAATATAGCCCAGAAGAAGCGTATAGTATAGCTTTTATTTTGGAAAGAGACATTTCTCTGTAACAAACTCTTTTCCAAAGATGAGTGATTCCTCAATCAGATACAGGGCTCGCAATATCGCTAGCCCGACGTCCTGGGGCTAGCGATTTTTCCAGTCGGGCTACCAAAATCTATCTCTGCCCTGCCCGTCGGGCTATTGTAGGAAGGAAAAATATATGTCAATGCTTTTGCATTCTTTCGGAAATGTAGCTGGGTAATTATGTCATTGGCATCGGTGAGCCACTGTCAATATGTGACATATTGAAATCGTGTTTGAATTTGCGCTTGTTTTTTGCTTTCACTTTGCAATCGCGCAAACTGTGTATAGAGAGCGACAGCACTGATCTGTGAGTGATGATAATTTGTGCACCAATTCCTCTGACATCGTCTTATTAATCGTTAGCTTACTATGCAAACATGACAAGTGAAATCTCCCGCAGCTTAAACATGTGAGAGGTTGATCGCAGAGAATCGCTGAGCTTATGTGAGTGTGTGTGTAAAAGCAGCAGGATATATATTTTAGTTCTGCTGAGCCAAATAAGACAGGTCAGGGTGAAGAAGTGACAGCCAAAGAAAAGCTTACCACAAAACGGAAAAGTTATGACAAATCAGACTATAAGGCAAAAAGAAAGTGCAGCTTTATGGTTTCATGGACAAAAGAATTTCTGTGGCTGCAATATGACGAGCTAAATAACCAGGGCTGCACATAAGTGGTCCGCAGGTGCGCATTCGCTGTCAAAATAAAAAACGCACACAAGATAAGAAGTTGCAACGGGTGTTTGCGTACATAAGATTTTCAGGAGGAGGACAGACATTTGTTTAGAACTCTTAAAGATGTCGAAGAAGCTCCTTTAAGCAATTACTTTGGTGTTCCTCCACCGCCAAACAAATGTCAGAAGGAGTCCGAACCACAAAAGAAGCATGTATTCTCGGAAAAGTAGTTGCAGGAGGTGAGCTGGCTTCAAACAAATGATGAACGCACAGAGATGTGGTGCGGAATGTGCCGTGAAAATTTAATAAATGACAAATTAAAAAGGCATGAACATTTTTTTTGTATCGAAAAAAATATCGAACCGTGACACCAAAGTATCGAACCGAACCGTGGATTTTGTGTATCGTTGCACCCCTAATATATATAATAAATAAAACCACGTTTTTTTTACATTAGTAATTCCTTTTGTGCATAATTTTATATTGTTGTTAATAATAAATTAATTAAAGCAACAAAACAACCTGAAGAGTCGATTGGGAGCCGAAAGAGCCGACTCTTTTTAGTGAGTCGAGCCGAAAGAGCCGGTTCTCTAAAAAAGACCCGGAATTCCCATCACTACCACACAGCATGACTGAGAGAAACACGGGGCTAAAATACGCGGAGGGATAACAAGGGAATGGGACACACAGGAGGAGAGCACAGCTGGGAGTAATCAAACACAACAAGAGCAGGGGAAGCCAAACTAGGCACACTGACGAAGGCTGTGCAAATTCAAAGAGTCCTCCAAATGTGGCGACAAATGCCTTCTTGTTTTCCTTGAATTCGAAGGATGGCTCGGGTATCCTTCGGGTCCTACCATATCCCAGGATTCATTGCGGGCCATACAGGAGTTTTTCTGATAACGATGGCGGTCAGAACGGGAGTTAATGCGGGAGAGGAAACGCTTTCAAATGTAAGTGTATGAAAATCTGCTGGTACAAAAGTTACATTTTTATAGCGGTTGTGTTGTTAGACTTTGGCATCTGCATAGACATGTTTTTGTTTTTTAAATTAAAATAATCGTAAACTAGCTTGTACGGTGGGTCCCGCGGTTTTTACATACGGCTAATTTCGATTTTTGTGATATGTTTTAGGGACCAAAGATCAAACGGCTGAATTGATAAAAATAAGAGGAGAAAACGATCCCCTCTTCACTGGGGTGCAGGAATAAATCAGTTTACACATCACACGAGGCCGGTTTTATTAACCCTCATGCTGTACAGAACCTCTGATGTTCCTCTGATGTTCCTCTGATGTTCTCCTGTGAAAACTTTTGGATTTAGAGATTAATATAGTTGCCATGGTTTCCTCTCTTCTCTTATGTGTTGTGTGTGATCAGGACAATTCTGGGGAAGTTGGGCCTGCGGGGGAAAGTCACCCACCTCGCAGGCCAGAAAGAAATGGGACAACTTAAAAATAAATAAATACAAAGTACGTATGTGTGTTATCAAGAAGATAATTATTAAGAACACAAGTTAAGAAATGTACAAATACTAAGAGCTGTTGTGGTGTTTTTATTTGTCTACTGTCATTTTTGATTTCCTCTGCCTTTAGGAAGTATCCAGGCTCAGGAGAGGGGGTCAGTGGGAAGCCCACTGCTGTGCTTGGCCCTGGTTTGCCCTCACGGATGAGGTGAGAGGACAGATGCCTTCCATTAGGCCTCCTGTCCTAGTGTCCTCTCTCCCTGAGGACACTCCAGGGCCAAGCACAGCAGTGGGTGAGCAAAACGACAGCAAGGAGGAAGTGATGTGGAAACTTATTTCAACTTCTTAGAGACCTGAGTGTGTTTAAATGTTTACCTTAAAACTTAATCTATAATAAAGTGACACTCCATCTTTGTTCATTACAAAAATAGTGAATATTACATTACCAAAAACACATTTCAAAAAATCATCACCCCATTTTATACTAAATTTCATAATCAACAGGACCCAAGATCTACATCACTGGGGACGGCTACATCCGCCGTGGGGAAGCACGAGCGAAGGACACCATTGGGACCAACCTCGGTCTGGATGCACCGCTCCGGTGGTTCGGCTGGGGTGGGATGGTTTGGAAAAGCCTGATCCCTTTTCTCTCTCTCAATGCCGTCAAGGAAGAGTCGTACCATATGTCCTGGTGATCCCGGAATAATATCCGGAGTTGTCATCGACTCATGCCACCTCACGACACAACTACAGTAAGTATTGAACTTTGAGTTCTTACTGCTCTTTGTTAATGTTATGGACAATATAGGGCCATAAACAAGATCTGCCAAAAACTGATAGAAACCATTTTCTGAATAACTTCATCTCTTCTTCTTCTTCTATTTCTGCTGTTCACAAATAAGGACTCACAGGCTGCACAATCCTCGGCTGCTCCTCAGGAAAATATCTGTAACGTTGCTGTTTCACTTCAGCCGCATGAATCGTGTCTCACATAATCTTCCTATGAACATCTTCCCTGTTTTCTAGTGTATTGTGTACTGTAACTTATTTTCAAAAGGGATTATTTGCTACAAAAACAGTGACTGGGTTCTATCAGAGTGAGTTGGACAGACGTGCATGAGCTGTAATATTTGTATGTATTTGATGAAGGCTCATAAGTGTCAAGTTAATTTTGTAGACAGAGTTTGTACTTTCAGAGAAATATTGTAATGATTTCGGGCGTGTAAATTTCAAGCAGGAACCTCAGAAACACACTTGGTGTTTAAGAGGTTAACGATGTTTGTGCCATCTCAAAATGCAAAGAGACTCCATGACAGCAGCAGGTGTTACTGTATTATATCAGAACTGGATCCAGCAGAAATGTATTAACCTGTTAATGTGTTTGATGAAGAGATGCCTTATTTCCACCACCGTTGCATATCCGGGTTTTAAAACGATGCGACCAGGTCGGGGTGATCACCTGGGACTTGAAAGAGGGAGTGGCTAAACCACACATTACAAAGTGTAATAAGGTGGCAGCCATCACCGATGGGGAGATTGTAGTGAAGCGTGTTTGAGGAGTTCTCCAAAGTCCACGAGGGGGGGCCTCATATATAATAAGGGGGCATGAACTGAGAGGCACAGCTCCCCCTTAGGTCATAAACATCACTGCATGGACTCAGTTTTTCAGGGCACCTGCCCTTCCACTGGCAGAAGGTCTTACTGCGAAAGCGGAGGATCTTCTGCATCCTCCTGGCCTGTAACGACGCCAAAGATGAGCTCAACCAAGGGGGGGTCGTGGAGGTCAGTATCTGTGGTCCCATCAGAACTGATATTTAGCTTTTCAAAGAAACCGTTATTGTTTTTATGCATTTACCAGTCAAAATTGTTGTCAGTCAAACACTAAATTGTGGGAACATGAACAACCACTATTATTTTATCATTTGTGTTTCTGGTATTCATACAGTCCATTTCCATCATGCCTACATACATTTGTATTGTATGGGCTAGATTACACTCAACAGTCTTTATGTGCTCGCTAACAATGATGGAAGGATTAGATTATATCGTTTTAAATGCACAGACAAACGGCTTTAGTGAGTGTGATGTATACAATGAAAACAAAAGGAGGAACAATGGAAGTAGTCGACATATAATGTAGTGAAAGCTGTCGCTGAAGCATGGGTTTAAAGGAAAATACTCAAACGTGTTGTGTGTCCAAGGTGTTTGTAGACTCGTCAAGAAACAAACGCCTGTCACGGATCTATACACTCACTATAACTGACGTTAATTTTAATGGACTTTTCTGTGTTTGGCAGTGAGGAAGGTTGTCAGGGAAACAACACGTTCCTATAAAAACTCTCCAGCTGAAGCAGGTAATGCTGCACCTGAAGTGTGATACTGACAGCTGAAAGTCATCTGGTACATTTGGCGGTAGGTGAGCAGATTGTGTGTGCCTGTGGGCTTTGTGTGTGCCTGTGGGCTTTGTGTGTGCCTGTGGGCTTTGTGTGTGCCTGTGGGCTTTGTGTGTGCCTGTGGGCTTTGTGTGTGCCTGTGGGCTTTGTGTGCGCCTGTGGGCTTTGTGTTCCTGTGGGCTTTGTGTGCCTGTGGGCTTTGTGTGTGCCTGTGGGCTTTGTGTGTGCCTGTGGGCTTTGTGTGCGCCTGTGGGCTTTGTGTGCGCCTGTGGGCTTTGTGTGCGCCTGTGGGCTTTGTGTGTTAGTTAATGAATAAATCTTTCATTCTGTCATGTTTGTGATTCCAGGATGGTTGAACCATGACAGTCTCCCTGTGGAGGGAGGCAGCCATTCACCACTTTGTGACCACATAAAGGTCTCCCATGTGAAGCTGAACCAGTGTGCTTATGGCCCACAGCTGCACACCGCTGCACACCGCATCATTCACGAAGACTGCGGTATGAAGAAGCCATATGTTCGTACCAACATGTAACAGCAATGTCACATTAACAAAATATTTAGAATGATGGGTTTTGAAATGTAAACAGATGCACTGTGTTGGTCAAAATATGACATCATACTATCAGAAATGATTTCATCATCTGTTGTTTTTAATGTTTATTCAACTGTATTCTAAGCTGCCTGTTGTGTCCCATGACCTCATACTGTTTGTTTTTTATTTTTTTATTTTATCTTGTTGCATAAAAATGTTCCTAAACAAATAAAAAGTGTCAAAAAAAAGAAAGAAAAACAAAGTATGTACAGCAGTATTCAAATCTGAATTTTTAACCAGACGTTATTGAACGTATTCATATAAACCTGCACTGTTGCTGCGTTTGTCAGCTGCCACCTTTCCTCTGCCTTTACGATTGCTAGTATCCAGCGTCAGGCGTGGGAGTGAGTGGGAAGCCCACTGCTGCTACATGGCCCTGGTTTCCCTCATGGATGAGGTGTTAGGACGGAGGTCTTCTACCACTCGTCCAGGAGGATGAGGACCAGCTGCAACCAAGAAAGAAAAGAAAGATTGGATATGAGAATGTGAAGGGAAATGGAGGAAAGAGCAGAGAAGGCTGTTTGGTTTACTTGAAAAACTTGCCTAATTTTTTTTGTTAAAGTTCTGTAAATAAAAATCGTTGTAAATATTTCAACTTTATTTGCATTTTTTCAAACTGTGCTAGAGATGGGCTGATCCGATATTATGTATCTGTCCCCCAGAGCTCGTCAGAAGGCAACACACACGTTGAGCATAACGTGGACCAATCTTGGTCCGCACACGTTGGTTAAAACAGACTTTTTTCTATGCTAAGTATAAGTACCTAATATCGATAGCTTGCTGTAGGGTTTAAGGCTTAAGCTAAGAAATCTGTACAACTGTGTCCATTGAAAAGCTGTTGATTAGGGTCTGTTTAAAAAAAAAAAAAAAGGAAAAAAAGCATTGGTGTTGTGTGTTTGCACCACCAGACTTATGAAATGGACAAATTCAACCACATAAAAGCTTCTTAGCATTGTTGGGGTTTTGGCTAGGTGAGTATGACTACAACTCCCAGAATGCACCGGACAAGGGAGTGGGCATGGCTCTCTGCCCTGGCCGCTGACATGTTCGCAGCACTGGCAGTCCAGTTACATTTGTAAGAGAAGCTGCAGGTGATATAACAGGTTTTCAGCTCATCGGTTTCATGTTGCCGGGAAACAAACAGAATAAGGAGCACATGACCGCTGCTTCCCAATAATTTATCTGATGCTGACGTCTGTGCCCATCATGCAATCACAGAACGTCTACAAAACAGGAGACATGCATCTGAGAACACAAAACCATTGTTGCAGTTTGTAAAATCAGCAGAGTCCAGACACGGACCGTTTTCCACCTTTTGCAATACTGACTTCCTCAGGATCTATCAAGTTTGTTTTGGGGTTTTTCTTTTTTACAGCTATACTTCCTCAGGATCGTTCGGATAGAGGATGGAAGGATAAGGTTGAGATTCAGGCAGCTAAGCATCCCTAAAATCGGAAATGGTAATAAATGTGCGTTAACAGCAGTAGAGTTAGCAAATAAAAGAATAAAAATAATTAAATACAAATAATATTTTTTGAGGAATTTCCCGTTACTGACTCCAATTTCACTCCAGCTGCAGTGCTGTGAAAGTATCTGTGAGAATGGAAAGAACCTATCCAAACTTACCTGTGGGGACAAAAGTAATTGCCCTGCTATCATCATTATTATTATTATTCTTACTATTATGCTGATGCAGGAACATCACCAACACAGGGACACCGTCGCTCATCATGAGAATCGGAGCCGTGGCCTCAACATAAGGTTAAAAATACCTCTGTCACCACAGCCATAAACACACGGTGCAGCCTGACAGATTAAGCTGGTGAGCTGCTGATATTTGGATCTGAACTATTTTACCTGCTTGGTATTTTTTCTTATTTGCATTTAGTGTGACCTGGTGTTGTGCTGCTGGAGTCGTAGTTTCCCTGAGGGGAAACTTGTCCACGTCTGCTTCAGACAAAAATGAATGTTTCACTGGTCCCAGTGAGCACAAAAATTGAGGCAATTTGTGTTTGTTCAGTCTTTTCTTTGTTGTAACTATGCTTCTTGGCTATAAAGGTCTTACTGCTGGAAAGCCCGTTTATTTCCCCTTCAATGGTGTCACGTTTGTAAGGAAAATGTGGGTTGAGCAGCAGAGTTGAGTATGTGGGCTGTGGCCATGAAAAACTCGTCGAATGTTCTCTGCCAATGCCGGACAGCTTATTCTGCTACTGACACTTGTTGGGTGTCATTTACTGAATTCTGAAGATTATATGCAATTAAACGGTTTATTCTTTTAACAAATAGGGGCCTCAGTAACACGTGGAAGGACCATACACAGCCACAACAGCCTGGCAACTCCTGGTCACGTACTGCGACTCAGCCAGTGTGTGACCAAGGTGGTGTTGGGTTTTAGTTCATTCCCAAAAGAAAAATTAAAAGATATTCTGTAGAAAACATCCTAAACTGTTGTTTCCATAATGTGTCTAAAATCATGTATCACCCCATGTGTTTGCCTGTGTTCTGTGATCGCTACATGGCCTACTTCATTTTAACTGGTGTCCAGGTTGCGTGATGTCGAATTGTCCACAAAGACCTTCAGGTTAGAGTTGGCGAGCGGTGCGTCCTGTAGGTCAGGTCTGGGTGAACAGGCTGCTATAAAATCATGTGGTTAACCATCTGCTGCTGTGGGTTTAACACAGTCTACACAGACTCTACTAAAAAGTCAACCTGTTGTCCTAATGTGGCAGGTCTATGTCAGCAGTGGATGAACTCAGCATTTGGTAGCAAGTGTTTTTGTAAAGTTTTTGTTTCATTTTTAACAGTGATGAGCGGTATGGCCATGTTTATGAGTGTTAGCTGCTTTCATTGCATGTGTGTGTGTTACTAGGTGGGTTAATGCATTCTCTGTCTGTCTGCTGTCTGCCTCTCCTGCAGTGCTGCAGCAGTTCATGGTTGTGAGATGTACATTGTCAGCAGTAGGCCTACTCAGTATTTTATATGGCCCCACCTGTTTGTATGCATGGCTGACAGTGCCAGGGCTCCTAAAAAGACGATGGTTGGATGTCCTGGAGGATCTCCTGGCAGACCTGGACCGGGGCATGCAACACTCCATGCCAGCTGGTGGAGGTAATGCAACATTTCATTATTTTCCAACCGCGAATAAAAGCTGGCAAGAAGAAGGAAGCCCGTAGCCAGACATATATTAATCAGTATTACAGTTATGTCAAAATCTACACAGATGCATCAAAGAATACAGCCAACCAAAGCGGGATAGCATTTACTGTTCCTGAATTTAATATCAAAGTAAGGAAAAGGACCAGTGATGGTTTATCAGTATACACTGATAAACCAGTATACACTGGTTTATCAGTGTATACTGGCGAAGGTTTTACAAAATCCAAAGGAAAACAGGAGAAATGAGAAGCACAGGAAGGAACAGGAGAGAGGCGAAGGTTATATCTCAACTTAGATTTGGACACATTGGTCTGAATAACACGTTGCTTTTAATAGAGAAATTCCGTACAGGGAGTGTGACTGCAGTAGAGAACAGGAAACAATAGAACATGTTTTAATGCATTGTCAGAAATATGATGCTGAAAGAAGACAGCTGATCAAAAAGCTTGAAAGTCAAACTGGTTGATTTATTTCGTAAGAATTCGAGTAGTGAAAGTTATAAGGTGATATTTTGGTTTTTAAGTCAGACTCATTTGTTCGGGAGGATTTGATTTTTTTATTTATTTCAGTCCACACTCCTCACCAGTTGGTGGCGGTAATGCACCATTTTGCTGTTTGCCAACCGCCAATAAACAATATAAAGAAGAAGACTCCTGCGGTTTCTCTTCAGGCAGTTGTGTGGTCAACTGCAGTCGAGGGTCCTTCTATTGGAGGTGACATTTAGCAGAGACGGGGAATAGTTAACATCACAAACGCCTCAAAATGGCACAGGCAGTGCAGAAGTTGGTTGCTAAAGTACCCACCCTGGTTAACGGTAAGCTAGTCTGTTATTTGGACGGGTCCATTAGTGGAGGCTGGGGTAGGCAGTTTTCTCCTCGGTGAGAAGACTTCAGTAGGCCGACGCTGTCAGCGGCACTGTGACCCGGGCGTCAGTTGAATGAAGCAGGTGTAACGTTAATTGACGCTTTCAGACGTAGAAGGCCTTTGACGTTGATATGCTGTGTTTTTGTTGTTTTGACATGTGTTGTGGATAAGCAGGTACATCGGTTTATTTGGTTTGCTCTCAGCAAACACAATCCGCGTAGCTGATGGCTAACGCTACCTGCTAACATCTCAGAAGCTCTGCAGCTAGGATGGCGAATCGATAGCAGCATTTAATGTTCTCTCTCTCTCTCTCTCTCTCTTTCAGCCGCTGTCACCTACTCCAAACCTCGCCTGGCAAACTTTTGGTACTATGCGCGTGTTGAGCTTGTCCCACCTGCCCCCGCTGAAATCCCTAAAGCCATCGAGGGGGCCACAAACATCATCAAGGGGTTCCAGACGGGACGTCTCGGTCAAACCACAGTGAAGGTACTCGTATTAATCTAAGACACAGGTCATTGTTGTTTATGTAAAAACAACAACAAAAAACACGTCCACGTCTTTTTTAAATTAAACCTGCGGCCGTGGTCGTGCATCTTAACCACAGCAGATGTCACATTATTAATTCCAACCAAAGCCTCTTGTGCTGACTTTACATCGTCTGTCATCTCCTGGATTCATTAACAAAGCAGTAGCTGTAGGACATCATGAAATAAGGACACATTTCTAGCTTCTGATAGTAAAGAAAACCTCTTTCAGACTGTGGGCAAATTGTTGTTGTCTTAAGAAAATATTCAGGATTATTATAAAAGCTGTGGTTGTACACACAGTAATGCACTGAATTTAGTGTGCGTGTGTACATGGATGAGGACAAACTTGAAAGTTTTTAACACAGCCTTTAGTGGTTTGTTGTTGTGTTTTATCTCTCACACGTCTCCTGAGCAAATCCAGCCAATTCTTCTTTGGCAAATCTCTCAAGCTTCTCCAGATGTAATGGATTTCAGTTCAGCCCCCAGATTTTCAGTAGCATTCATGTTAGGCCAGTCAGTAATGTTCACTTTGGTCTTCAGGGGAAAATCCTTCACCAGGAGCAACGTGTGTTTTGGGTCGTAGTCCTGTTGGAAGCAGCAGCAGAGACGTAAAGTTTTGCTGCTGACTACTTTTCTTTCAAAATCTTAACATATCCGTCTTTCTTCATGATTCCCTCCACAATGATAAGATTTCCATCCCCACAGCATAATACTCCCACCAACATGCTTCACTGTGGGGACGGTGTTCTTGGGTTGTACACCTCTGCTGTCTTTCCCCAAACATCAGCAGCTTGTCAGTAACCATAGTATCGTCTCATCTGACCAAAAGACATGGTACAGTATGCATCATCTTCTCCAGGTTGTCTTTAGTATTCTTCAGTCTGGCTTGAAGTGTCTCTTCTGCAGAAGTGGCGTTTTGGTGTGCAGCCTCAAAGTGCGCTCCCGTGCAGGCTTTCAGTGATTGCACTACAATTCCAGACTTGGCTACATCATTAACTTACAGTGGGGCAAAAAAGTATTTAGTCAGCCACCGATTGTGCAAGTTCCCCCACCTAAAATGATGACAGAGGTCAGTAATTTGCACCAGAGGTACACTTCAACTGTGAGAGACAGAATGTGAAAAAAAAATCCATGAATCCACATGGTAGGATTTGTAAAGAATTTATTGGTAAATCAGGGTGGAAAATAAGTATTTGGTCACCTCAAACAAGGAAAATCTCTGGCTCTCACAGACCTGTAACGTCTTCTGTAAGAAGCTTTTCTGTCCCCCACTCGTTACCTGTATGAATGGCACCTGTTTGAACTCATCATCTGTATAAAAGACACCTGTCCACAGCCTCAAACAGTCAGACTCCAAACTCCGCCATGGCCAAGACCAAAGAGCTTTCGAAGGACACCAGGAAAAGTATTGTAGACCTGCACCAGACTGGGAAGAGTGAATCTACAATAGGCAAGCAGCTTGGTGTGAAAAAATCAACTGTGGGAGCAATCATCAGAAAATGGAAGACATACAAGACCACTGATAATCTCCCACGATCTGGGGCTCCACGCAAGATCTCATCCCGTGGGGTCAAAATGATCATGAGAACGGTGAGCAAAGATCCCAGAACCACACGGGGGGACCTGGTGAATGACCTGCAGAGAGCTGGGACCAAAGTAACAAAGGTCACCATCAGTAACACACTACAACGGCAGGGAATCAAATCCCGCAGTGCCAGACGTGTTCCGCTGCTGAAGCCAGTGCATGTCCAGGCCCGTCTGAAGTTTGCCAGAGAGCACATGGATGATACAGCAGAGGATTGGGAGAATGTCATGTGGTCAGATGAAACCAAAGTAGAACTTTTTGGTATAAACTCAACTCGTCGTGTTTGGAGGAAGAAGAATACTGAGTTGCATCCCAAGAACACCATACCTACTGTGAAGCATGGGGGTGGAAACATCATGCTATGGGGCTGTTTTTCTGCCAAGGGGACAGGACGACTGATCCGTGTTAAGGACAGAATGAATGGGGCCATGTATCGTGAGATTTTGAGCCAAAACCTCCTTCCATCAGTGAGAACTTTGAAGATGAAACGAGGCTGGGTCTTCCAACATGACAATGATCCAAAACACACCGCCCGGGCAACAAAGGAGTGGCTCCGTAAGAAGCATTTGAAAGTCCTGGAGTGGCCTAGCCAGTCTCCAGACCTCAACCCCATAGAAAATCTGTGGCGGGAGTTGAAAGTCCGTGTTGCTCGGCGACAGCCCCAAAACATCACTGCTCTCGAGAAGATCTGCATGGAGGAATGGGCCAAAATACCAGCTACTGTGTGTGCAAACCTGGTAAAGACCTATAGTAAACGTTTGACCTCTGTTATTGCCAACAAAGGTTATGTTACAAAGTATTGAGTTGTATTTTTGTTATTGACCAAATACTTATTTTCCACCCTGATTTACCAATAAATTCTTTACAAATCCTACCATGTGGATTCATGGATTTTTTTTTTTTCACATTCTGTCTCTCACAGTTGAAGTGTACCTCTGGTGCAAATTACTGACCTCTGTCATCATTTTAGGTGGGGGAACTTGCACAATCGGTGGCTGACTAAATACTTTTTTGCCCCACTGTATGTCCTGGCAGTCGTTCTGTGGTCTTGAGACTCTTCTTACTAATTTTCCTTTCAGAGTCCTGGAAATCTTTTGCTTCCTACCTGTGACAGGCTTTTGAACTTGTTGATAATACTTCTCAGTTGCTCTGTAATGCTGTGAGAACTTGGCATGTGTTGATTTTAAAGCTGAGCGTTACAGAGTTCATTCATTGCACAGCAGTAGTTTGTGCTATGGCTAAATGAAAAGTTCCCTTTTTCAGGAGGAGGATGGTAATAAGTCTGCTATTGTGTGCAAATAGTAATAATTAATGTTTTCTATAGAGAAGCGGTGTGATTAGAAACGCCTTCATCTGTATTTAAAATGATAAGAAAAAGCACCTGGGATGTGATGCTGTATTATTGATCACTGTGTGTCGTACAGGAAATGTTAATTCAGTATTTCATTAGTGAGGTCCATCATATTAGTAATTACTGACAGAAATGGATCAAATGATGAATTAATCTGTGAAGTACATCTTAAACCTGTAATTATCCAGAGCAGCAAATAAAATGTTTTTGAATTTCAGGTTGTGTGTGTGAATCCTAATCCTGTACTTTTGATGTTACTTCTAATGCAAATCAAACCTGTGTCCTTGCTTCCTCGCAGGATGCTTTAAGGAACGGGCTGGTGGCCACCGAGGTGCTGATGTGGTTCTACATTGGAGAGTGCATTGGCAAAGGAGGCATCGTGGGCTACAATGTCTAAATTTTGGACTTTAAAGCATTTTTTTTTTCTTTTGAGCATTGTGTGCTCAACCTACTCCATGAAATATGGGAACCAGTAAAGCTGTTGTGTTAAAAAATCTGTTTTTGACTCATTAATTTAACCTTATTATTGAATTAATCTGCAGGTTTACTACAAAATGTTATTCCTCTGCTCAAAGCTGAGTTGAACGTGTGTAATCATCGTTACTGTTGCTGTCAGGATTGTGCAAAAACTACCAACATGAAATCATGTGTTGTACTATAACTATCCTGCTGTAGTTAAGTACTTTAATTTTGCAGCACTTATCTGCTAAATGTGAACAGTAGATGAGCTTTCCACTGCCAAACATTGATGCAGACACTCGCTCTGATGGATGCATCAGGGGCAGCTCACGGTTCAGTATCCAAGTGGACTGGATCATGTTCCAAATGGGAGACGAGCTGTGCTGCTGCACTTTAAAGGACTGCGTTTAAACTGGGCTTTATTGTATTTTCTGATGATATGGTGGATTTTTAACATCAACTCTGAGCAGAATAGTGTCACTGATAGGCTGAGGCCTTTTTTTCTCTTACGGTTTAGTTCTTACATTCAACCAGCAGGGGGAGCTGCGTGTCAATACTGCACTGCTCCCTCTGTGTAGTTTGAGATTTCAAAGGATGATGTGGAACACACTGCTAGTATTCGACATGAGACACACACACCATTTCTAATCCAGTAATGTGTTTACATTTGGTGATCCTGTCTTCTTTGGCCCAGTTCTGCACACGGCTCACAAGACAAAGCTCTGTTCATTTGAGTTCTTTATTTAAATGCATCAATGTTGTTACAAAACAATTCTCTTTGATAGCAATTATACTCTGCTGTCCATTATGTAAGTAAACATACACAAAATTAAATAAGGGTTAGTTCAAGTGGAAAAACTCATGTGACGACCTTTAGATAATATCACAACACGACCAAATGAAATGACAGCATTCTTGGAACAGTAGTGAAATTATAACAATGCACCTTCATAGTACTCATACCTGTCGTAGGAGTGCAATTTTAAAAGAATTATTCAATAACAATAGTGAACAACCTAATGACATCACAAAACTGACATTGTTAACTTTGTGTAAATCTATAGATGCAAATTATCAGCTAAAATGTTTAAAAGTATGTTATCATATTATCCAGCAGATATCATCAGACGCCAAACAGGATAACACTTTTCTTGTGTGACTATGCAGGAATTGTGTATTTCAATAATACATATATATATATTTGTTAAACTGCCATGAGAATATGATTTGACAGCTACATTCAAAGCTTAATACATGTGGTGTTCAAAAAAAGTGTATAGACATTTGGAAGAAGCATCATAAACCTTAAAAATAAGCTGAGACATTTTATAATGGGTGCAAAAATAGATATTCCAAAAGCACTGGTGTATATTCGCAGAAATCTTTTTAAAACAGCTCAAATGCCAGCGTTCACTTGACGTTGCAGATCCTGACTGACGTTCCGACTCCAAAGCCCGGATAGAGGGGCTCGACAAATTTAGTCTCAAACCTGTGCAGGCGGGTCATGGTGTTGCCTATGCTGTAAAATGCCAACACCCCTGCAGTGTGATCCAGGTACACGCCTATCCGCGGGGAGTGAGGACCATTGGCAGGCTTGTCCACGCGGTTGTGCCACGCTGAGTAACCGGAGTCAGAACAAAGCAGACTCCAGGATTTGTCGTTATAGCCCAGCAGACAGAGCGAACCTTTGCCCTTTCGACTGATGCTCTTATAAGCCACTCCGATGGAGAACTCCCCGCTCCACTCGATCTCCCAGTAGTAGCGGCCTCCAGATAGAGCTTCTCGGCACAGCACCTGGGCAAAGCTATCAAACCTCTCTGAGTTGTCTCCGTAGGACTGCGGCTCCCTGGTGCGGATAACTTTCCTGCTGTTCTCAGAGATGCAAAGCTCCTTGTAGGCCGTGTTATGATCTAATTTCAGTTGGCAGAAGTCTGAAGAAGGAAAGACGACATTGAATCCAATTCAAAACCGTGTGAACAATGTCGAGTTTTTAAAAGTTGAGCCTAATGTAGCTGTTTTACTGCAGAACAGAGCAGTGATCCTCAAATGGATGTGAGGTGCACCTCTGAAATATCTATGCTGTACATGAATTTAAAAAATACCAGTCATAGAGTTCCTGAAACAGACTTAAATCCAGTAAAAATGCCGTTTTTACAAAGTGTTTGTCAGTTACAGATTTATTGTTTCATAACCTGCACGCTGATACACAGCGCTGCACTGCTGCATTTGACCTTTTCATAGAAGTCAAATGTTCTTTGTTGCTTTGAAGTGCTGCCTTATACCATAACTGATACGAGAGAAATGATTGAGGATATTAACCTCCAGCAAGAGACTTCTGTGCCATAAAAAGTCAATGAGTGAAACGCATTTTCCTGAGATGTCATGAGCACAAGTAAAGCAGCACGCTGCAGTAAAATACAAACTGTCAAACTGACAAAAGTAAAAAAAATGAATACTTGAGTACAAGTTATGTTCCAGAACAACTCACATTTCAGAAAATCAGCTCTGGTCTTTGGCTCTGGGGGAGTGTTGTCCACTGTCATTTCTTTGCCTGCACGTGAAATATCTCTTTGTTAGGTCACGGTGAACTCCATGCGCCCACACAAATGCCTGTAATTCTTTGGCTGGTGTGGTTTTGGATAATAATTAACCTCTTGCGGTTATAAACTGCTATAGGAGCCTCACCTCTGCTCCTTCTGTCCAACGTTCGACTCTCTGTAGTGTAAACCGGGACCTCATTCACTGTAAAGTAGAAGATATACATGATTAGAAACCTGGAAGTTTTACTCTTTGTGTTCAACATTACGTTTGTGCTGCTCACACCTGACTTGGAAATCCTGAGCAGCTCCTCTCTGCCAAACTCCTCGAGGCGCTCCTTAATCTCAGCCACAGCTTTCCTGACAGCCGCGAAGGAGAAGTCGGGGTTCACGGTCACTCTGGGTATGAAGCCGTCATCAGTGGGGGTGCAGAGGTAGTTGAAGTTCTGGTGCAAACATGAGAGCCAATGAGAAATTTGAGGTAGTGTCACGTGGACGGTGACACGTGGGTGCCTGGGTTCTCAGTACTGTGAGTGTTATATTATGGAAATGTATTGATCTGCCCAATTTTTTAAAAAGGGCTCAATATTTCATCACAGTGTCATCGTTAATCACTTATTAATAAGTATCCTGTTAGCCTGATATGACAGCTGTCGACACAGTTTCTTTAAGGCTGCGTGGTACCTGCAGGAAGTGGATGTGGTCCTCAGTGCTGTACAGCTGCTTGAGGCCAGACTCTTTTTTCTTCAGCTCATCAATCTCTTGTTCCAGACGCTCGATCAAAGCCTCGGATTGGCTGAAAGCAGCCTTCTCATTGATTCCAATCAGCTTGCTCACCTCTGACCTCATCCTCTCAATGGAGCGTATCATATCCTCAAACATCTTCTGGCTCTCCACCATGGCTCTGTGGGCGGAGTTCTGGGCAAAGCAAGCAGGATGTCATCGCTCTACAGCCTAATCTTCATCAGCCTGATCTAAACAATCTTGGGAGACTGATCTTGCTTTGTGTAGAAACTGATCCGGTTGTTCAGGCCTTACCTTGAGGGAATCCACCGCAGTCTTGAGCTCCTCCAGCTCCTTCACCCTCTCCTGGCATTTTTGTTTAATCTCAGCTTGGGAGACTCCCAAAAGTTTCTGCAGAATTAAGGAGTATTACAGAGATATGCGTTTTAATAATTTCCCAACCATTTGTGCTCATGCTGGGAGCCAAACTGGCTTTAAGATTACTATCACGTAAAATGCAGCTGAATGTTGTTTTTAAAAAGGTTATGCCAAATGTAAAGCCTGCAAACATTCTTTCTCATCACGGAGTATCGGTGTGGCCCTGTGGCGTCCTTAATAAGCCCCTCTCAAAGATCTTCTTAATACATCCCGCTTTTATCTCAGAGGGAGAGGGGAAAAATCTTCGGAGGAATTCTGGCCATGTCAGGAATGTGAATCTACCAGCGTCTGACTTTTAAAGAGACGTTTCAAGGTGCACGCAGCGCTGACATGCAGAATAGAAGGCTTCTAATTCAGCTTTTACTCGAGCCCACCAACCCATTCTTCAAGATAAGCTTGAGGAATGTGGGGAATCCAGGGAGGGGGAATCAACAGGAGAGGGGGAGGGGAGACGGAGCGGGAGATGGAGTGAGATGTGTTGGACTCAGGTTGTAAATCTTTAGATGAGAGAAACCAGACTCCCCGCCATGTAAAGCCAACAGTGGGATAAAATATGCGTTCATGGCGGCACAGGACTCCTTTAGCCTGCATTAGCTGTAAAAACACTCCCTGATTACTCACACAGCTGCTACATTACAGTATCTATTGACATTCATGTCTATCCCACAGCGTGTTACAGGCAAAGTGAGTCATTTGAATGCACATTGCTCACAGAGATTGAATGTAGGTGTAGAGTGCCTGCACTCCCTGACATTCCTGCACCGCTGCACACTCACTCCCACAGGTGGGAACCAGCGCAGCAGAAAGAAGGCTGCACTTTCTGTGTGTTTGTCCCACAGCTGGATCACCGCATTTTCTGGAAAGCCGCTTTCACGGCGCCTGTAAGACACGCCTCCGGCCAGTGTCCAGCTAATCACAGGGCTGGATTTGTTTTGGCGGCTGTGAACGCTCGCCAGGGTTGCTGATAGCCTTGGTGAAATGGGTCAAAGTACAATCACCAGTCGCAGTTCAGGGGAAGGAATTGAGAAAAACAGCCTGTTTGCTTTAGCTCAAGTTATTCCAGAGAGGATGTGCTCCTAACCTATCAAAGAAAACATTCAGCTTGCAGTCTCTCTCTCACTTGGTCTCTGTCTGTTAAAAGGAGGCATCAACAGACACTGAGAGTTATTCTTACCTGCTTCTCGCCCCTCTCTGCCTCAGCAGACACGATGTCATGGCCCCTGTGCTCGCTGACTGTGCAGATGGCACAGATACACATTTGATCTGTGCGACAGAAGAGCTCCAGGGACTTCTGGTGCTGTGGGCAGATCTTCCTGTCCAAGTTCCCTAACTCGTCCACAAGCTTGTGCCTCTTGAACGTGGTTGATTCATAGTGTGGCTTCAAGTGCTTTTCGCAGTAGGATGCCAGGCAGTTGAGGCAGGACTTGACAGCCTTTAATTTCTTCCCGATGCAGAAGTCACAGGGCACGTCGTTTGATCCGGCAAAGACGCTCCCCTGGGACGTGCTGAGGTTGAGGTTCAGACCGCTCTTCTTGATCTTCTCTGCCACCATGCTCAGAGTGGCGTTGGGCCTCAGTACAGGCCTCTGGGTGAATGTGATCTTACACTGGGGACAAATGTAAATCCCTGTGTAGTCGGCTTCATTCCAGTAGCCACTGATGCAGTCCATACAGAAGCTGTGGCCGCAGGGGATAGCCACAGGGTCCCTCAGTAGGTTCTGACACAGAGAGCAGCTGAAGTAGTCTGGAGAGGTGTGATCAGCCATTGTGGTGGACTCCAAACAGTCAGCCCTGGAGAAACAGTCAGGGAGAATGCCAGGAGGAGATAGGGATTTCGTCGAGTGTGCCTGAAAGCCCGCCCTCGAGAGTGTGGTACAGCCTGCCAGAGACAGGACCTACTTGTATTTCTAAATTCCAAAAGGTTATTGATTGAAAGCAGGCAAGGCCCCTCCCCCATCCTGTGAGTACATCGGGCCCTGCCCAGTTCAGATAAGCAGGTTGAACAAGGAGGGAGAGGAAAAAAGAGCAAAGCAGAGAGCAGACAGGAGAGCAGAGAGAGAGCAGAAATAAAGAGAGAATGAATGAAAAGTAAAACACCAAAGTCGTGACAATAAATGTGCAAGAAAATGTTTCCATTTCCCTGCAGCTTCCTCTTCTTTCACTCGCATTTCTCATGTGGCTCATCTGCGGGTGAGCTGCGCACACACTTCTTGGCAGCTGCATTTCCACCTATTGTTGTCCCACAGAATCGCCATTGTCTTAAACCGGTTATAGTCCGACAAACATACATGCAGCCTAAGGTACTGAAGGAATTTCAGGGACCACCCAGTAAACAAACACGCACACGGTTTGAGAATGACCTCAAACGTCTCTGCTCACATCTGTCGTCAGAGAAACACTCATTTAAAAGTTGTAATATTTGTTCTGTAACTGGCCCGACTCGTCCGTTCACTCGTACGTGGCCGTTTGTATCTGCAGATATGCGGCTGGTTTCTGTTTTCAGTGGTAAGAAAACATTCACGTGTCAAACATAAACGCATGGGTGCAAATACTCAAACAGACGCATTCCTGTCGCGTCCAGGTGTTGTTGCGGTAGATGTCTCGCATAGTTGTGTACATATTTCACTCGAGTTACGTGGCAATGCAAAATGTCCCCCTCATAATTCCTGCACGTATTACTGGTTAGAACAAAGCAGGGGAAGAACTCCTGAGGTGACCCGACTCTCTCCACAGCGTGAAGTGTCTGCTGACATCACCGGCCTCTCATTAGCATTTCAATTAGGCCCAATCTGCTCCTACTTACACCAGTGTCCAACTCACAGGCATGTTTCCTGCTTGAAATTACCTTGAAAGTACACATTGTTAAAAAAAGAAATACAAACACTCTTTGAACACTGTTTGAAATTAGCTTCAAATAAAATTGTGCAATGTATGTTTGCCTGATCTGCAATCACATGGCAAAGTAATCTTAAGCTTCTAAAAGGTACATTTGCTCCACCTTCAATTCATAGCTTGCATTACTTCATACACGAGGTAGTTTCACCTCTCCGTATTTGGTCAGGTTTCTGATAAGCCAGTTTTCCTTCCTTCCTCCAGAGTAAAGGGAGCATTGTGCTTACAGATTAACCACCTGTTTTTGGACAGCACGACTGCCAAAGGGGAAAAATCTTTGAATCAAAGTTTTAAATGAGCGTGCTTGCTACACAGCAAATTCAAAAGTGTTAAATGTTTTGGTGTTAATAGTCTCCTTGCAAAAGTAGAGTTAATTTTACTCTAAGCAGAGTCACATTCTTTTAATGTAACTCTGAGGTGTAAAATGATAGTAGTTAAAATCGAGTGTTAAAAATGAGTGTTTCTCTGTCAAATCTGGAGGTGTTACAATGGAAACATTAACTCTTGACCTCTTAACTCTGAACTCCTACAGGGGCTATGACACCAACAGAGTAAATTCACAGACTCCGCCCCCAGCACGGCTCCAATCGAAGCTGAAGTGAAGCCGTTTCAGAACATTTTGCTCTACATATTTGAGTTGTTTGCCATGCTTGGTAAGTCATTTTTTCAAAGATTGTTTCAATTATTATCATGAGCTTTTACTTCTGTGGCTCTTTGGAGTTGAGACAAAGCTGTGTGAAAGGCATTAGCCATGTTGCTCGCTGATAGCATAATATTCTGTTTTAGCTAGCTGAAAGGTATTGTTTGCGGGCAAATACCACAGCCTTGAAAAAAGCTTGGATGTGAATTTTCAGTCAAACTTTTGGTCAAATACACCTAAAACAATGTCTAGAGTGTGAAATGTTGGTATAATGGTGCTACTTGAAGCCTGAAAACGATCGCCCATAAAAAAAAAACAAAAAAACGAGCAAACAGCAGTAGCTGACGTCCTGACTGGATTCTACGTTAGCATTTAGATCCCTCCAGAGTTTTGTGCACACGGTTTAGGTAAAAATGAAAAAGGTTGAGGTTTTACATTTAGTTCAGTATTACCTGTTGCCTGTGTCTTTGTCTTTTGGGAAAATACTTTACACAAGTAATGGCTCAAAGAGGATTCCTTTTTTCTTTTTACTGTGCTGCAATTGTTTACTGGATTATTTGTGCCATTAATTACTGTCAACTAATTTTTATTCAATCTCCGCACAGGATATGCTTGTGAAGATGGAATATGGGGGAGAGCAGAAGTGCGTTGAAGTTCCACAAAGGGATGAATGAAGGACATGCATATTGTATTGAAGAAATAAGTGATGAGATGCTGTTATTTGCATTTACCATGTCAGACCTTTTGATAAACACAATTCTAATGAAAGTGAGAACATGTATACTGTTACATCTTTCAGAAAATGTTTTGAAATTGTGGTGCACAGTTCAGAATAAATGTTTTTCAAAAACCATTGCGTCTTTTTAGTAAATGTTTATTTCCAAAAGAAATTTCTAGAAGTTCAGAACAGTAAAATTCCCGCTTTTTAGAATGAATTAGAAGTTAACTCTTACGTAGTTAAACTAAAATACTCTTTGAGAGTTAATATATAAACTCTTAACACCAAGTGTTAAATTATCAACTCCAGACAGATTTGGTGTTTAACACTAAATCAGAGTTAACGTACCAACTCTCCAAAAAGAGTTAAATTAACACTCTCTGGTGTGGACCCATATAGACACTTTAATAGTGTTGAAATCAAATCCGACAGTGTTAATTTGGACATGCTGGATTTGCTGTGTAGAAGAGTGAAAGCTTAACAGCACAAGTTTGGTCAAATGTATCCCGTGCTCCGAGGAAGCCAATCTGAAGCATAACAGTGTTTACAGTCAGTTTTATTAAGGTTTGAGCAGACGCCCACTTTAAAGAGTGGCAGGCTTGTTATCAGGCTGTTTTCTCCAACAAAGCAGACCGAAACTCCGCAGTCATCCACAGTCATATATAGTCCAAGTTCAAGGGGAAAGGTCACCCTTTATAAAAGTGCAGCGAGCATGGTTTCTTCAAGGTGAGCGCAGGAGAGCGCTCGCTGTTTGATCAAAGGAAACGAGTGAAATGAGAGCTTAAAAAGTGAAAATGCAGGCATCGGTCATCAGTGCATACACAAGATTTCAGTGAAAAAGGCTGTTGCAAGATTCAGAAGAAATGTTGCTTGACAGGATGCATAACTCAGATAGGGATGATCCAAAACGTAGAACAGCGTTCAAAGTGTCTAACAGCTCGTTCTGCAGCTCAGAACTGCATTCCCGTGTTTTTTCATTTGTTGTGGTAATGATAAGGATGTAGAGATGTGCACATCCTTTGTTATTGTTATGATATAAAGTTTTGGTTTGCTCGAAAGTGAGTCCTGAAAAAAAGAAGGGAACGGTATCAAATCCTTACACGATCATTGTTAGGCGCTATTTTAGGTCGTGATGCAGCTGAACTGCTTATAAGGAAACCTGCAGCCAGCAGCGAGCCACGACAAGAACATCAGCAGAACGTAAGGCTGGAGTCGGGGGATAAGGAGAGAGCGACGGTCTGTGGCCAGCCGCAAAGCCTCGGTGGTGTCTTGTTGTCGCCTCTTCAGTGAACCTGCCAAAGATTCACAATGGTTTATGCTCCCATGCTGACATCCTCACAGCTGAACTTTGTGTCATGATGCTCGAGGGCCCTCTTTTTGAGCAACGCGGAAAAAACTGAATCACAAAGTCAGAGAACTTTAAAAGAAGCTAAGATCTCAGCGCTCTCTGTTTCTACACCCCTGTAGGGAGAGGTCGAGTCACATGGAAGGAATAAACTCTGACAGATGCTTATTTGACCTTTTTGCTCCGATCACTGTGTTTGCTGGAACTGGATAACGGGCGCATGAAAAAACAAAACTATGCACAGATGACAAAGTGAAATATCGTCTCGTAGCTCCAGACAGTTTTTCTCCTCCAAAGAATCAAACAAAGAAATTTTTTTGTTTTATGGAAACGAAATCAGAAAACAGAAAATCTGCCATCAGGACAGACATGCTTTCTATTGCATCACTAGCAGTTCTGTCGTCAGTTTAAAAGGGTGTGTTGCAAGTCACTGGCATGTAATCAGATTACAAACAGATGAGCAGTGTTACAGAGCACAAGTTACAGACTGTCCTAAAATGATTCAGCATAAAATAAGAAATGAAATTAAAGAAATCCTGTGAAAAGTATCTATGTAACTTTACCCTAAACTAACACTGACTTTAAATAAGTTAACTGCAGAGAAGAGTGATGGAAATCCTTTGAATGCCAATGAACTTGAAATAAAATAAGTAACTTTTACAAACCAGAGATTACATAAAGATATTTGTGATGCTTTTTCCAATATCAGTTCACAAAGTTTTGAATCACCTCCAGTGAGGAGCGTAACCACAGCCAGAGCAGCTTTGGTTAAATGCTACGTGTGGTCATACATGTCAGCTGCAGTTACTGTTGTTCACAGCCGACCCTGTAATGCTGTTTAGACCCTGCTGGCTCTCACACAAAGGAATCTTTTAAGCAGGCTTTCTTGGCCCTTCTGTTATCTCGGCTATCAAGTGTAGTTGCATTCCTATCTGACACTGAAACTCCGGCCGGGAGGCGTGTTCGCCGTAAAGTAAAATATACAGAGGGAAGGATTTTGTGTGTGTGCAGAAGATGATACATTATTAAATACTTTAGCTTCTTACTGGTGGAAACGTTACAGTTGAGTTCGTGTATATGAGAACTGTGGCATCCTGTCAGAGGAAATCAGTGGCAAAGCAAAGTAAACGCGGTTAATAATTAACTGGTCACAGGTGAAGTCAACTTTAGCAAATCCAACAGACTGAATCTGACCGGAGCTCGCAGAAGGTTTTACTCACTCGTTTACATTTGATGCCATTTTATTTATTTTATTCCCTGAAATGTGTAACACCTGTTTTATGGCTTTTCTTTCACTTCTGTTAAAAAACAAATAATGCTTCAGTTCCTGTGAATATTACGTGGTATCCTTTGATTACACATCGTTGCTGCTCAAAATTTCCTATCTTAGTTTGGACCTTTTGTTTTTTTACAGTGTCAAAATGTAATAAATGGAAACTACAACTCTTTGGATCAAATATTTTCAGATCGCACATATCATTCATTTTCTCAGCATTCTGTAACACGTGGATCTACTCATTGTGTCCTTTTCTTTCTCCGCCCTTGTTTTACTGGTTTCGGCTTAACCTGTTTATCCTCCCTCTCTGTTTACTCTATATAAGTTGCACCCGCACTACCTGTGCAGTCACTTTGCCACAGTGCTGACACAAGTGAGGCTCTGACTTCACATCATCTTCTCGGCGTTAGAGGGAAAAGAAGCAAACTGCCTCCATGTCTTTTGACCAAGACACCTGCTACCTTTGTAAGGAATATCTCAGGGACCCTGTGTCCATCCCATGTGGCCACGTATTCTGCTCCATCTGCCTGAAGACATACTGGGATCATGCTGAACACACCGGCTCGTTCAACTGCCCGGAGTGCAGGGTTTCCTACAGCAAGAGGCCAACTCCGAGGCGCGTCGGAGGCTCAAGGAACTCCACGCTCCAACGCAACTCGGAGTCCTTTCCGCCTCCACCTCCGTCCCCCGACTACAACGTCGCTGGACCCCAGGATGTAGGTTGTGACATCTGCGTTGGGAAGAAGCACAAAGCCATCAAGTCCTGCCTGATGTGTCTGGCGCACTACTGCGAGAAGCACCTGAAGCCCCACTACGAGTCGGCCACCTTTAAGAGGCACAAGCTGGTGGATGAAATCGGCCACCTGGACAGGCAGATCTGCCCGCAGCATCAGAAGGGTCTGGAGCTGTTCTGTCGCACCGACCAGATGTGTATCTGCGTGCTGTGCACAGTGAAAGAACACAAGGGCCACGACATGGTGTCAGCTGAGCAGGAGAGGTCTGAGGAACAGGTAGGCAACACCCTCGTACCGGTCCTCCTTTGGTTCAACAATAACGCTAAAACGTGTGAGAAATAAGGGTCAAATATTCCGTATTAAAGCTGTAACACGGTGCACTACAGCAGTTAAAGGGTGGGGAGCAAAGCATGAAAGAGCAGCAACAATAGACGCCCATTCATGCAAACAAAGATAAAGGTGTTGGCGTCCAGTGAACCTGGACCCCTGAACTTAAAAGCCAAACATTTAAGCTAATTTTTTTAGACGATTTCATATATTTGAGTTACTTCTGCGTAAAGCTCTTGTCATAATAATCATCAATGTTTCAACTGTCTTATAGCAACGGCTGGGTGCCACCCAGGCTGAGATCCAGGAGAGGATTCACGATCGCCTGAAACAGATGGAGGAACTAAAACACGCGGTGGACTCTCTCAAGGTTTGTGCCGCATTCACCGTCATTATCATCCATCAGACAGATACGAGCACTCTGACCGCTACAGGCTGAGCGGAAGCTAACAGCACTGACAGCATTCCTTCTTCTAAGTGTGTCATCGTAAAAACCAGTGCGACACCAGTTCACCTTACGACACACTCCAATGTCTCCTGTGCAGAACTCAGCCCAGAGGGCGCTTCAGGAATGTGAGAAGATGTTTGGCGACATGATGCGCTCCATTGAGAGGATGCAGCAAGAGATGGCAAAGCTGATATCCTCCAACAAGCGGGCAGCACTCAACAACGCAGAGAGCCATCTGGAGCGTCTGAGTCATGAGATCGCTGACCTGAAGGCGAGAGACAACGAGATCACCCAGCTGTCTCGCACCGAGGACCACATCCACTTCATCCAGGTAACTGGCAGCCGCCAGCGGCTCAGGAAGGCATGTTCATAAAGATAAAAATATAATCTGACAGAATCAGTGTTATCTTACTTTTATATTGTTGTTAGAGTTACCACATGCTGATAGCACAAACAGAGGCCGAGGAGCTGCCGTCGGTGAGCGTCAACCCGTACTTCTCCTTCGGCCCGGTGACCAAAGCCGTCTCTGAGCTGAAACAGCAACTGAATGAATCCAGCAATGACGAACTGGTTAAGGTAGCCAAGACAGGTGAGCGTGAAGACTGACGTCTCGATGTTCACAGAACAGATGCAGCAGGGAATCTGACTACTGCAGTGTGATGTTGCTGTAATCTCACTGTGTTATTTCAAACATATGAAGAAAGCACGATGACTGAGCGGTTTTTCTGTATTTGCAGTTAACAAAATGACCTTCTGTGAGCTGGAGGATTCCAAGAAGAAACAATATCAATCAATAAAAAGTGAGTCAGTCTTTCAAGAGCATCATTTCACAACTTGCTCATACACACAACAATGAATGAGGGCGGAACAACTTTAGCACAGAGTCAGGCTAAAGCCAGGAGATGTGGTGTTGAGTCATAACGCTCAGGCGTTTCATCATCTGGCCCTGTTTCCTCAGTTCTTTCCATTCTCCTGTTAGATTGCTTTACGAGGTGTTTGCCTGATCACTGATAGTGTGACGAGAACGTGACCTCCTGCACACGTATTAGCTGTTCAGGTGCAGCACATTAAAAACTGCTGACACACAACTCTGTCTCATTTTCTGTGTTTCCTCTCACAGGTGACGAAGCTCCCGTGTACAAGTCTGTGCCAGTCAAGGAGCCTCAGTACAGGGAGGACTTCCTGAGATGTGAGTCTCTGCTCTGACCCACACTGTTCACCGTTCTCTCTGCTCAGTTCACTGCATGACGCATATTAGATGCTGACGAGGTTCTCTGTCAGACCCTGTGGCTGACCACAAAATCTGCTCTTAGAAGCTACTGTTAGTCCTACAGTGTTGACAGAGGTTGGGACTGATTCACTGCAAATATTGCACAGCTATGTCATCTTTACTTAAGCTGCATTTTAACCTCCTGCAACACGAGCTCTTGTTTGGGATGCATTTTTCATTTCTCCAAATTTTCTCGAAGCCAATAAGTAAAAAAAGAAGCATCGCCTTTGAACAGAAAGGTTTTTAAATACATAAATATATTAAAAAGTATGTCCTCGATATAGAGACAGTGGGTTTGTTTGGCAGCATAACACAATATAGTTTTATGGTCATTATTAACAGAGTGTAAAATATTGATTTTGTAAGATGGAGTGTAAGTCTAAATGTAATGTTCCCATATGAGGACACGGTCTCAGGAGGTTAATCCAGCTTTCAACAGAAATCTTTGGGGCCTCTCAACTTTAGCGCTGGGAGAAACTGCATAGTCATTGACTCACGTCACAGCTGAAAAAGGTCTTTGCTGGAATTCTGTTTGTGGTCAAACTCACAAACAGTGTTTGATACCTTTGGCGTTCCAGATCATAGGCCGGGCAGATCTAGCCGAGGGCGTCGGGTGTCCCACCAGCTGTGACCTGCAGAGGTGGAGGTACACAGCAGTCAGGTGACTATTCTGATTTCCGTGTCCAGCCAGAGGGTCTCTTGCTTTTCCTTCAAAGTGTGTTTTGCAGAAGTCATTTAAACTTCTACCGCAGTGAGTAGAAGTTTAACTGAGATGTCGATGACGTTCTGCTGCTGCTTTGGAGTGGGGTGCTTCAGCTGCTGTAGGACAGATGCTTTGGCTATTTGCTTTCCTCATTTACGTTTATCCCAGACTGATTTAAGTTAAGCATTGTCGAGTAAACAATGAACTTGTCTTCCACCCATCTTTAGATGCTTGCCAGCTCACTCTGGACCAAAACACAGCCTACAGACAGCTTTACTTGTCACGAGGGAACAGAAAAGCTGCCCTCAAGAGAGACCCCCAGTCCTACCCTGACAGCCCTGCCAGGTTCGACTCCCTGCCACAGGTCTTGTGTAAGGAGCCCCTCTCTGGAGGCACCTACTACTGGGAGGTAGACTGGAGTGGGGAGGGGGCTTCCATCGGCATCGCCTACAAAGGCATCAAGAGATCGGGCTACAGTGACAGCTGCCGCATCGGCTACAACCGCAAGTCATGGAGCCTTTTCTGCTCTGATTCCAGTTACTCAGCCCGCCACAACAAGGACCAGCAAGAGGTCAGCGCGCCCTACTCCTCCCGCATCGGCGTTTTCCTGGATCACGCCGGGGGTACTCTCTCATTCTACGCTGTTGGGGAAACCATGTCTCTAATCCACCGCTTTAATGCCTCCTTTAGTGAACCTGTCTATCCAGGCTTCTGGGTTTGGTATGAGTCAGCCATTACCATTATCCAGCTGTGATTAAGTAACACATCCAAAGATCAGTGGGTGTGGAATGATGCAAAGTACTGCTGTTGTGAGAAAATATGCTTTTGTTTCCCCCTTTTTTTCTGATATTAGATCGTTGTTTTGTTTGGTATCCGATATGTGCTGATGGGGGAAACGATGCTCGAAGAGCAAATATTCAGCAAATCAACATGTGTTCAGTGTAAAATCAGTTGCAGAAAGTCAATGAGCATTTACTAATTCAGAAATAATATAGTATATGCATATTTACACTATAATTCAAAATAATGAACCTTGTACAATGTGATGACCATTTGTGATATTTTGCTTTTTTTATCAAATAAACTTTTGGTAACAAGCATGAGCTGTGATGCGGATTTTTTCCTCTCATTTCTTCTACGATGACGAGCTTCCTAACTCACTCTTCAAGCTAATCAGCTCTGAGCCAGATCTGTAAGATCTTTAAAAGGCAGACATTTCCTGCCATTAGCAACGTCACTCACAGTGCAATTATTTAATAAGCAAATGTAAAATAGACCCAGCTTTGAGTGTGGACTGGGAGGAGATGGTGTGTTTGTGTGTGCTTAAAGCAGTGTTTTGAAAAGCAGCTGAGAGGTCATTAAGGAACTCTACAGGAACAGGCGAGGTGTACCTGAGAGGTTTCTGTGACGCTTAAGACTCGTTCAGCTGAGTGGAAGTATGACTGAGTCCTAATGTATCGTCAAGTTCTTCAGTAAAAAGTTCTGAGTTAGTTTAGTTTTTTTACATTTATTATTCATTTATTTATTTATTCTTTTATTTATTTATTTTGGTTTTGTTATCGAAGTTTAAAATGAAATAAAAATTGTTCTGAGTTAGTGTAGCAACTCAGGAGCACCGAAATTTACCTTTCACCGTGCAGCAGTCGCTCTGCTGTGATGTTTAAATAAAGCGACTTCAGTTTGTGGCCTGGGCCTTGAGGTGGAGCTTGAAAGGTCTAGTGGAGAGGATATGAAAACCCCTCCAGAAACCTTGAGATTATAATCAGCAGGCAGGCTTTCCCATTGTTCAATAATACTGCAGTCTTGATTTGTAAGCTTTTAAAATTACTTTTTGCAAATATGAAGCTGAGCTTGAGACAAAGACGACAATAAAAATCTCAAACTCATCTCCATAGTTTGGATTATAATATTTCTCAGTTTAAAAAATGAAAGAGGCTTTTACACTAAGATGAATGAAGCGGAGCCTGTTTATCCGGCCTACTGCATCATCAACACCACTCTGCAAAAACTTTGGCTTCAACTTCGAAATTCTTCAACCTTTAATATAACTCGGGGCTCTTGCAGCCTCTGGTGGACAAACGTCTGCAGTACTAAGTTTGAGCAGGTTTTTTATCGTGGCTGAAGTGAAAGCTTCCGCTGTTAGCGTGTACAAACAGTAACTAAAACAGAGCAAAGTGCTTCCTTGGCTGGTCCAGCTTACGTACAGTATGACATTGACATCTCTACAACATCTCAGTTCCGTAACCCAGCACATTACACCAGTAAATATTAAAGGTTTTACGTTTTCTTCTTGCAACAAAATAGCCCGTCCGTGGAAAAGGGAGTTAAAGGGAGCCTAGCACACAGTTTAACCACTCTGGACTGAAACGGCTACACGGATTCAAATGTCCATAATATAATCCAGGACACCGTTAAGGTTTCCTGCCACTCCCTGTAAATCACAAGCTCGTGCTGTCCTTTTACCATCGAGTCCATAGAGGGCAGTCAACCCAAACATCCCCTAGCAGGGGGGAAAAAAAAGAAAAGAAGCTGTTTCTGTACGGACGCTTTTAATCTGCGCACCATTAGAAAGAAGCGCCGCATTCTCACATTTTCGCAAGTGTGGCTGCACAGGTGAGTGTTCATGCGATCAATATAAACAGTGTTAACTCCAGGCTTTCGCACCGTGGTGTTACACGATGTGTCCTGTAGGATCATCCTTCCATGTTCTGTCGAACATCACGTCTTCGTCTTGCTAAGCAGGAGTTACTCAAAGAAGAAAGCTTTGAATGGAGCTAGCTAATTTGCTAACATAACATTAGCTGGCGTTAGCATTACTTGGCACTATCCTTGCTCTGTTTACTTGGCGCCAAACGAGATTTGTGGATTTCGTGTACCACATTATTAAATCTGTGTTATGGCGATACCCGAGCTTCCCGTTGCTTATATGAAAAAGTAAAAATATGAAGAATAAAAAGCCTTAGAAACCAGGCTAACGTAACGCTAACACTGTTCTTACTCTGTTGTGGCATGCGCTCAACTCTGTCACTATGACAACCAACTGACCAGGACGGGCTCTTTAAAGTGTTAATTGTTTGACAATCTAACTACTTAATGTTGTGGTAGTCTTATCACCAAAGTGTTTTGGTTTTTAACATTTATTTAATAGTGACTGGGTTGTATGTCGTTAAAACGTCAGTAGAAATATTTGAATCTCTTGCTGGAGCTAATTTTTTTTTTTTTATCTGTTGTTTGACATTCTGACATGGAGTGGGATAGTCTGAAGGTCTAATACTGCGAAATGCCTGTTTTTAAATGTAAAAGTAGTGGTAGGAAACCGGGCAGGATCACTCTATAGTGATTAATGAATGATCTTTCTGCTTTTAATACAGATGGCAACTACAAAGGTTCCAGAGGTTCGTGACATCACACGAATCGAGAGAATTGGTATGACTGAGACCCGGAAACACATGATGATTGGTTACTGTGTGATAGTGCTGTGATAGGTGCACATGGTACCTGATTTTTGAGTTTTTTTACTTCCTGTGACTCACATTATTTTATCTGTTTTCACCTTGTTGTTTAGGTGCACATTCTCACATTCGTGGCCTTGGTTTGGATGATGCTTTAGAACCAAGACAGGTAGCGTTAAGTCTTTAAATGCCTTTTTTCTCTCTTTCTTAAGGAGCATGTAATGGATTTGTGACTTAAATATTCTGTGTCTGTGTCGAGGAGATGTGCCTTTTACATGTCTATGTTCAATTCCAGGTGTCTCAGGGGATGGTTGGCCAGCTGGCCTCCCGTCGAGCCGCAGGAGTCATCTTGGAGATGATCAAAGATGGCCACATTGCTGGCAGGGCAATACTGATTGCTGGCCAGCCTGGCACAGGAAAAACTGCAATTGCTATGGGTAAGATCTCCACTGGAAGCCTCCAGAACATAATATTAGCCCCAGCTAGAAGAGATATTGGTTTCTTGGATTGATGGGATTGGCTTAGGGTACATTTTTGTTGCTCCCAGCTTGATTGGCAGAGTGTGGGTTCAGCTGAGACTTTGTTTTTGATTTTGGGGGGTTTTCCAATGCAGGCATCGCCCAGTCTCTTGGCCCTGATACACCCTTTACAGCACTGGCTGGTAGTGAGATCTTCTCCCTGGAGATGAGCAAGACTGAGGCACTTAGCCAAGCTTTTAGAAAAGCCATCGGAGTAAGGATCAAGTGAGTGAGCAAATGCTGTAATAGAGTTTGGTAAATCTTCTTATACGAAAAGAACTGCTATTAACTGTTTTTATTTTTTAACAGAGAGGAGACGGAGATCATTGAAGGAGAGGTGGTCGAGATCCAGATTGACAGACCAGCCACAGGAACGGTAAGCAGCTTCCACTCGTAATATAGTGAACCCAGTCTTTTTATGTGGTTCTTTGGGAAGTATTTTATTGGTCACACCAGGGTTGGGTGATATGTAAACATTTTCCAGCCTACAGTCGTCCGTCCAGTAATCGACAATGGGCGATATATTTGCACCTGCGCAGACTTTTTGATGGGCGGAGCAATGTAGTCATGCACAGACTGATTTGCACGTTTACAACACAGAGGAAGTCCAAACAGGGATGAACTAATTTCCCCCCAAAATTAGGGCTGTGGCGTTAACGTGTCAATCATCACGACACGACAATGCGTTGACAGAGACATTTTAGGGATTTCGACTCAGTCTGCGCTCCCGATGGGTTACTTGTTAATCGCGTTAGTCGTGATGACGGCACGTTAACGCTGACAGCACTGAAAAAATATGAAGTCGCCAATTTGGGATTTTTAAACCACGTGAAAGAGGTAAACCTGAGGATGTAACCAAAGCGGTGTGCGGCTTGTGCAGACGTATAGTGCGAGCAAAGCACTCAAACACGGCTAACTTGCATGAGCACGTACGTGTCCACCATGCAGCTGAGTATGCTAGGCTATCACCAACTTCTGCAGCTACATCATTATTAGCAAATTTACTCATGGGCAAATAAATAAATCGTCCTTGTGAAAACGATCGCTGATGGGCTGAGCCTGTCGTCGACATGTTCGTCCAATCGCACAACCCCAGGTCACACCAGTGGTAATCGCTTCTGTCAGTCTGCCCCAGGGCAGCTGTGGCTACAACTGCAGCTGCCTCCACCAGTGTGTGAATGTGAGAGTGAATGAATAGTGGAAGTGTACAGTGCTTTGAGGGTCTTGAAAAGCGCTATATAAATGCAATCCATTATTATTATTATTATTATGATACTTCATATAACTTACTGAGAAGTTTGTGCCTTGGATCAGGGTGCAAAGGTGGGCAAGTTGACGCTAAAGACTACGGAGATGGAGACGATCTACGACTTGGGCAACAAGATGATTGACAGTTTGAGTAAAGAGAAGGTGCAAGCGGGGTAAGTTCAGTAGGTGATCTTGTTACAGGACCTGTTATGTGATATGAATGTTATATGAAGTTTTACAGCATCACTCAGACTTGCACAGGACTCGTGTCTTCTGAGCGTTTCTGTTGCTTTTCTCTCAGAGATGTTATCACCATCGATAAAGCCACTGGAAAGATCACCAAGTTGGGGCGCTCTTTCACCAGAGCCAGAGACTACGATGCCATGGGAGCTCAGGTCTGTTGTCACAGCGCTCAGATCGTGCTGTTGGATGATGCAGTATTTTAAAATCAATTTCTTTACCATCTTTTTAGACACAGTTTGTACAGTGTCCTGAGGGAGAGCTGCAGAAGAGAAAAGAGGTGGTCCACACAGTGTCGCTCCACGAGATCGATGTCATTAACAGTCGCACACAAGGCTTCCTGGCTCTTTTCTCTGGAGACACCGGAGAGATCAAGTCTGAAGTCCGCGAGCAGATTAATGCCAAAGTGTGTGAGTGGAGGGAAGAAGGAAAGGCCGAGATCATTCCAGGGGTGAGTGTTTTTATATGCTTCTATTTGCTTTTCATGAGTTTCTGTTAAACGTTTCTCTCTTGTTGTAGGTGTTATTTATTGATGAGGTGCATATGCTGGACATGGAGTGCTTTTCCTTCTTGAACCGTGCCCTGGAGAGTGACCTCTCCCCAGTTCTCATTATGGCCACCAACAGAGGCATCACTCGGTACTGTTTTTCCAAACCGTACTGCTTTCAGTCAGCCTTCCGCTTCAGTAAAGGTAATACTGAATAATTTGGGTGTTTCGTTAGTAACGTGCTACTCACTCGTCTCCCTGCAGAATCCGTGGAACAAACTATCAGAGCCCTCACGGCATCCCCATCGATCTCCTCGATCGGCTGCTCATCATCGCCACCTCCCCTTACACCGAAAAAGAGACGAAGCAGATCCTGAAGATCCGGTAAAAACGCGTGTTCATAATCAGCAGACGCTTCCATCTTCTGCCGCAGATGAAATGTAAAGCTGAGGTTTCCGTTTCAGGTGTGAGGAGGAGGATGTGGAGCTGAGCGAGGAGGCTCACACGGTCCTCACTCGTATCGGCATGGAAACGTCACTGCGCTACGCGATCCAGCTGATCAGCACCGCAGGGCTGGTGTGTCGTAAACGCAAGGTAAGCTCGATGTGAACGACTTCAGCAGCTGCACGTGTATCACATCCATTGCTTCTTTAGTTTTGTCACGTTGACTCTGTTGGTGCCGTTTGTTTTTTGCAGGGCACAGAGGTTCAGGTAGAAGACATTAAAAGAGTTTACTCTCTGTTCCTGGATGAGGCCAGATCCTCTCAGTACATGAAGGAGTATCAGGATTCCTTCCTCTTTAATGAAACACGTGAGTTTGCTGTTCGTTCTCTGTATCAGCAGCTCGTGCGTTCACACAAGTTAAACGCTGGTTTTCACCCCTCGTGGGAGTAACTAGTGTAGATTTTAGGTTTAGAATACTAAAAGTGATCTGAGGAGAAAAACGCTGTGAAACGGCGTTATTCCCAACTCAGTGCTGCAGTCGTGCTGGAAAAGAAGGCGCTCGGTTTTCTTTCTGTGTAAATATGCAGGTTTGACATGACATGATGAACAGATGTTCTTATGTTTCAGAAACAGCTGCTATGGACACCTCGTAATGAAGACGATGCTTTCTCTTCCTCCTCTGTGAAGTTTTTTTATGCTGTTCGCCGTCATCTAGTGTTGGTGTCGATTCACAACCGGACTTCTTCCCAAATTTGAGTTTAGCCTCTTGAATTAACTGAATTAGACTGGAGGTGGACACAGAATTGTCCTTGATCTCCACACTGTTTAAATTCAAATCTTTTGGACTGAAATTCAATCACATTTTGAAATGACCCCAGTTCTTCATCTCTGAGGCCTTGTGGCGTGAATACCCATTCCTTAAGTGTTTGTTTTATGTTGTTGACCTTTTACATGGTTTAATTTTATGAAAATAAGTAAACAAGCTTTTCTAAGCATATTGAGATTCTTTCTTTCTTGTCCTTTAAACTTGAAAGCTACGAAACTGTTTTTCACGTTTAAAGTTAGCTTTTGGAGGTGCAGGCTCACATAAACATGAGAATGATGTGTCTGCCTGACCAGGCGGTGGTGCAGTCTGGTCAGGATTGATCAGTGATCAGTTTATTACCCCAGCTGAAGAAAAAAACGTTTGGATGTAAAATTTAAAACAAAATCACTCATAACGTTTATCACTAATAAAATAGTTACAGTTGCTACCACAAGGGGGAGCTTAAAGATCTTTACTGTAAGCCTGGTCCTGAGAAACCATGCACTGTGCAAACCGCTGGGATGCCTGCGAGCCCTTAGTGTGCATTTTAATGAGCAAATTGAACAGCCCTGCATACAGCCTAAAAATATCTTCCTGTTGAATCACTTCAGCATGTTTGATGCGTGTCGTCCTGTAAATGTCCTGCTTGAGTCTGTAGGTGTATAGCAGGCTTTGACACTCACTCTAGATTTTCCTGTATTCAAATGTTTAGACCCTGCGAGTCTCGTCATCCTTGTCATGTCATGTTTGGGTTTAGCCTGAGTATTTAACCAGAAATCTGACACAGGGTTCAATCAAATCATGTTTTCAAAGTGAGTGTATTTTATCTAAGTCATAAATTGTTGACAATGTGACAATAAATAAGTAGTTAAAGTGCTGTTTGGTATGTGGGCATATCAAACGTATTATAAAAACTGTTACATTGAATAGATCACACTGGATTTTTGGTCCCATAGTCATATATGTCACATTTAATATGTATTTTTTTAACAGGTTTCTTCCTGTTAAAAGGGAGTTTTTCCTTCCCACTGTCGCCAAAGTGCTGCTCATAGGGGGTCATGTGATTGTTGGGTTTTCTCTGTATGTATAATTGTAGGATCTACTGCACAATACACAGCACCTTGAGGCAACTGTTGTGACTTGGCGCTGTATAAATGACAGTGAATCGAATCACTCCATTTCTACATGGATTCATTGAAACCAGTGAATCTTCTACATTCAGTGTTAACATATGTTGGACAGCCACATTCAAATGTCTGCGATAGGCCAGTATCTACCAATAGCATCACCAGCAACCTTCAGCTGAAATGGGAATATCACCTGACTGTTTCAAACCAATCAGAGCATGTTAATCAATTTTACCTACATATGGTCAGAGAGCAGTGCAGACTGCCTGCTCTCATGCATATTTAATGTTTAGTTGGTGTCTGGCAGAGAGTTCTTACCCTGCTGCCTACATCCCATAAATCCCTCAGTCCCACGAGGCTTCTGTTGTGCTGCCACCTACCACCACATCCGATGATTCTCCCACTGGATTTGGGCCGAGACAAACTTCCCAAGGAGCCAGCCTCACTGTTAGCATTTACAGAAGCGATATGGTGACGCCTTTATCGTGTCCGTCGTTATCAGGAGCCACGTAAACTGAATCCTCTTCCTCAGCAGAATTAAGAACCGTCTCATTTAATATGGATTTGAATACACTTGACCTCAGGACATTTGTCTTCAGCGTCAGTGCGAATGCAGATCACTGTTTACAGATCGCACTCGGCTCGGCCCCTCTGGGTGGGAGCAGGTTTTGGCTCCCACTCTTTGTCTCCACACCGCTGTCCACAGGCTACGAGGCTGCACAGCATGCTAACATGTGGCATTTTGCCTGTTTCACAGATTTAGATGCCCTTTTCCCCTCCTAGTATTCTGCAAATGTCCTCTCCACAGATCCACTGACTTTATCTCCTCTTTATTTGTAATCAGCACTCAGTGCTGTTCTGTAATCATTGAAGCGCTTTGAAAACACGGCCAAAGTGCTTCAACGAGCTGGGTCAAAGTGACAGCCAGGCAAGCACTCTCCTACACTATTGACTGTGTCAAAGGTCATTTGCCATTCTCATAGCCTAACAAGCCTCTCCACATGAATCTCATTAGGTGAATGTATCCATATCAAAACCAGAACGGACGTATTGATCAGTGATATTGTCAGGAAAGGGTTTTGCTCTAAAGTAGTGAATGATTTTTGTCACCAGTTCATGGTGACAAATTGTAGAGGCAACAACACAACAAAGAAATGGAGGATTTTGTGCTTTTGGACTGTGTGGTTTGCTCTGATTGCTTACAGCTACAAATGAGGCTCACTCAGGTGTTTTACTGCAACACTGACTGACAGCATGGGTGATGGCGTCCTCTTCTTATCAGTACGTCACACTCGTCATGTCCCCTTTTCTTTATCAGTTGCACTTACTGCTATCTAACATGCTTCACTTAATTAAGCACCTCTCAGACGCGTGTTTATGTCGACATAAGCAGCGAGATCTCACTGAGGTAAAGTTCAGCAAGTTTAGCACGAAGCAATATTTCCTGTCCTCCTTATTTTTCTGTCCTGCCACATTTCCTCGTGTGATGTCATTCATGTCCTTTGAATAGCATTTGAGGAATTTGGAATGTGGCGTCTGTGTAGGCATAGCATTCACGTCTATTTCCTGAAGTCTCCGAGAAAAAACGAAATCTCTTAGCGCCATATGTGAACAGGCAGAGAAGCTGTTCCTGCGGTAAAATCAAAGAGGGAGGTCAGTGGACGTGCAGCACGCTGGATGTGGTGATGCCATAAAAACAGGGTTAAGTGAAGCAACTGATGCTCCTCAAATTTGTGTCCAAGTCAACCAAGGGATTATTTCATGTGAATAATTATCTTCTAAACAACTGTCCCACTGAAACAGCTGCTGAACAGTGGGCACCACATTTGTACATCCACATTAACTTCTGAATTCACATCATAAAGCAGTTTCAAATCCACAGAGCTTGTGTGGCGATGTGCAGTCAGCTTCCCATCGCTGTCGGCCTGCGTGCAACGCCTGGTCGGTCACTAACCACTCTGAATTATGTACTGGCTCCATTTGAGTCTTTGCTCAGTGACATCCGTTTCTTTGTGGTTAACATGTCTCAGCTCTTTATTCTCTGGCTGAGTAAGAGCTGAGGAAAGTGTGAGCCCACAGCAAAGACAGGAAGCTGGGCTCAGCTGTGCATCTATAATGCAGCTAAACGCTGGGCAGGACTAATGTTGGGCTATAAGAATGACTTATGTCAGTTTGGTAGCATACAGGTAAAAATGAAGGATTATTTTTTATTCAAATATGGACTTTGATTTTTAGACATTCACAAATTTCATGCAAAATATGAAAAACCAACCTGATGGGTGGAAATTCAGCCATCGGTAACACTACAAAAGCCACTGTAACTGTAATGACATCGTGCTGAAACAACTGGAAAAGTGTAACCTGTTTGTATTCTGACATATATGGATTAGCTGTTAGCATCTGGGAACACTGAGTCTGATGGAAATCATTTGCTTTGCAGAAATGTGATCATAGAGAAAACGTTAGGAAAACTGAATTTCTATATTTTCCAGTGGTTTAGTGATTTAGTGCCACTGTCAGTGTTAACCCTCTCCAGGCAGGCGTTGCAGATTTACAACAGTTTATAACGAACAACCTGATTACCCCACATACATATTTTATGAGTTTTGTTTACTCAGAAGTACCACTGCAGGACTTGGTTGTGCATTAGCAACAAAAAGTCTAATTTGAGCCTGAGAGGGTTAAAGGGAAAGTCAGAAGGTCGTCATCAGGATTCGTTTATTTTCATCTGATATCTGTACAAACATTCAGAGCAGCCATTCAGTCAAGAGCCAGACCAGCGGCTGCTGTTCCTAAAGGGTCGACCAGCTTGACAAATGGGACTGTGGGTATTGTAGGTATACTGCAGCATGGCTGATCCAGCCCAGTTGGAGCACCCAGGGATGTGCACATCAGCTATGTGTGTAATATGTTCCTTACATCAAACATGTTTCATTTGACTACACAAAGCAGCAGATATCCTCTCATTTGGTGTCTGACCCCGTTTAAAGTAGAAGAGGTGTGGTACTGCAGGTGTGAGCGATTTACTCTGTCATCTCGTTTGCATGCACCTGTTTGTGTGTGTGTAGCTACTCCGTGTAATTTGCCTTCCTCCACACTGTGGTCGGCACTTTCTCACTTCTCCACACACAAATCATTCACAAAGCTGCTTCCACACCTCTGCTTCTTGTGTGGGAGCGATGAATGCAGATGCTACCCACACACATGGGCGTGTGCATAAATAGCCTCAGTTCACGCTGCAGTGGAAACATCAGCTCTAAATATGGAATCGTGGGATTAAAAATAGCACCATCATCCAGTCTTTGCAGGCCAAGCATAAGCTCATGTTTAATTCAGAAAACTCTGGTATTCATAACTCACACTTGCTTCACCCGTGACACTGAACCCACTGTGGTGCTTAACAAGCACACTGCAGTAACACTGTTTCATTGTCAATTTGCATTTCATCCTTGTTAGTAAGCATGCAAATCAAATTAATCCCTCATCCCAGCGGGGACGTCACTGACACAGTTTGAGATGAAGTTACAGTCTCAAGGCCCGGTGGGAAGCGAGGAGTGATCATCATAGCTGGCTGTGGGGTAATGACGTCTGCTCCAAAGACAGCAAGCATGGCCACTTCCTGCCATGTTCTTGACACGTGTTCCTGAATCATTTACTCCTTCACTGACGTTGCTGAGCCCACCGACATCTCTTATTCATTCCATGAGGGCAGGAGGGCACCTCGTGTTTTCCCTCGAACATGTGTCAGCTTCTTTAATCGCATAATAACACATGCAGAGATATGCATTAATGCAGACTCTGACAGCTGAAGGTCAGCCGGCTCCACAGGGCTAAAAACATCCATGAAGTCCAAAGTAGAGGAGAGGAAGAGCATCGCTCAAGCCAGCCAACCGAAGTGCAGGTCTTAAAAGTTAGCAAATAATAATTTCACACGTGTTGCGTGTTAAACAATAAACCACACTTCCATGTTTAACTTCGATCATTTAATTTTGCTGTATGCTGTACCTCAAAGATCGATTCTTGCACATCTGTTCAAAAATATCTTATAAAATGTGACTGTGTGGGTCTGTAGGAAGCAGCTACACGTCAGCCAGTAGGTGATAGTTCTGCAGGTCAGGTCAAAACATCCTTGAACACAACCTCAGACACAGAGCCAGGATGAACTCCAGGCTGTTGGTTGGACTTTTATGGGATTTGTTGGAGACGGGATGAATTCTAATAATAAAGCGTCTTATTGCGACTTTTGTCTATATAAATAAAATTGAATTGAACTAATAACATGTTCATACAGCTTATTTTAGCCGATTTAAAAATGGGGCTTTGGGCAGCCTGTTGCAGAAACACATCATTTGCTCCTGTTTCTTTCTGTGGAATGACAACAGTGTTTTTGCACCAACGATGTGATTCTTGTTGGTGCAAGCTGAGAGTCGGGCATTTCAACATCGTGTGCAGTGTATTCATAAAAATGTAGGAAACTACAGAGAGGACACAGAAGAAATGGAGGGCTCGTCTTCTGCAGATAAACAGTATCTGAGAGTCATAATCTGAAAGCATAGGAAGACTTATCTGCTCCTTTAACGTGATCAGAAATGTTCTCAGTCTGAAAGGAAACAAAGTCCACCAAACACCAAACGAATCATTCATCACACCGCACAGTAACAGCTTCCCACTGCAAGCACAGTGCAGGATGGAAATCCTCACATGATTATTAAACAAACACATATTTGTTAATAGATGAACAAACCTGGTTGTGTGTTATCTCATTTAAACAGGGCTGTGACAATGCTGCTGTAAAACGCTCATTTACTCCTTTTAAAGTTGTGGAGGGAATATTAGGCTCATCACTGCCTTTGTTCAGCAAACTGGATCAAAGTGTCAGAAACTAAAACAAATAAAGTTTAGGGTTTCAAAATGACAACACTGACGTGTCACTTACAGAGCAGTCGGTGTATTTCTGGCACAAAGAGTTTAAAACCCTCCATCTCTGTTTCCTGTGTCATAGCAGAAGAAAAGCATGATGATGTTGGATATGACTGTCATATAAATACACTGCATTTACTTCTTCTTCTGTTAGTCACGGAGCCTTTACAATGACAGCGGATGAAAACTGAACAGCTCTCTGCCTTAAGTGAACTTGTGATGGAGCAGTCAGCTGTTTTTGCCTCAGTTGCTCAAACATCACAGAGTTATTTGTAGTTTTTAATCCTTTTGTACTCGCAGCTCCTCCTGTCCTGTAATGTTAGAAGAAGCATCTGCGACACACAAAATGGTAAAGTGAGGAACATGTAACATGTGAACTGATGAGCAGAGTCGAATTCAGTGCTCAAAAGCAAACATATTGTCTTTGACAGCCTCGCAGATACATCCAGGATGACCTTAAAAATGACGATGTCATCGTGTTTGGATGAAGGTGACCGTGCCTCGGCAGCGTGAGCCGGGTCAGGACGGCGGGTGGTCGGCAGAGGGAAGTGAGAGACTCACAGAGGCGACAGACTGTAAACAGCTGTGGTTTACGTATTCTGATAAAAACTCTCGGCTCCATTTGAGATGAAAGATCTGCTTTCTTTCCTTTTTTTTATTCTAAGCTTTATTTTAGTCTTAATCATCAGACCTGACTGCTCTATGCAATCGACCTTTTTGTGGAAAACACACACTTTGCTTCACATATAGTAACATCTGTTATTTTTGTCGGCTGTTCCTTATTCCAGTTAAGCAGGGACATTTGTGGCATCCGATGTCAGAAAGGCCACGTGTCTTGCAGAACGAGTCGTCATATTCAACAGAGTCTAAGAGGAATCAAATATGATAGTGATCGTCCCCACAGCAAACCTGTCGTGTCCTGATTCGAGTGACTGCCAAGATTCCACTTTTTCCATCCATCCGTTCTCTTCCGCTTATCCTGGTCAGGGTCGCGGGGGCCGGAGCCTATCGCAGCTGTCTGAGGGCGAGAGGCGGGGTCCAGCCTGGACAGGGCGCCAGTCTGTCACAGGGGTGTCACACAGACAACCATTCACGCTCACATTCAAACCTGTGGGCAATTTAGAGTTTCCAATGAACCTAAGGCCACTAACTGGTGTCTTTGTGGGAGGAAGGCGGAGGACCCGGGGAGAACCCACGCCGCCGTGCTGCCGTGCCGCCACGTCTTAGATTTCATTCACAGAAACTATTTCAGGTCTTTATTGAAAGCTCTTTGTGTTTTCAACTTGTTGGCATTCATCAATGCTCTAAAAGAATATGATGCTTCTTACAGCGTTCGACTGCAAAGACTAATTTAAAGTTTGGAGATCAAAGCTCTGTGAGGTTCACAGAAAACCAGCAAAGAAACAAACAGAATGACAAACAGGATTTTTATGTATTTCTACAGCAGTGAACTTATTCTGATGATCTTTCTGTATTTGTATGAAATGGATGTGCCGACAGTTTGGAGGCTGTGAACCTGAACTTGCCCCGTGTGTCGTCCTCTGTGAGTGTAAGTGGGCAAAGTGCAGATGGAAATTCCAGCGCTGCTAGAATGGTTCCCTTTTCCTGTCTACGCCCCTGTGTTTCCTGCCTGCTGTATATGACTAGGTGTGTTGACTTTGAGACCAGAACATCAGACTTTGGGGTACATATTTGTCTGACTGTGGGAAAGGGTGTTGGTTTCTTTGGGTCGTTCGCCAACTAAACACTGAATCTCCACTTGGAGCTCGCTCGGACTCCTGACGTCGAATCAGATAGTGAGGTCTAACTGTGGTTTAGCCTAATTAAAGGCCTCCCAGACAACGTCTCAAGTCTTCTTTTGTCACAAAAGCAGCGTGTACTTACTCCTTGTGCTTGTACAGCCTTGTCATAGACCCGTCCACTGGCGCCATTAGCAGTCATGTGAGGGAGCTGCCCTTTCTAATAAGCATCTGTGCAGAGATGACCTTTTGGTGAAGGTGTCCTCACTTCCCGGGAAGTTAAATATATATATATATATATCTTTTCTACAGAATGCACAGCACGGATGGAGACCTGTGATGTGTCAGCGTGTCTGTAAACCAATCTCGGGGCTGCAAAATTACTTTGGGAACAGTCTTACAGGGCCCTGCATCACTGCACCTGAACAATACAGTGGTTCATTCACGGATCAGCTCCTGCCTTCTCTCGCTGTGATGAAAATCAAGTCTTTGTAAGCAAAGATGAGGCGTGTGGAACTAGATAGGATGTAGGTTTATTTCAAAATAAAATCGTTTAAATGCCTTCGATCTGACTCATCCTTTGGTGAACAAAGCCAGGTGACATTTTATTATAAGGTTTACAAAATACGCTGCTGCTGAATGATGTAGCAGGCGGGCTAATGATGGGTCTATAGCACAGTAAGTGGATTCATTTACAAGCAGAGATGGTTCACAGAAAGCAGCAACAAGAATCAAAGGACTATGCTCATACAATAGTTTCGATTGCAGAAGCGAAATGTGAATAAAAACAGAATGTGATGACTTTCAGACTTTAATGAGAATAACAAACGTGTCAAACGTCTGATCTGAGAGAATGAACCCTTTTCTGTAAAGTAACAGCTGATTTTGATGTTAGCAACGTGGGAAGGAGGAACAAAAGCAGGAAACTGAAAGGAGTTTCTCAGACGTGACGATGGGCAGAGGTTCATCAGTCTGTACAAACTGTTTTCTGTTTCTGGAACAATTATGAATCCTGTAACTATCTCATCATCTACAGTGCACGATGATTCAGCACACCTGGAGAAATATCGGTGTGTGAGGGACAAGGCTGAAAGTCAATACTGGACGACCGCGATCAGGCTGAACTGCATGATTCTGTAAAACAGTCATGATTCGGTCCTGCAAATCGCTGCATGGGCTCAGAAGCACTTCTGGAAGTCTGCAAACACAGTTCAAAGGTACAGGCAGGTTTTAGAGCAACATGTGCTCCCATCTACACAACAGCGTGGTGCTGACCTGCCTGCTAACCCAGAGAGGAGACCTGGTTGAGCAGCTTTAATCCCACATCACCGTGGAGGAATCAGCATTACTGTCCTTGAAGCCCAGCAGCTGGTCTCCTCAGCTCCCAGATGTTTGCAGGCTGTGGTTAAAAGAAGAGGGGACGCTACGCAGCAGTAAACATCTCCCCGGACCAACTTTCAAATTCAAAATGATCTTCTTTCTTAAAATGTTGATTTTCTCCATTCAAACCTTTGACGTGGTTTGTGGGATCTACTGGGGATAAAATCCGGGTTTGAGAGATTTTCAAATCAATCCACACTTTTCTTTAAATTTACATTCCTCACAATTTCTTTGGCATTGAGTTTGTGTACTACTGTAAGCCCCGGGTCCGTCTGTCAGGTTGATTTGTTGCAGCAGAATGCAGTTAAAGTCTGGTGTCTGCGCTCCAGCAGCCTCTCCCCACAAATACGACACACATGGAAATGAGCAAGTGATGAGCAAACAGACACGTCGGCGCGCGTTCTGCAGGTTAAACAGATTGACAGCGAGTCTCACAGGGTTTCCTCCATTTCTGTGACACCAACACTATTAACATTTTGCCAAGCAGCACAAAACTGAAGCCTTAATAACTAAACACTCACTTGTCTTTTTAATAAAGATTTTTCCTCCTAAAATATTTGAATCCTTGTATTAAAGTTACAAACAAACTACGTTACAGATTAATATCTGCAACTCCAGCCAGAACCGATCCTTGCACCGAACATTAAAGCACTATTTAAACACACACAGATTCTTGCTCTAGTTTACGCGCAGCCTCTAAATATCAGTCGAGGCGCTGCCGCAGTGCGAGCTGTCCTCAGATTCACACAGCGAGACGAAGCAAACGCCGTGAACACACATGGCCGTGGCGTTACAGACACACAGAGACGCACAGACGTGTGTGTGAATAGGTTTATTTGATTTACAGACCTGTACATTTTTCCATCATCCACCCACGGGAGCATCACATTCCAGCTCTAAAAGAATACCCTTTGACTTCTCGGACACGTGTACTGACGTCCTCTAAAAATAAAAATAACTTCTGTTTTTTGTTTTTTTCTCTTCTGCTCAACGTGAGTTTATTTGTACAGACTCTTGTATGACAAGAAGCATTTCCTCGAGACATCACTTCAGTGATTGTTAACATACATTTACGACAGATAAAAGGACGGACTGGTGCTAAATCAACTGAATTTTGGCAACGTGAAACTCGATCCATGGCTCGTCTGATCAGAGCGGAAGTTCCTACGGATGACAGACGACGACACGCCAGCGCCGAGAGGCCGGGCCGTCGATGGTGCGAGGCGGTGGCTCAAAGAAATCCCTGATCATTAAATGTGCAAAAATGGTTTTGAATCTACAAATAAAAACACATAAATGAGCTTAATATAAATTGCATCCTTACAATGAGACTAATGTGTCTTAAAAACAACCCGTTGCATTTATTTCTGTGTCTACACGTGGGACACGTCCAATCGTAATCCAGCTAATGCAAAAGGGGCGTGTGTTGTTTCAGTATGACAGGAAAAGGTTTCCAACCCAGTGACACATGGCTCAGTCTATTATACTGCAGCCTTAAATTTCCCTTTATAGAATATTCTTCAATATGTAACAAACAAATAAATACATTGCATCCAAGCCATCATTTACAATATATTAAAATCGCTGCATGGTATAGCTTTATATATATATCTCTACTGTAGGTATTCAAAAAGTCCTCTGATAACATTACAAAGGAAAAGAAGATCAATAAATGGAAGGTAAGAAGCTTAGTTCGTTAAGAAGATGGAGGTGGTGTAAACACATCGGGTGGGACAGAATCACATTCAGAGAGCTCCACGCAGTTGGAGGAAGAAGCTAAAGCTAATGATCTGGCAGCAAGGACACAGCCCACACAGCACCCCCACACAGCCAGTGAGTCATGCTCACACATCAATGCTACAAGAACAACCTCGGAGTCTCCTTTTGTTCCTCAGCTACGGTCAGTGCATCCTCTGCCTTCTGTGGTTCCTTCCAGGTCTGCAAAGTGCATCTTTCCCCCTTAAAACCTGGGATCCCATTAGTGGCTCTGAGGTTTCACAATAATCACTTTCACCCTTCACCATCGCTTGTGTTATGTGCAAGCTACATGCTATAGCTTCCCTCACTGACAATTGTTGTTTTGTTTTCTTCGCGAGAGATGTGTACCCATGGAAACGGCAGGCAGAAATGAAGCTCTTTCAGCTCTTTAGGGGGATTCCTCATTCATCAGTTTGCAACGATACGAGCTCGCGTTTCCTGTTCCTGTCTGGGATTTTGATTCCCCTCGCTAATAAACTGATGCAATGGGATATCTGCAGTTGGAGAGGAAGGGCCTCTTTTCACAATGCCTGCTATTGTAACCGCTGATGATTGGACTGCGATCCACCATTAAGAGCGACTCGGTCCCTGTGTGGGTGGGTGGTGTGTCCAGAAATTCAAAACCAACCATCAGAGAGCGACCTCTTTAAAGGGAAGCCGAGCTCACTGATAAGGCAGTGTGGAACAAAAAGGTTGGTTTCTTCTAAATGTTCTTAGTATTGCTTCTCGTGTACATAAACAGTCAAAAGACTAGCATGACATTGACTTTTGGAAAAAGCATGAATAGAATAAATTATAAATATAAATTATATAAACTATACATATCCAGTGTCCACTTTAAATTGCCCAGACTGCATCATCACGGTTAGGAAACAATCATAGGCAGTAACCTCCAGCTTCAAATCCGACATAAACAGAAAACGACACAAACAATCCGAACATAACGAGTTCTCATCCAAGTGGAAACGCACGCGGGGCTCAAAGAAACATCTGCAGGTGTGAAAGCTCCGACTTTAAGGCTCGTTCACTGACCTTTCCCAAAGCAACACATTTTTGGCTCTAGCTTGTTTACATGCACGGCAAAACTTTCACTGTGAAAATACTGGATTTATGGTGTAAACACTGAATTTGCTGTTTCTGCTGTTACTGCGGCGAGACTGTGATGAGTAATGCGACATCAGTCACTTGTTTAAAGAGATAAACAACGCCTGCACCGCTGCTGCGTTTTCCTGCAGCTGCTTTAGCTTCAGCAGAGCATGCGTGGCTTAGTCGAATGCATGTAAACATAGCTAGTGATGAGGGCTGTTGGCGGTCAGTGCAAATCCGAAGGAATGTAATGATGCGATGGCACTTGTTGCAGATCGACAGCCGATAAGAGACAGACAGGCAGACAGACAGGGCAGGTTCGTGGTCAGCATTCAGTAGTTTAGCATCAGGAGGGCTTACGGCGGTCTTGGCCTGCAAAAGTTCAGAGGATCCTCACAGAGGCGAGGAGGACACGATCCAAGTGGAGGGTGGGTTGAGCACCTTCTCACCGGGCTGTGGTTTAGAAGGAGGGGCAAGACGCTCCCTCTTTCCAGTCACCTCAGCGAGGCTGTAAAAAAACAGAGAGCAGCAGGAGCCAAGAGGAGGAGGATGATGATGATCTTGGGGAGGATGACTGGGAGCATAAAGAAGCCTTTCTTTTATCGCCGTCTAGTCATCCTTTGTCAGGTTTGGTTGTGCATTCAGGTAGCTCCTCATTTGCTCGTCACCTGAGAGGAAGAGAGAAAAAGCTGCAGTTAGAGCCTGGCCGCACCACGGGGAATTCTCCTGTAATTAACGCTGAGGTCGAAAGCTCCCGGGCCATCTGGTGCGACCCTTCACACCAGGACCAGCCTATGACCTAAATATGCCAGCGCTTTACGCTTTGTCTAACGCAGATCCTCCCCAGTCTGCAAGCTATAAGCCACAGCAACACGCGGCCGCTGCTTCTCCAGATGCAGCCGTATATTCGATGTTGATGGTGCCTCGGTTTCTATGGCAAACATGCCATCGGCATACGCAAAGACTAATGAGGGAGGGGTTTGTTGAGGGTAAAACACGGTCATAACACGAGGCGATTAAATGAGGAAGTGATTGAACGAAGAGGCCGGTGTGACAAGCCAATCTAACTTCTAGCTGCTGATACAACCACAAACAAAGCGAATGGAGAAGGCGTGGCACCAGAGGGGGGACTTCACACCAGCTGGAGATTAGACCTTTAAGCTTTCACGGTGCCACACTTGTGATCCCTTCAGATTGGATGAGTGAGGGATGGCAGAGTGTCCCGCTGCTTGTTGTGGTCATTTACGTTGCCCTGGTCGCTCCAGTGCACGTGCTAATGCTGCTGCTACAATGGGATTATTGTGAGAGAGCTCAGCAGAGTGAGTTTCTGAGCGTCTCTCAGTGAAACACACACAGGTGTATATAGTGCACATGTAGACACACACACTGAGAGCAGCCGGGGTAATTAGCATAAACAAGAGGATTAAGGGATTTTTGTTTTGCATATGCAGATCCAGTCCTCTCTGGGATGAAGCATTTTTCAACTGTTAGTTCCAGTTGTTGCTGTAAACTCTGAATTGTTTATGAGACAGACTTGAAATTAAAATACCCAAACGCTAGTGTGATCGAGAGATAATTAGAGTTGTGAATGCTTTGATATTGTGGGACTGGCCTGCCTCCTCACAGCTAAACAATTACTGTGCTGGCTTCTGCAGCAAAGTGGAGGACTGAGTGATTTGGCAAGCAAACAAAGACTAATCAAACCAACATGCAGCAGTTTTTGGAAGCAAAAACATGTCGGCTGACACGGCTGCAGATGTGATGGAGGAGCGACGAAACCAGACTGAAGGCCAAAGACAATAAAGAAGACACGGCATTCACAATGTCATGAAACAGGAGCAATGCAATAAAAGCTATACGAGTCCCACCACAGCCTGCCTCTATACTTCCCGTGTGTGCATATGCATGTGTGTGTGTTCATAAGCATGTGTGTGTGTGTGTATATGCATGTGTGTGTGCGGTCTGCGGTTGCGGCACGGTGACCCCAGCGAGCTCTGCTGACTGAGGACTCTGAGCCTTTGTTGAATGATAAGAGGAGGAAGAAGGAAAGTTTGTGCCTGCAGCTGTATAAACAGTTGTAACAGTTAAAGTTTGGACAGCAGTGATTAAGTCAGAGTTTTGCCTCATGATTTAAATTTCAGGAGAGTTGCAGTTACTGAATAAATGAGCGTGAAGGTCCGCTGTCAGATCACACGGCGATCTTTTGACGGCCCCCGGCTCGGGGACGTCCTCGAGGTATTGTGCGGCGGGGTGGAGGAAACCTGGTCAGCAGAGGCCAGTTCCTCTTGCACATGAAGTTAATTGGATCTTGGTGTATCTCATCTCCGTCTGGGATTGCTTCGCCGGAGATTAATAGCTCGCGATGTATAACAGCTTAAGCGATTACTGCCTCCCTTCATCCTCATTTATTCAGCAGAAGTGTCTTTTCTCTCCTCACACCAGCTTCCACTTCTTGATGGATTCAGACACTTTTCAAATTAAAATATTCTCCCTAAACTTTTCCAGCGCTTTATAATTTCCTATTTGTCGGCCTGTTTCTATTTGTCGGCCTGTTTCTATTTGTCGGCCTGTTTCTGTTTGTTGCCCTGTTTCTGTTTGTCGGCCTGTTTCTGTTTGTTGCCCTGTTTCTGTTTGTCGGCCTGTTTCTGTTTGTTGCCCTGTTTCTATTTGTCGGCCTGTTTCTGTTTGTCGCCCTGTTTCTATTTGTCGGCCTGTTTCTATTTGTCGGCCTGTTTCTGTTTGTTGCCCTGTTTCTGTTTGTTGCCCTGTTTCTATTTGTCGCCCTGTTTCTATTTGTCGCCCTGTTTCTATTTGTTGCCCTGTTTCTATTTGACGGCCTGTTTCTATTTGTCGCCCTGTTTCTATTTGTCGGCCTGTTTCTATTTGTCGGCCTGTTTCTATTTGTTGGCCTGTTTCTATTTGACGGCCTGTTTCTATTTGACGGCCTGTTTCTATTTCTTGCCCTGTTTCTATTTGTCGGCCTGTTTCTATTTGTCGGCCTGTTTCTATTTGTCGGCCTGTTTCTATTTGTTGCCCTGTTTCTATTTGACGGCCTGTTTCTATTTGTCGGCCTGTTTCTATTTGTCGGCCTGTTTCTATTTGTTGCCCTGTTTCTATTTGACGGCCTGTTTCTATTTGTCGGCCTGTTTCTATTTGTTGCCCTGTTTCTATTTGTCGGCCTGTTTCTATTTGTTGCCCTGTTTCTATTTGTCGGCCTGTTTCTATTTGTTGGCCTGTTTCTATTTGACGGCCTGTTTCTATTTGTCGGCCTGTTTCTATTTCTTGCCCTGTTTCTATTTGACGGCCTGTTTCTATTTGTCGGCCTGTTTCTATTTGTTGCCCTGTTTCTATTTGACGGCCTGTTTCTATTTGTTGGCCTGTTTCTATTTGACGGCCTGTTTCTATTTGTCGGCCTGTTTCTATTTCTTGCCCTGTTTCTATTTGACGGCCTGTTTCTATTTGTCGGCCTGTTTCTATTTGTTGCCCTGTTTCTATTTGACGGCCTGTTTCTATTTGTCGGCCTGTTTCTATTTGTCGGCCTGTTTCTATTTGTTGCCCTGTTTCTATTTGACGGCCTGTTTCTATTTGTCGGCCTGTTTCTATTTGTTGCCCTGTTTCTATTTGAACGCCTGTTTCTATTTGTCGGCCTGTTTCTATTTGTTGCCCTGTTTCTATTTGAACGCCTGTTTCTATTTGTCGGCCTGTTTCTATTTGTCGGCCTGTTTCTATTTGTTGCCCTGTTTCTATTTGAACGCCTGTTTCTATTTGTCGGCCTGTTTCTATTTGTTGCCCTGTTTCTATTTGAACGCCTGTTTCTATTTGTCGGCCTGTTTCTATTTGTTGCCCTGTTTCTATTTGTTGCCCTGTTTCTATTTGACGGCCTGTTTCTATTTGTTGCCCTGTTTCTATTTGTCGGCCTGTTTCTATTTGTTGGCCTGTTTCTATTTGTTGCCCTGTTTCTATTTGAACGCCTGTTTCTATTTCTTGCCCTGTTTCTATTTGACGGCCTGTTTCTATTTGTCGGCCTGTTTCTATTTGACGGCCTGTTTCTATTTGTCGGCCTGTTTCTATTTGACGGCCTGTTTCTATTTGAACGCCTGTTTCTATTTCTTGCCCTGTTTCTATTTGACGGCCTGTTTCTATTTGTCGGCCTGTTTCTATTTGACGGCCTGTTTCTATTTGTCGGCCTGTTTCTATTTGACGGCCTGTTTCTATTTGTCGGCCTGTTTCTATTTGTTGCCCTGTTTCTATTTGAACGCCTGTTTCTATTTGTCGGCCTGTTTCTATTTGTTGCCCTGTTTCTATTTGTTGCCCTGTTTCTATTTGACGGCCTGTTTCTATTTGTCGCCCTGTTTCTATTTGTCGGCCTGTTTCTATTTGTTGGCCTGTTTCTATTTGTTGCCCTGTTTCTATTTGAACGCCTGTTTCTATTTCTTGCCCTGTTTCTATTTGACGGCCTGTTTCTATTTGTCGGCCTGTTTCTATTTGAACGCCTGTTTCTATTTGTTGCCCTGTTTCTATTTGTCGCCCTGTTTCTATTTGAACGCCTGTTTCTATTTGTCGGCCTGTTTCTATTTGTTGCCCTGTTTCTATTTGTTGCCCTGTTTCTATTTGACGGCCTGTTTCTATTTGTCGCCCTGTTTCTATTTGTCGGCCTGTTTCTATTTGTCGGCCTGTTTCTATTTGTTGGCCTGTTTCTATTTGTTGCCCTGTTTCTATTTGACGGCCTGTTTCTATTTCTTGCCCTGTTTCTATTTGACGGCCTGTTTCTATTTGTCGGCCTGTTTCTATTTGTTGCCCTGTTTCTATTTGACGGCCTGTTTCTATTTGTCGGCCTGTTTCTATTTGTTGCCCTGTTTCTATTTGACGGCCTGTTTCTATTTGTCGCCCTGTTTCTATTTGTCGCCCTGTTTCTATTTGTTGCCCTGTTTCTATTTGTTGCCCTGTTTCTATTTGTCGGCCTGTTTCTATTTGTTGCCCTGTTTCTATTTGACGGCTGTACACAGCGGTCAAAGTGAGCGTGAACACGTGTCATCGCTGAGCAGGTAATCTGTTTTCTGTATTGATCTTGAATCAGACCCAAGGGAGGAAATGCTACCTGCCATTGACTGGATTACCCTGCACATCAAATCTGTTGAGAATCAATTACCTGGAACGATGTGGTTGTACTGCAGAAATGTCACAGGCAGACTCAACTCTGACCTCATGCAGCTGTAATCACTGTTCTCTATAATTAGCACCGTTTGACAGCAGGAACGAAATGCTTTGGTTGCTGCGTGTGACAGAGAAGTGATGAGGCCCTCAGGCCGAGAGCACCGAAACACAATATGCACGGCGGCGGAGCCTTTCGTGTCACCTGTCATTAGCTATGCACGCTAATCTCACCCTGCCAATGGGAATGACGCTGCAGGACCTACAGGACAGCACTGGTGTTTCGATATTTTGCAGCCCATTAAATACAAATTGTATGCCCCTATGTTTCTGCAGAATATATTCTGAAGCATTCTGCAAATTTTGAGATTGATTTTCTGCCTTCAAGGCTCCCATCCATCAGTGCTCCATGCAAATCTGCTTCCCAAGCTCTCACCTGTAATAGGTAATCCATCACAGTAAACATTTGGTTGCTGTGAGTGATGCTATGCCGTACGGTGGTGCAGCTTTCAGTGTTAACTGTTGAAAACATTCTTATTCTCAAGGCGAATATTTACACTGTTGTTTGCACAGTTTCTGTTGTCGTCAAAGGAGGCTTTTACACTTTTCTGACTTGGTGTTATACGAGCAAACCTGAACTGAGCGGTGCCACCAGCGTAGCGTCTCGTCGGTTGTAATCTTTGAATTTTAATTTCTATGTTTATTTCGGAAAATGTGCAGGATGAGCAGAGGACAACTTTTCCTACATACAGATAATCAGGTTTTCTCAGGTAGATCATTCTTTCTACCGTCTGTGTGAAGTCGCACTCTCAGACAAATTTTCCATCTAATCGACCGTTGCTCTCAAATACTACAGCCAGCTGCAACTTTGGCCCAT